>NC_136061.1:1691267139-1691777139 GCF_964261635.1 Lissotriton helveticus | reverse complement strand
ACATCAAGATCTTTGGAGACTGGCCCCCTCAGCTAATAGCGTGCGTTGCACACGTGCGGATTTGAACTGTTATATGTCTAAATGCCCCTTTTGTGGTTTTCTCCCCCAACCCTCCCCCCCCCCCCACGGTTTAGTTTAATAACGCTTCTGCCACGAACATTCGGGCGGGATTGATTAATGCCAGATCTGCAGTTAGGCATGCCGCCGAGATCTTTGAATTACTGGTGGACGACCAGCTGGAGGTGTTGTTCCTTACGGAGACATGGATGACCAGCACCTCTGCACCTAGCGTAGAACTTGGTGTCCCTAGGGGGTTTAAGATCGCCAGGGTGGACCGACCCCTGGGTAGAGGGGGCGGATTAGCGGTTGTTTTTAAGGAAGAGTGGAGCTTCGCTTCTGAGCCTCCGGTTGCGGATGCAGGGGGTGAGGTTCTTCACTTCTCCATCATAACCTCTCCCCACTTTACCCTAGGAGGTTCTCTGATTTACAGACCTCCTGGTCTGGCTACTCGCTTTTTGGACTCCCTAGAAGAATATTTGGTCCCACGGGCCCTAGGTTTTCCTAGGTTCCTATTGGTCGGGGACCTGAATATTCATATGGACGTCCCTGATTCCCCCGATGCCCACAGGCTTGGTGAAATTTTGGAGCTTGCTCAGCTCAAGCAATGGGTGACTGCCCCGACGCATACGGGGGGCCATCTGCTTGACCTGGTATGTTCTAATTTCCCTATTCAGTCTGTGGCTGTTGAAAAAACGACCTGGTCCGACCATGATCTGGTCAGATTTAAATGGGAGATCGTGGAGCTCTGTTCCCCACCATCTATTTGCCACTCCCAAAAGATCAATCTACCTGCGTTTAGACAGGCTCTGGTTAATACTCGCCCAAAATCTAAATTGCCTTTGGTCGATGCGGTCTGTGAATTTAATGAGTGGTTACAGCAGGCGGCTACCGCCTCCATTAAGCAGACCACGCTTACCAGATCCAGACGCTCCCCTTCCCAACCTTGGTTTTCCCCAGAATTGAGGGAATTAAAACTGGGGTGTAAAAAGCTTGAACGAGCGTGGAGACGTGATTATAGCCCCGAGGCCAAATCAAGTTTACGGCTAGCTCAAAAAAACTATTATACAGCCATCAAGGGTGCTAAGGGGAACTACTATGCTGGGCGTATCGCCAAGGCAGACAACAGTAGCAGAGAGATCTTTGCCATTGTGAAAAGCTTTGTGGCACCCGTCGCCGAGGCTGTCTCCCACCCATCCTCGATGCAATGGTGCGAGGAACTGTCCTCCTTTTTTATTAACAAAATAAAGAGGATTCAGCAAGACCTCGCAGCAGCTCTTTCCACCGACTACCTAACAGTGGGCCCGTGCCCTTCCCTATGCCCTAATTCGGAACAGCTGTTCACGACCTTTGAGCAAATTGCGGAGGATACTACTCTCCCTTTAATCCAGTCCCTGAAATCGGGCTCTCCCGCCGATCCGTGTCCAGCCCGAGTGCTCTCGGAGGTGGCGGAATTAGTCTGTACTGAGATCACGCAGATTGTGAACCTCTCTCTGGTTACGGGCGTGGTTCCTACTGCTTGGAAACAGGCTAAGCTTCTGCCACTCCTAAAGAAACCAGGACTGGACGGCCCCTGGGAATTATCAACCAATTTCCCTCCTACCGGCACTCACAAAGATCTGTGAGAAGGTGGCATTTCGACAATTAGAGAGCTTTGTTGAAACCTCCAACGCCCTCCACCCGGCCCAATCGGGCTTTAGGGCTGCTTACAGCACAGAGACAGCCCTATTGGAGATGAGCGAGGCCATTCGGGACTGTTTAGACGGAGGTGGCAGAGCGGTCCTAATCCTTTTGGACCTCTCTGCCGCGTTCGATACCGTCCCCCATGAGCTTCTTCTTGGCCGGCTGGCTGATATAGGCATTGGAGGGGTTGTGTTAGACTGGCTGTCCTCCTTCCTTTCTGACAGGACCCAGCAGGTCTGGTTGCCTCCCCATGCCTCCGAGCCCAAACCTCTGCTTACAGGTGTTCCGCAAGGTTCCACCCTTAGCCCCTTACTGTTCAACGTTTACATTACCCCTCTGGTTTATCTAGCAGAACAGTTCGGGGCTAAGATCATAGGGTACGCAGATGATACCCAATTGCTGTTCACCTGGCCAGATGATAACCTTGATACATCTATAGTCCATCTGTGTTTGTCCTCTGTATTTCGCTGGCTGACGAAGGCCCAGTTGAAGTGCAATGAGGACAAATCTGAGGTTCTTTTTTATGGCTCCTTTCCCCCCTCGTTTATGAGCACTTTATGGCCTCCTGACATTCCAGGCCCGAAAGAGATGGGGAGACCTGCCAAGAATCTTGGCATCTGGTTCGGAGAGGATTTAAGATTCGAGCACCACATTAAAAAACTCACTGGCACCTGTTTTGCGACTTTAAAAATGCTCCGCAAATTCTTTCCCCTGCTCCCAAGAGAGGCAAAGGAGTCTGTTGCGCGAGCGCTCATACATTGCATTGTTCAGTGGAATCCCCTCTTACCTGGTAAAACGCCTGCAAATTATCCAGAACGCGGCTGTCCGTCTTTTATTCAATATTCCTAGATGGAAGAGCGTTCGCGCTGAGATGCGCACACTCCACTGGCTCCCAGTTGCACAGCGCATCCTGTTCAAGTCACTGGTTCTGGCGTTTCGTGCTATCCATAATCAAGGCCCCCAGTATTTGAGAAAAAGATTTATTAGCTATGTCCCTACACGTACCCTGAGATCCTCCACTCTGTTTCAACTATCCCTTCCCCGTTTTAAACGTGCCAGACTTGGTGGTCAGTCGATCGCGGTGGTTGTGGCTCGCGCCTGGAATGCTCTTCCTTTTCATCTGCGCTCCACACCCACTGTAGCTGCATTCAAAAAACATCTGAAAACACATCTGTTTAAAAGTGCAGCTTAAGAGTCCTTTCTATGTTCTGCTGTTTGCCTTTCTCTCTCCCGCGCCAGGATACTCCCCAGTAGCAGAGCGCGCTATAAAATGGTTTATAATAATAATAATAATCTTTTGAATCTTATCCTGAGATGTTTGTATCTTCAGATACTTTTGGCTTTATAATAAATCTTTAAAACTTATCCGTAGTCAATGGTTCTTAAGAGTGGTGTAAGTTCTTAACTGATTGACCTAGTAGCAGATTGCCTTTTACTCAATGACAGGTACCAACGATCCAGTCGACTTGGTTTGGGATCTGGTAAGATAACTAGAGACCAGAAACCCCGCGTTAACAGTCCCAAAGGCGAGACCTATTGGCTATACCAATGCTTGTTTTTACTTCTCTTTATCCAGGGTGGGCGCTGGTCTTTTGCCTTTTCGACTGTGTCTAGGAAGTATGTATCTGCCATCATGGGTGTTTTGATCTGTTAACGCATATACTTTGAACGTGATTTTCCCCACAGAAAATGTTTTATGAATTTGAAAAAATAAACCTTTGTATAAATTGTAGACTTTGCAAAACTTAAAGGCTAAAATGTATGTGATTGAATGGGTCCCACAAAGCAAGGAGGATGAACCACCTGGAATCCTCTCACATTTGAATTGCTCCGTAATTTATTGTAAAATACATAAACATATGCTCAGATACAATGTGCTTCGACCCATACATATTTCTTCTTGTAAGTTGAGTGACCCTCTAGGACTGCTTTTCTAAAGGTCTGTGCAAGATTAAAACAAGTTAGGAAGGCAGACTGAGGGTTTGAGCCACCTCTAACGTAAACCTCCAAGTAATTGGAGGACCAGAGAAAATTCTGGTGAGTTGAGTTTAATTTGATTCACCCAGGGCAGTTGTGCGGGACACAATTTGTTATGATTTTAATATTGTTGGTTATAGAACACCCTCCTTCTAGACTTTTACATATAGGGAGTGTGTACATGCAGCGTTCTCTGTTTTTTTCTGTTTGTTTTGTAGAAAGTGAAGAGGAGGGAGTTGGATATGATTTGTAAAGAAAGAATCCAAGATTTCAACAGGGGAAGACGAGGGCATGTTATGTTCAAAAGGGTCAAGTACACCCCAGATTTTCACAGTGCCACTGTAAGGTAAATAAAATATACATGCATATAGTCTGAATGCAACTCATTTCTATATTTACAAGTGTTCCTAAAACTCTGAAATAGATCCAACCCTCCTGGGCATATGATGGAGACCCATGATTTACATCATCAGAGAAGAGATGCAGTAAGATAACAGAACATAAAACTCTTGTTGATCTGTATCAATATTAACGGGCGAATCTGAAATCAATTAAATAACAGTAATAATTGTGCACTCCAGGTAGGAAAAAGAACATAAGCATAACATAACCAATATAATGCAGAGTAACATAAAATCGTGCAGAGTAGACTAGTCTTCAAAACAAGAAGTATCGCCTCCCCAGGGAGGAAATGTGATTTCTTATCAGAAATTTTTTCAGTGGAAGCTGAAGGCATGGTTCATCCTGCCCTTATCCCCACTTGAAGTGTGTGATTCTGGGCACATACAACATATTTTCTTGAACCTCAGTTCTATTACCTCCCAGAAATAGAATACAAATATTTAAAACGTGAGCTAGCTTTATTACGTTAGTTAAGGTGAATATTTCTGTCAGCTAGAGGATTTTGGTCTTTGACGCGTTGTTTATATGCTATACAGGTCAATAAAAAGCAGTAAAAAATAAATAAAATGTTTTCACCCGATCACCATTCAAAACTGAAAACTTGCATGTGCCTCACTAGCAGTGTTGAACCTTCCAAAGGCAGCCTTGGTCTTCTGCTCCTGGGGTGCGTTGTTTTTTGGGGAGCCATGTAGAAGGTCAAGGAGAAACCTGAAAGCAGATGTCAGCTGTCATTGCCGTGACAGGGTAATTAATGTGTTTCACCCTCAGGCTGCTATAAGCCAAGCAGGCAACCTGGCTGTCAAGGGGTTCGGCCCAGGCCTCCGATACGGATCTGAAAAGCACCCTCGGCCTTCTGGACCCTGCCTCTTCCTCTTAGTTAGCTAGTGAGTAACTTGGTTTGTTATAAAATAAAATAAAGTACGAGCAGAGCCCACGATTTACTTGGGAACTTGCCGTCGGCTGTGAATTCGTGTTTGCTGGATACAAAGGCGGCCTATTCTTAATTCTAAGCAAATGCCTCTTTGCTCCTGACCCACCATTTCCTCTTTATCTCACTCTTTAAAGGCATTTTCACCCAAGCTTTCAGGCATTCTTCACCAGATTCCGAATTCTCACTTCATTTTTTTTGCCTATGTTTCTGCTTTTCACTATCTCCAACTCTAGGCAAAAAATAACTCCTAATTTATAAAAAAAAAAAAAACGTCACAAATTAAGCTCCTACTCTGCACTTGCAGTGAAATTAGAAGACAGGCAAACAACAGGGCGACACTCTGAGCCACCTGATAGGCTTAGCCACTCTTGGCGCTCGGTGGGGGATGGGAATGACAAACAGATAAACGCAAATCTCTCTCAGTTCTAATGAACGGGACTGTTTATCTAACCACGGGCCTCACAGATGTTTAGTAATTGTGAAACGGTGCCTACAAAGACGCGCACACATAAATGTATAGGATATATACCTCACTGGTACACGCAGCAATCCCTAAAAGGTATTATTGTCTCACCCCCAAATGAAATGCACCACGCTCCCTTTATACTAATCTAGGTGAGAGTGGGGTTTTAGAGGCTGTAAGCATTGCCCCGTGACCCTGTACCAATGGGTAGCAAAACATGGTCACTTACCAGTGAAACGTAGTCAGCATAGGAGAGAAACACACAATGTTTGATGCCCGAGTCCAGGCGCTACAGATAGCGGAAGCTTTTCCTCTGCAGCGCCTAAATCTGAGTATGGCTGCCCCAGGGTCACACCATGCAGGAGGGACTGGGGAAATATATCACAAGCCAAACCATATGGTAGTTCAGTTTAATGAGGCACAGTCAGGAGGGTGAAAGTGAGCGCTGCCGCTTCTTGCTTCCGAGTCACTGGGTTGTGAGAGTCCACGGGGCCTCCGTGGTTGAGTTCCGCTCCAGGGCAGTGGTCACTCCTACCTGCCTGGATGCTTCTAGGCGAGCCCCGGAGGTCTCTCAGCCGGAAGCACTCAAGGTATGAATGATATTCTTCTGAGCAAACTGATTGTTTACTACTGTAGTGTAACTGTCCCTCATACAAAAGAAGAAATAAATACATTCCCCTCTGCGAAACGCTTGTTCTGTTTATATGATGTGTCGAGAAGCAATGTTGTAATGAGTCAGGTAGACTAACAGGATGAGAACTATTGTGAGCAGGGCCTTAAGCGTCCTTCAGTGGCTCAGAATCTGCAGTAATTAACAAGCGCGGCCTCGCTAATTAAAAACACATGGCCCCTCATGCCCCTGCTGGCCCCCGAGAGCAAAATGCTCTGGGAGTAAACATTTCCCAAGAAGGTGGGACCGCCACACACCTTTGGCCAATTGTGTTCTAAAGCCAGACGCAAGGCCAATGGCGTGTGAGCCCCACACGCACAAGCTTCTACTGAAGCCAAAGTGATTCCAAGAGGTCGATTTCCTAGAGCATGCGCTGCTCTAGGCTCGACCTAAAAATTGCGGCCCAAAAAGCTACATTTGCAGTATTTTTGCAAAAGATACTAAATGTGCCTGTCACAAGAATGCTATGGCCCAGATGTGTGGCCAGCAGACCATCACTGTGCAGTGAGACAGATGTTTGGAGACAGAGAGACTGCAAATTTGCATTTTAAAGCTGCACATTGTCTGTCACCACCCTGCTGTCATGCTTCCCAGCATCAAATACATTGTGCTGGAGGGACCTGTTTCTTTAGCCCCCTTTATGTTCCTCCCACTATAAATTACAGTGTGAGGAGGGGACTAAAGTAACAGCTCCCCTCCAGCACAATGTATTTCATGCAAATTTTGAGCAATGGGTGATTTTTGGGGGCAGGGGGTGGCATCGAGGCATGGGGCTGGGGAGAAAGATGTTATCAAGGGGTGCGGGTGAGTGCAGATGAGTGCCGCGGTGGGGTGCTGTAGGGTAGAGGGGCCAAGGACTGCCAAAAGAGGCTGGGACATTAATATACCTGTTTAGTACCATTCTCCTGCATTCATTTGTTTTGAGCCTTGCTATGGAAGCAGAGAGAGTAGGAAAACACCACTCACCTGCCAAGCCTCCTTTTATTGGCCAACACAGCAGGACAGGGTCAACAAAAGGAAGGTTAAACAAAGGGTTTTATTATCAATTTGCGAGGGAGTTTGGTAAAAATTGCAGCATTTTTACAGAAGTCTTGGTTTCGCAATTTGTTTGCAAATCGCGAAATCCTGGAAGGTCTGCTTAAATTTCGCAGTTATTCAGAAGAAAATTTGGCTGCAACCTTCTTTTTTGAGGACCCACAAAAAGTATGCACAGCTAAAGTTTGTCAATCTATGAATAGCAAGCCTGGTAGGTATTTAAGAATACCTGTAGTAGGTATAGCAGTATTGCTGATTTCATGAAATAATTTAATCATTTATGTGCCACAGTTGAAACGTGAATGATTGAAATAAATGTTCTTAATTTTTTTGTGGTGATTAGTTGATCCTGCCCTGTACACTCCTCGACTTTGGTTGTATGCATTGGTTGCTGCGAATGCCAATACAGTTCCAGCGTTCGAACCAAACCAATAATTTGTTGCCAAATACCTCCCACGATACATTGATCCCTACAGGATTTCTATTAACGTGGTTTGCCTTTATTGAGAACCCCGCTTCAGTGCCAAGCCGATATTTTAACAAAGGCCTGTGGGTGGGGCTGAAGAAGATTTCACATTTTAAAGTATTGCCATATGTACGCTCTACGAAGGAAATGTGAAACAATGCATTTCCTAAGTCAGACTGACAGTCAATAAGGAGCACTGAATAAATAGGTTTGAAGCAATTCAGAACTATGAGCCGAGACAATTGCAGCTGGGTTTTTCTTTTACTTTGCTGCCAAGCAACAAGTCTAACGCGAACTGCATTTTTGTCTCGATATGACTCGCTCCATTAGCCAAGTTCTACATGACTGTGGGTACATAACCTTTAGGCGACTGTTTCGAGAGATGTCACAAGTTATAATTACAAATTCCCCTGGACAAAGATGAGCCGAAGATGCACGAATATCAGGTCCTGGAGCAGATTAGCTCATAAATTCCACAATAATGCTGGGGCTATGTTTCTAAGGAGTCAATCAGGGGAACCATGTCATATTTTCTGGAAGCATTCTTACTCCAGTGGAAAATTAAACGAGCAAGCAATCGCTTACATTGACAGGCGTTGACCCTAAATGCGTTGTGTGCACTGGATCTCAGCTAGAAAATATAAGCATAAACATAAAACCCTCACAATATGTAGTGCAAATTAAGTCCCTTCATTTAATTACCCAGTGGTTGTCTGCTTGAAAGGGTTCTCAACCCATTCTTCATTTCTACAACATTCCCAGGTTAGTAAATAATGTGGGATTTACCTTATTGGAAATAAGTAATGGATGGCACTTGATAAATTACACATTGTTTTTATGTGTCCCATTATAAAACATCTTCTATCTAAGTATATTTTCCTTTTAGTGTTGTCTGTGGATTTTACTCAAGTGAAATGAAATTAAATGAAAAAGCATGTGTTAAGCACACGCATACTCTGAGGAGTGTCCCGGAGCTGGAGATGAGATTTCCTGCATAATAGGGATGGACGATTACATCACTTGCTGGAAAAAAACAGTTTTTTAGCCTCTTCCTTAAAAGTGAAAGTTTAGGGATAGCACAAAGTTTCAGAGGGAGTTTGTTCTAGGACCTAGCCCAGAGATAAGAAAAGTACCTTCCACCAATTCTGGCCCTGTGAATTTCGCCAATGCTGGCTAAATGGACAAAAGTTGACCGTAGTGTCTTGGGAGGGGCATCGGTGCAGATCCTCTTCCTCAGATACCCTGCTCCTTTATCATGCAGGGTTTTACAACCCAGGACCAGTGACTTAAATCAAGTCCCCTTTTTAATGGGAAGCCTGTGGAGTGATTTAAGTTGTGGGGACACATGGGTTCTAGGAGCGAGATTGAGGACTATTATGGCCCGTACATTCTGAGCAACTTGCAGATGACTCAAGAGATAGTCATCTTTACTGGGGTGAATGTATGACATTGTTCTGCATTCTGTCCATCAGCTGTTGTTTTTGCATTTGTCACCCCGAGTGGGACAGGTATGCTCAAACGTGAGTCCCGTGCTCTCCACCCCACTGGAGTCAAGCTATCCTGGCTGATGACGGCTAATAGCCAGAAACCGGTCCTAGGATGCTTGAGTCTGGTCCAGGGAAGACGTGGCTTGGCAGTTCAGGCTGGACTGTGCCCATGAGGCACAGGGTCAAGGCTGATTTGCATATGGCCATGTCTGAACTGGGGTGGCTTGGCGAGCAAAAAAAAGATGGAGTTAGGCCCAGATCTCTG
Source organism: Lissotriton helveticus (assembly GCF_964261635.1). NCBI lineage: Eukaryota > Metazoa > Chordata > Amphibia > Caudata > Salamandridae > Lissotriton > Lissotriton helveticus. The sequence continues at coordinate 1,691,767,703 of NC_136061.1, read as the reverse complement.
TACTGGGGTGAATGTATGACATTGTTCTGCATTCTGTCCATCAACTGTTGTTTTTGCATTTGTCACCCCGAGTGGGACGGGTATGCTCAGACGTGAGTCCTGTGCTCTCTACGCCACTGGAGTCAAGCTATGCTGGCTGATGACGGCTGATAGCCAGAAACCGGTCCTATTATGCTTGATTCTGGCCCAGGGAAGACGTGGCTTGGCAGTTAGGGCTGGACTGTTCCCATGAGGCACAGGGTCAAGGCTGGTTTGCATATGGTCATGTCTGTACTGGGGTGGCTTGGCAAACAAAAACAAGATGGATTTAGGCCCAGATCTCTGTACTGGGGTGAATGTATGACATCGTTCTGCATTCTGTCCATCAACTGTTGTTTTTGCATTTGTCACCCCGAGTGGGACGGGTATGCTCAGACGTGAGACCCGTGCTCTCCACGCCACAGGAGTCAAGCTATCCTGGCTGATGACGGCTTATAGCCAGAAACCGGTCCTAGGATGCTTGATTCCGGTCCAGGGAAGACGTGGCTTGACAATTCGGGCTGGACTGTTCCCATGAGGCACAGGGTCAAGGCTGATTTTCATATGGCCATGTCTGAACTGGGGTGGCTTGGTGATCAAAAAAACGATGGATTTAGTCCCAGATCTCGGTACTGGGGGGAATGCATGACATTGTTCTGCATTCTGTCCATCAACTGTTGTTTTTGCATTTGTCACCCCGAGTGGGACGGGTATGCTCAGACGTGAGTCCCGTGCTCTCCACGTCACTGGAGTCAAGCTATCCTGGCTGATGATGGCTGATAGCCAGAAAGCGTCCTAGGATGCTTGATTCCGGTCCAGGGAAGACATGGCTTGGCAGTTCAGGCTGGACTGTTCCCATGAGGCACAGGGTCAAGGCTGATTTGTATATGGCCATGTCTGAACTGGGGTGGCTTGGCGAGCAAAAAAACGATGGATTTAGGCCCAGATCTCCGTACTGGGGAGAATGTATGACATTGTTCTGCATTCTGTCCATCAACTGTTGTTTTTGTACTCAAGAGATAATCAGACACACCTAAATACAGTACATTTCCATAGTCAAGCAAAGATGTAATCAGGGCCTGGATCACTGTTTTCCTAGTTTCGACTGACATAAGAGGCCAAAACTATTTGAGAGGGCGTAGCAGTCCATACAGGTGCCCACCGGAGCCAGAATTTGGGGTTGCAAGGACAGAGCACTGTACATTTTGATTCCCAAGTTTTTTACCGAGCTCTGGTGAGTGACAGGAGGAGAAACATCTTAAGGTAAACAAGATCTCCAGACCTCTGATGGAGTATCGGCATAAAAACAATCTCAGCTTTGTAGGGATTGCAGGATTTAATAATTCCTCCAACAAATTCGGCCCCATTTTCACAGATAAAGAGAAGCTAAGTAATGTCGGCATATGATATTACTTTGGCTCCCCATGCCTCCGCAAGAACGGCTAGAGGAGTAAGATAGGAATTTACTAAAGTAAGGATCAATGCTGAGCCTAAGGTACTCCCACTTTCAAGTTCCAAAGTTGGAATGCAAATGAGGGGATCCATACCTCTTGGCTTCTGTTGTCCAAAAAGGAGGTCATCCACTTCAATGACAAACCTTGAAACCCAATACAATGTAGAAGAGGCAACAGTCTTTCAAGGGGGACGTATCGTAGGCTGACGATAAATCCAGCTTATTCAGAATTGCCTTGTCCCCATTATCAGCTTGTCTTTAATGTAGTCTGTTACCTCTAGCAGAGCTGTTTCAGTACTGCAATTGGATCGAAAGCCCTATTGACTTGGATGCAGAAGAGTGTTACTTTTAAGGTAACCTGAAATGAGAGAACTCACATGTTTTTCTAACACTATAGAAAAAGCCAGAAGAAGAGAGATCGGCCTGTAGTTGGCAAGGACCTTAGGGTTGGTCGATAGCTTTTCAGTAGCAGCAGGATTTTAGCATGATTCCATTTGGAAGGCAACCTTTCGGAAGACAGTGAGGTTGACCTTAATGTAATATACAATTTTTAGAGAGCTATAAAGTCTGTTTCTGTATTTCATGTATTCTAACAGGAGTTTTTTGTTCCTCCCTATGAATGGCTATGGTAATTTTTACTGTTCTTAATGATCATTTAGTGTATGTGCTTTTATGATTTGTTATGATAAATTGAATAAAGTAATTTGACTATGACATATAATGTTTACAGTTTGTAACAGCACAAGCAATATGACAGGAGCTATTTTTCCTTGGGGTGGAATTCCAAGCTTTCTCAAATTGAGCCAAAGGAATATAAAGGAGTCTAAATCTCTGGAATTTCCTTTTAGTTAAAGCTGCTTCGAGTTTGAAATCCAGATATGATTGCTTGACATTCAGATATGAGTTACAAAGTCATTCATTGTGCCTGAAATTTAGTAACGACTTTAGGTCTTCAGTACAGTAATTCAGTTTCATGTTTTTTTAACCAGGTCCATCCATTCTGTACTGGGCATGGGTGTTAGCGTTTCCAAGTCTGAAGATTAAGATGTTTCATTACTTTATCAATATCCTCAAGAATTAGTAGAAACTCTGTATACCTTTCTTTCGTTTCAATTCCCCCCAAATCAAATCAGAATCACATATATAATTCACTATTGAGGCATTATGTAATCTGAGCAAGCGCTTTATATTTAGCTTTAGCCTTATTTTGCAATGGGGGGGGGGGGTGATGTTTACAAGTTCAAGAGATGGCAAATACTTTGCATGTAGATTCATTCCAATTGCATTAGTGTTGCCCTATTTAATACGTGGAATGCATATAGTAGGAGAGGAGTGAGTATTCCTGTCAGAACTATCAAGGATTGACTTATTGCTATTCTTTTGAGAGCTTTGAGAATCTTCTCAAAACATTTGTAGTTTTGATTGATTTTTGATTCTTGGTTTTTAGATGCAATAACCAAGAAAGTGAGCAGTTGATAGATGCACCCAAATATACACAACAGTCTTTTTGCTCTATAATTACCTTTCCCAGCTCCCAAATCACGGATTTGCCTTTTTTCTAAATGTTACTACTTTTGTTATTGTAAAATTAACATGTAGTTCATTTTCTAAACTATATGCATTATGCTTTGACAACTGAATCTTTAGGATCTTTTGGCATGCTGCAGTGTGTGAAAGCAGGACAATATCATCCGCATATGCAACATGAGTGATTCCATGTTTACAGGGTTTTGGGAGGAGACCCTCCGGACCTTCCAAGTACTTTGGAAGATCTGATATATCCAGCGAGAATGTTAACAAAGCTAAAATGCAACATTGTTTAGGGCCATTTGAAGTATGCATTTGCATTTTAGGCGAAAGAGCATGTGATGAGGTTTATTTAACACATACACATATGTCTTTATGCAATTCAATTGAAGTGTTAAGTAGATTTTGATCGCTGTCCCAACTCCCCAATTTGTTTCACAGTCCAACATGATTGAAACCTGTGGTTCTATTTATTGATTGTGCTTTTCACTTGATTCCCTCTTAATGAATTTTTTAGTTCAATTGTTCTCCTAGCTGATAGTGAAGGCTTTATATTGCTATGCCCTCTCAAACCGAATCAATATTCTGGGAGGTTTTGACTTTTTGGAATAATATTATCTGTCCAGATTTAAGAGGTGGTGATATAGAATGAGCATTCACAAAGAAAACTAATTTACTTAAACATACGAAAAAGCAATTCATAAAAGGAAGAATTGGTATAACTACACACATCCTCAATACACAGAAAGATACTAAGGCTTTCAGGTGAAACTTCTAACAAAACTCTACACCCATCACACAGAGGCTAAAGTTGCATACAGTAGTTGGTCTTTTGTAGTCAGAGTAGCTGCCAATATTACCAGATGTCTCACTCAGAGTGGTTACGAGATGGCAACTCTAACTTCTGAAAATTCATTTGTAGACCTTTATCTTGCAGTCATCTGTAGTTACCATTCAGATGTCCAGAAAATGTGCTGTCTATTTTCCATAAGACTGACATTGTGCCTGTAACTGATTCATCACAATCAATGTACATGGCAAGAAATAAAAGGTGAACCTTTCTAAAGATCCCTTTTTTATGTACTGCATCCCAATTGTCCTGCCTAAAATTTGGATAGTGCCTCTACAAATATGGTAATTTGAGGTTATCAAGTGGCACAGCCCACTTGGAATCTCTTGTCTGTCCTTTTCCAATGAATATTGAATGGGCAGTGAACGGCAACCTACCTTGCCACCTAATATTTGACTAATCAGCATTGTGTAAGCATAATGAAGAAAGATTTGGGATGAAGATTGATAAACAACTCTAAGACAGTCATCCCAGGGGATCTCAGGACTCCAAGAAAAGGGCAAGAAGAGCAGGCTTGCTTATTATCATTAGGCAACACCGCTTGCGAGTACATGCATCTCAGTCAACAGAAATTAGGGGGCATATTTCAAGGGGTTATCGCCACCAGAACGTCACTTTTTTGACATTCTGGTGACAATAGCCTCTTAACCTTATTTACAAGGCAGCGTTAAACCACTTAACATGGCTGAATGCCGCCTTGTAAACAGTGCCGCTATTCACACAGCACTTAGCATGAAAGGGACGGCAAGCGGTTTTGCAGTGGGCATTTCCCCACAACACTTATTGCTTTTTTTACGCTGCCCCCTATGTACAAGTATGCCGTAAATATGGGACAGTGCCAAAAATAAGAACAAGAAAAACCTGGTCTTCAACTGGTGCAACAAGAAGAGATTTATCATTTCTCCTCGTTTTTGCTGTTTATATGTGTACTGCATCCTGCAGCACACATAACAGTTACAAATTGCCATTAGCAATTGCTTATGTGCAGAAAGGGACACCTTCTTGCACATAAACAATCCTTCCCTGCAAAGCAGGCACCCTTGCATTATGGTGCAAGGTTGCCTGCGTTGGCGCTAGGTAGCCAAATCTATTGCCAGTGCTAGGGAAACGCAACAGTGCCCCTTATTATTGTAAATATGACACATTCCTGCATTTGCCGAATGGCAGAGCGTGGCTTTACCAATTATAACACTACGCTTCGCCATTCTGTTGTAAATATGCTTCTAGGGGACATGAAGACAGGATCATTAATTCATACTGGCTGGTCAGCTCCATCCTCACTTTAGTTCTATTGTGTATTATGTGTAATGCTCAAACAAATGCAAGAGGCCCAGCTTGACTACACAGCAAACAAGGCATGCATACATCTTATAACTGACAAAACTGAAACCATTATATAAAAAAAATGCAAAAGCAAAGTACTATTCCAAATAGAAAATGATTACAGAAAGATTCAAACCCAACCAAAAAGGACAGTAAACGCGACATATTTTTTAAAGCATTTGTTTGGTGGGGTGGAAGCTTGGAATCCTAGTGTCAATACTGAGGTCGTAACTATATGTAGGGATCTTTCTTATCATGCCTGTTGCTAAAACAGATACAATACGAAATACATTTAAGGAAAAATTCCATCGAGATTTATATTGCACATACAAAAGGAAATGTGTGACGCCAGATAGCCAGTTTGTAAAAAGCATGGGGTGGTTGACCAAAAATGTAGGCGACCCTCGGCGAAAAAGTATTTCGAGTGGTACAGGGTTGATGAAACCTAGTTTGTTTCTCTGATAAATTAATTGTAGAATAGAGTTGCAATTCTCTTTGAGGTAGGTGTAACCAATAGTTTTTTTGCTCATATTTGAAAGTCCATGCTGTCAATCTTTAGCTTGCCAAAGTCATGACAGTTGTTGTGTGGTCTGTTTTCTTTCTTTAATATTGCATACATTTAATTTATTTATCACCCCGTGGCTCTCTGGTCTGCCCTTCTATCCCACTGGGCAGTGAATAATGAGCTACTTTCCCCTAAGCAAAATGTTTTATTTGGCACCTGCTGTGCACTTGTTGTTTATATCTTGAGAAGGAATCTTTATATCTGAATGTTTAATGATGGACCCTTTATTTAATGACTGCTCTAGTCAGAAGTTCAGGGAATCCTACGCTCGGAAAAATAGGATGTTTCACACAAAACACAGACAATCATCCCTGTTGTAAAGATGAAATCTGTATTTTCCTTTCTGGCAGCTTACTTGTTCCCCGTGGAGCTTAAGAGTATGTTTGAAGCTTGTCTCATCTGAACATCTGATGGGAAAAGTACATGGTAGCAGTTTTGTTATGCAGCCCAATACACCAAAGCCGTGTGGAAATCTTATTTACAAAAAAGAATGTAAAATAAAATGTAGACAAACAGCTGATTTACTGGTAGACAACAATGTGGAAGAAGAGAAATTGGAAAGTATGGCAGATAGAAAAGTATACAAATTTCATTTGGGCTCATTTTAAACTCAGGGAGTACACCATCTCTCTGCTTCAGCTTTGGAAAGTGCATGCCCTTGCAAAGACATGGTTGCACACAGGGTTGCTGTGAAACATCCATTGTAGAGCTCCCTGTTTTCTGTGTTTACTGATTTTTACAGATAAATACAGACAGAAAAGATTTATTTTCGTGTCTGTATTTATTTTTAAATGTGGATAAAAACGGAAATTGGGTTGTTTTTGAGTAATTCAAAATTCTGTCTGCCATGACTGCCAAGCCAACAGCTTTGTGGGTCGATAGGAAAAGTTGTCGTGCAGGCCTCAGCCAGACCCGCTAGTGCAAGGGGTTCGCCCTTCTCTGCACGAAGTCCTCAGACCAAATAGAAAGAATTTGGCACAGAAACTGGAAAAAGAAAACGTAACATTTATTACACCTCATGAGGTGGTGCTACGGTTCAAACAGTACCCTTCGGCATTGCAAGAAGTAGCACCACGAGCTAAGATAGCATGGTTTATTTATACCCGCACATGGGCTCAAAAGAAAGCGGTACAAAGCACAAGAGCACATTTTATGTACATATAAGGTAATATCGAGAGGCACAATCGATCAGTGGGAGGAGCTAACAGTCTTGGGGGCTTGACAAACACATTCCAATCTAGAGCTAATCACTACCAGATGTGAACCCTAACAGTCAGCGGCAAAGTAGGGGACGCTAATAATAGCCTGTTGCTGGGCAGATTCAAGCACCATGGACAGGAAGATAGGACAAAGCACATGGTCGGCACGAGGCAGCATGTAGCAGACAAAATGGCTGCCGTGAATACAAAATGGAGTCCGTTAAATGTCAAGATAGCGGCTAGAACTAAGATGTCTATTGCTAATGCTCAATCTAATCGCTGTTAAATTACAACAAATTGGTCAAAAAAAGTGATTTTAGTAAAGTGGCTTTAACTACAGAAGATCGCAACTGTGGGACATAGGGTCATGCCCCAAACCAAGGCACATTAGCTGCTACTTATGTAGTAATTATCATTCATTTTTCACCATTTTTAACCTTTTCGCTCAATATTCTCATTTTTTCATCATTCACGTTAATCAACAGATTTTAGTCCACGTGCAAGGAAATGCCAATTTCCTGAGTTTCTCATATTTCTGATGGGCCATCCGAACCTCTTCTTTCAAAAATACGTGCTGAAGCAGATTTCTTCCGAAAAGCAGTTTATTGACAACCCAATGCATTTCGGGCCTCATAGGGCCCTTCGTCAGGGGTAACTGGAAAATTAATGAAACAGGTATTGTAATACACTGCGCCACTGTACATATTAATTCCATATTCATTAGTTATTTAGTCATTCAATCTAATGATAATAAAACAATACAATTGTGTGCACTGCTGCAACTGGACTTATTAACTATGTCTATCATGATTAGCTTGCTCCTGGTCAGATTTATGTGTTAGTAACTACGTTCACCAAATCGCCTCTTAACCCATAACTGTTCGAGTACTATCCTCTCCCCCTACTTTACGTGTTTTGGGCCCATATGCTAAGATCCGTACAACATTCCTAATTGAACGCTTATCCCTCGACTTTCGGTAATACAGAATGATTCAAAACAGGCATCCCGCCTTCCATCCTTCCCAATTAGATTGTGCATATGACTTTGTTTAAACACTCGGCAGTGTTAACTAAGCTTCACATCCTCCTGCTGAGGGTATTTCAGTGCGCTGCGATGTATACCTTTAACAAAGTTAAACTGCTCATATATTCTCAACCTGTCAACCTCACTGTCATCCAAATTACTCCCCACGTACCTGCTAACAACTAAACGTGCGTCTCTCTCCATCTCCGAAAAAGAATACCACTCGATGTGCCTCCCGCCCTTGTTCTTAAACACAACAACCATCCCTCCTCCCATATTCACCCTCCCATTGACGCCACGTGATCGCCATCGGAAGTGCTGTGATTACTCTAAGTATGCTCTCGTCCTTCAACTCCCAGAATGCATGCTAATGTTAAAAGATCGACACCATATTTAAAAACTCAATGCATATGTTGTTTTTAAAGCAAGCGCCAAGTTACAGTTCTTCAACGTGTAGTGCATAATTTCAAACATAGTCCCCATTTTAGACGATACGATCCCAGATTACTGCCGACTCCTCTTAAAAATAAACTTGCTGATGAAATCAGATGTTACACCTTGCATGTGGTGCGTAGCGTACAGAAGACCTACACAAGCCTGACACTGAAAATTGTTTTCATATAAGTGTATTGATTTAACTTCATCTGGTTTTCACAGCACTGAAATCTGGCAAGCATTCAAGCATGAGTACATATTTATCCTTTAAATAAATGTGGAAAAATACTAATTTGAGCTTCATTTTTTCACAAAGATCAAAATAAATATGGATAAATACAGATGGTAATGTAAAAAAAAAAAAATACCATAAAACCGGGAGCCCTAATCATTGGTCCAGGGGAAGATGAATCCTCACGATTACTGCTAATCCCTATCTGGAGAAGTTGCTATATGGCAACTACGAGGTGGAAGAGGTAGATGATATGCATATTTTCTTCCCTACATCGTGAGTGAGGGAGCACATTATATTGCTTTTGATAACAATGACTAGGTGGTTACTGAATTATGTCTGTCCCATCCTTTTTTATCACTCTTTGCCCTTAGAAAGTAAGCCAAAGACTGCCAGAGGTCTCTTTATTCCTGTTCTTGAGGCCACCTTTACAATGACAAAAAGATGTTACAAGAGTGATGCGAAAATCAACAGCAAGACAAGGAGAGCATCTTCTACCACAGACATTGACAAGAACATCGTGTCAAAAGAAATTGTGATGAATTGCAACGTAGTACCCATCTGGACACATTAGCAATAAGAGGAAAAAATGCCTTAGGTTAATAGTTTTGCCCATTACTTAACTAAAGAACCCTCAAGAGAAACAAAATCTGAACTAATTGTCACTGTAGATTTTCTAACAATGTAAAAAATATGACAATATGGCATCATTGCTTTCTAGGAGATAAAAATAATGCCTGACTCAATGCCCCTCTTTGATTGTTCTTCAGTGCCACTTTTGTAGAACGTAAACATGTTCACAGAGTTAGTTTGTCACCATAAGATTCCCTTGTAAGAATTAAATTCACTTTACTCCTATGCATTGAGGAATTAAATATTTCAGTAGACCACTATGTTTCTGTGCCTGCTTGGAAGTGCAGCCAGCCAAAGAGAAATTTCACTTTCACTTATGCAACATTGAGATTAGTGTGTAGTCTTATGGCTAGAGCAGTTGACCTCGAAGCTGGGGAACCGGTATTGAGTCTTGGCAACAACGCTCAACATTCTGTGCAATGGCAAATCACTAATCTCCCCGCGCCTAACAAAAATGAATGTGTCCATCTACAACAAAACTGATGCTCATGTAAAGAGCTCTGATACCAAATTTCTCGGGTCTAGTTCGCACTATATAAAAACTCCCCCCCTCCCAAAAAAAGGGAGAAACATTGAAGAAACTCGGGCCTGATTTAGAGTTTGTAAGACAAGTTACTCTATCGCAAATGTGACTACGTACCTGGTCTGTCAAATTCTTGGACCGTCTACCCCATTAAGCGACGGATGAAGTGTGAGCTTCTTCCAGTGGAGCCATCGTGGTCTCCATCAATGGAAAGCTTCCACTGATAACCCAACTGAGCATGGGCCAATGGAGGAAAGGCATTATACCGCCGGCCATTATTAGGCGTAATGTCCTCATTTTTTGTCATTTTCTGTTGCTGCCATGTAAAAACTAGTGGTAAGGGATATAAATGAACAAATATTGAAAACTTACAGGGTGTGGGGTTTATTTGTTTTTTGCTTTTCAGAATCAAACTCCTGATGTGGGAGTTTGTTAAACATTTTAACAGAATGGAACCACTGTGACAATGGTTCCTGTCAAGGTACAGAGAAGATCACTGGACCTGCAGTTGCATAAAAATGTGGCAGACAGTGCTTCATAAGTGCTGTAGAAGTAAAGTATTCTATCACTCTGATGGATGGAGTGCTATTCATCAAACCCTTTATCAGGCCCATTATCACTTAAAAGCTTGAATGTGGCCAATCAGTTTAAATTCTATGGATTTGACGCAAGTGAAGGCGTTGTTCGATATTTGTAAATATTGCTGAGGACATACGGAAAATTACCTACTTTTCCAAGATGTGATCAATGGAACACCAAGGTGGTGGATCATTATACTAATGAATGATATTTGTCTAGGGTGATCAGCAAGGAGGATAGGTTGCGCTTGATCAGGAGCTTCTTGAAGAACTACTTACAGAGGAGGCATAAATAGGCTCCATTGGCAAACAGCACACAACGGATTAATTGTATCTGTAAGGGCAGATAGGCTGTAACAACATCTCACCATGAAGAACAGACTCTCAGGCACATTTCTCCCACACAGGCGCCAGGTATGATGGCTCCTGAGACTTGAACCAATGATTTATGGGACGTGTCATGGGACCCACAGCTCCAGGCGCGCAATGTCCATTGAACTCAAAGGGCTAAACTACAGCCTCCTACCCCAGCTCCCCCCCCCCCCCAGCTCGTGTATGTGAGCCTGGCTGAAACAGCTTCAGGGACACACACACAGCCACACCCGAGTGCTTCACAGGTCTTTAAAAGGCCTTTTACTTGTTAATGAGGCTTTGATGTTTTTCACCCCTCGGTGTGAATTAGGCCTCCGCTGTGAGCACCCTCAATCAGCCCACCGCCAGGAACTGCAAGCTCTGACAGAATCTGCGACCCCCTTCCAAGGACTCCACCACCCCCCTGGGGGTCTCGCCCCACAGATTGAAGACCTCTGCTGTAGGGTATCATGGTATCTGTATGGTATCCTTTTCTTTTAAAGAACAGGTAGATGTTTTTGTTTCTGAAATGTATGTATTTCGCTCTGATTTAGTTGTGGTGGTAAATAAGCTACAGCTACTTTTTTATTTCTCTTTATTAATTAATTTGCTGTCATTTTTTTGTATTTTCTCTTTTCAATAATACTGATTGTGAATTGTACTTTGAAACGATTTCTAATAAAATATGTAAAACTATTTTCAGCGTGATTACACAGCCTGCCTCGTAGAATTTCAGTTTTAAATTTGTCGGGTTGAGGAATGCATATGCAGTACTTTGGCATCGTATCTTGGCAGGTTGATGAATAAAGTGTATTTAAAGGCAATTATATCAACCGTTCCCTCAAATGCGTCCTCACATTAGTTACAGAAATGAAAGGGGAAAGAACGTTTTATTAGCAAAGATGAAAAAAGCAAAATACTTAACTTTACTTAATGAACAGGGTAAAATCCCAAACTAGCTATTAACGTTGGAAAATATTTTTCGTCGTAGCTGCGGTTTGCTGATAACACGTTTATGTTTTCTGGACTGCAGTTTTCCTGTTGCTTCTCTTAAATGTCACGCGTTTTGATTAAAATTAAACATGGATTAATGAGAAACGCAATAATGTCCTCTAGTATGGGACTGACAACGTCGTGCCAGTTTGTTTCACTGTTAGCAGCTGCTACAGATTTTTACGTCTTTTACGGCAGTTGCATAATTCCAGGCTTTCACACTCACTCTGGGAGGCGCCTGCTGGGCTGGTCCTCTTTCTATGTCAGGGACACTGTAGGCATACACAACACAGAGCCAAGCACCTGTTTTTAAGGAAGTAGTGATGTCTAAAGCATTTCATCATGGGCATATAATTAGTTTGATAATTCCTGGAATTAGTACATGAAGGCAAACTGAGCTTGTAAACAGGAAATTGAAACGATCTTGCGTGAGTTGTGCTTACTGTCGCCCATGCATCAAATCGATGGTTTCACCTTAGCACTTATAGATAGCACATCAATCACATATAGGGTGACCAACTGGAATGGGTGCAAATTCAGGACGGTGAGTGGAAAAATTCAGGACAAAGGGTCAAAATTCAGGACAAAAATTCAGGACAGGAGGTCAAAATTCAGGACAAAACTTTGGGACAAGAGGTAAGTTTTACAGACACATCAGAGGAGGTTGTGCAATAGAATATAATTAAGCCCATCCATACCCAAACATCTTCAATCATTTGCAAACCTATCCATCATGTATCCTTCCATCCATCATTTCACTCATCCATCCCTCGATCTACGCTTTCACTCATCCATCAATTATCCATCCATCCACCCTTTTGCCCTATCCATCGGGACACTCATCCATCCACTCTTCCATCCAGCCATCCATTCACTCATCCATGCAGCCTTTTAACCTTTCACTCATCCATCCACCCAGTCACTCATCCTTCCACCCATTCACCCTTTCAGTCATCAATCCATCCTCCCTGTCTCCATCGACCCTTTCACTTAGCCATCCTTCCTTCCACCCATCCATCTATTCATCCACTCATGAATCCATCCATTGACCCTATCAGTCGTCCATCCACCCTTTCACTCCTTCACTCATCTATCCATCTTTTTGTCCATGTAGCCTCCCTTTCACTCACTCATCCATCCTTACATCCACCTCTTTATATCCGTCCATCCATTCACCCTTTCACTCATCAATTCATCAATCCATCCATCATTTCACTCATCCATCCACCCATTAACTCACCCATCATCCATCCGTTCACTCATCCACCCATCCTTTCACTCATCCATCCACCCTTTTACCCATCGATCTACCCTTCCACCCATACATACATTATGTTACCGTTTCTCTCATCCTCCCTTACACTCACTCATCCATCCTTTCTCTCATTATCCATCCATTCACCCTTTCATTCATCCATTCACCCTTTCACTAATCTATCCAGCCATCCACCCATCCCTTCACTTACTCACTCACCCACCTTTTCATATTAATTATGAGCTGTGCCTTTGTCTGCAGAGTTGCAGACGGAGGAAGCCCATCAAGAATGTCACCCTTTCTGTTGTTCCTAAAGCAATGGGTGGGGCGAGGGAGGGCTCACTATGCCCCTGTACATAGGTAATCTGAGTCATGAGCCATGAATGATGCACAGTGCCAGGCCTTGAGGTGACTGACACAGTGTTGTTTCCAGGGCTTTAAGTGGGATGAAAAAACAGAGGGGTCTCTCCAACGGGGGTGTTCGATGTAATTAAAGGCGTAGCTTAAAACACGTAATCAAAAAATCTGTGCTTAGTATAGTGTGCTGCCTGACTGGGATTTAGACTCTTCTATCATTGTATCCAGCTATATAACAACAAGTAACATAATACCTGCAACAAGCCAGAACTATTGGGTTTGTCAATGGTTGTTAGTTGCATAAAATAAAAAAGTAGCAATCATGGCTTCCTTGAATATGATATTGAAAATGCATCAGTTCTAAAATTACGTGACTGTGAAAGGACTCTAGCCCCTTCTTTTTTACTTCCTTCACCAGCTCCTTTTCTTGAGCTGGATTCTCGTGTAGCAAAATTGGTGTTTTTGCACATTTCTTTTGTCTGACAGAATGCCCTGCCCTAGACAGAGGCTGGGGGAGACCCACCACATGCGTTACCAACCTAGACTGGTCCATTGTCATTCTGCATGTGGCAATCAGCCAGCATACAGAACGACAAGGGGTGGGGCTGCTCTTGTGCTCCGAGGAGGAGTGCAAGCAGGCCCCATCAGGGAGTTGAGGCTTCATACAGGGAACAGTGCTGTTCCCTGCAATGCCCAAAATTACGGACAAAAAGTGCCAGTAAAAGGGATCCTCACGGACAACGGATGTGAGGTCCAAATTGTGAACGGACCATGAAATTTAGGGACGGTTGGTCACCCTACATCATACATAATCACATAAAGATGCACCCTCGCATACACACACAGTGTATTACGCACACATGCCGCATCACATGCACAGTGTAGGAACTCACATAAATCTAATGACATCACAAGTTTCTAAAACAACATAAACATGCAAACTCTCACCGTCGCAAACCATAAATTAAAATCATGTATGCTTAAAACGTGGAAATGGGCAAATGTTTGGATCCGTAAAACCTTTGTTATTGACTCCTATATTTGCTGAGTCAGCATTTTACAGTGGTAGAAGAGCAGGCAGCCCACACAGTCTAAAATAAAAAAAAATAAGACACCTTCCTCGCTCTGGGTGTGGTGTACACTTCAGCAAAAGTCCCTAATAAAATGAAGGCAAAAGACTTTGGAAAATGGAGCGCTTTTGCAGCATCGGGAAAGGACTATGGCGAATAATGAAAAGCTGACCCCAGATTCTAAGTTTCTTAAATTTACTTGAGAACACTCATCCACAGGCTCAACTACCTCAGTAGTGTTAGACCAGAGCCAGTTCTATCAAACCTGTGTTTTGAGTAAATGTTTTGCTGGCTGCACAGCTTTTTATGAATGTGGAGGAATCCTGTTCCTTGTGCAGAAGATGTGACACCAGCATCATGCAGACAACCAGGAACTCTTAAATCAGTTTGGGAGAAGTGACCCTGGTGTACGCATTTATTGAATTTGCCACGCCGTTCTCAAATATTATGTATGTTATACTAATTTGGGTTTTTCTTCATTTGTATATTTCTGAACACTTCTAGATTTTTTCAGCTTACCTACTGGTGTGACATAGTAGAAGTATCTTCTGATAAATATCAGAAGTCTTCCATTAATACCTTTGGACGCCATCATTTATCACTAGGTTCAGAACAAAACCAGAATGCCGTGAGCACCTATTACATTACACAAGGTCACATTGGTTTGTAGGCACCAGAGATTAAGGGATTTGCCAGAATAACATGATGTTTAAATCTGAATTTACTTTTTATTTCATTGTGTGTGGGTTACTTTTCCCTTCGTCACTGGATATGAAATGACAAAGTCCTTACAGAATACTTTGGTTTTCTCAGCCACCTCTTTGACCCGGTCACCACACTCAATGACCCCAGCCCCCATAGCACAATTTGTATACTTTACATTTCAAGTCTGTAAATGAAAACCGCCTGGAATTGCGTCTAATAAAAAAGGTCACACTTCCAGGCCGTCTTCATTTACACTTCTTTGTTATGGCAGGTGCACCCCCCTGGGAATGCAGTCACAGACCCCCGGCAGCAGGAGGCCCAGCAAATGCTGCTTCTGTATGGAGGGGCCCATTATCATTCTGTGTTTGTTAAGTAGGCAGTCAAACAGAATGATGAAGTCCGATAGCAATCTGTGCCCAGTGGGGAGGGGCTGTTGCAGGCCTTTCACTTCACAGCAGTGCGAGCTGGGGCCCTGCAGTGAGAGTTAGAGAACTCCGTGAAAGATTTCCTGACGGACAATGGAAAAGAGGCCCAAATCACGGGCAGTCCGTGAAATTTACGGACGGTTGGTCACTCTAATCACATAGGTGCACTGCTTAGTTTTGCGCATGCGTGCAGCGATCATGTTGAAACTCGAGTTTTCCACTGGTTGTTTCTGTGAATGGAAAATACTAATCTCGTGTCTACACCATTGCTATAGGGCCACATCATTTATTAGAGCGATAACTTCTGCCCCTACCCCCGAAGTTATGTAAATTGTTTGTGCGACCAGGTCTTAGTCTATGGTGTCAATACTTGCCACATTTGACAGGTCAGGTTATGATTGTGCTTTTTAGGTTGAATTCTGATACATTTAAATATCTGTTAAATTATGTGCAATTGCTCAACAAGCTACCCAGCTAACTTAAGATAGTGCTGCATATTTTCAGTTTGCATCCTGCAGCACAACAAGGTCTTTCTGGAGCCGATCACATAATTGTCTATTGTTAATTACAATGAGCAAATGAATCAACTGTAAGTATCTAAAGCCTTACCAACGGCATATTTTTAGTATTAATGAATGAATTTTTATTGTTTGGTTACTCAAAACCATTACATTAAAACCAAGTGCAAAATTACAAAAGTTACGAAAGTAAAAAAAAAAAAGGTAGTCATCTTCTTTAAGGCAAGTCTATATGATTAAAATCTGAGTACTTATGGGCTAGAAGAGAATAATGTTCAAAGTCCTACAGGCCAGCATGCCTCGGCTGAGTCTCCGGTCGTTTTAACTCGAGATGGCCATCAACTTAGTGCGAATCGGATGGATGAATTTCCCAAATGTGGCCATCTGTTTTACTGAGTTCAATGTGTATAGTCGGTGAACCGCCTCATTTGCGGTGCGTGTCCCCAGCTGTAAAATAATGGGCCTAAGATAGAGGCTGTGAGCTGTGCACAGGGCCGGGCAGCAAAGTGGGAGGTGGGCCAGGGACTCCCGTTTGTATTTGCAAACCTGCATTCGTTGATCATGAGACCTGCCAGTTCAATGGTGTATAATTCTTTAAGGGGCAGGGGATGCAATCTGTAGGCTAAAATCTTGTGTAGGGCTGGGCGGCCTACTGCCTGAGTAAGATGAAATTTAGAATTATGCACTGTGTGTGGCAGACTTAGGGACTCATGGAGGCCTCTTTTTGCCAGTGACTCCAAGTCTGATGCGCGAGATCAGATACAGACTTGTTTTTTGATTGCGTTTTTTATGGTAACATAATTCGCTAGCTCAGAGCCCCAGTTCTCCATGGCAAAATTAAGGAGATCCTTTGCCGCATTGAGAGTCACTGACCAAGGGGTCCCAGGTTCCAGGAAGATATTTTTTAAGACTGCCTTCAATGTCTTCTTCTTTGCCGCTGTTGTAAGGTAGTAGTATTTGCTCAAGGCAGCCATCTCTTCCAGCTTTTGTTGGTTGACAGAAAATTCTAGTTGTACGAGGATGTTTCTGGTGCACGCGGGGAGATGGAACAGTCTCTTATACGCGCTACAGTTAATTTTTTCCAGGTCCTTGTTTAGTTTTCCGCTTGTTGGGCATAATTAAGGGCTGGCATTAATTTGGCCTTTAGTACTCTTTGAATTGCCGTTGTAGTAGGGCTGTATAAGGTGGATTGTAATTTGCAAAGGGCATAGGTAATTGTTTTCCCTTTGCCTTGAATTTTCCTTAGTGTACACCAGGTAGCCTCGATTCGTGGTACCAAACGCCCAGGTAGTTGTATTGCTGCGTGCATCCCAAGACCAAGTGGCCTAGCCTCCATTTGAGTAAATTTTTTTCGGGTAATGCCCCAAAATTACGATTTTTGATGTGGATGGGTTGGCCACCAGCCTGTTTTGTTTGTTGTATTTTGCCAAGGCCGTCAGCGCCTTTTGTAGGCCTATTTTGGTATGATCCAGAAGTACCAAATCATCAGCGTATTGCATAAACTGAATTTTGGTACCCCCGATCCTTGGTGTGGCTAAAGCTGCTCCGTTCAAGGCTTGGACCATGTCCGCTGTGTAGAGGTTAAACAGCAGCGGTGCTAGCACGCACCCCTGCTTTAAACCTCGGTCGGTTTCGATTTTCTCTGATGCAGTGTTGCTCGAAAGTTTGATTCTGACCCACGTGTGTTGGTACAGCGACTGAATTGCTTTCAGTAGGGCAGGGTTAATGCTCCAGAGTGCCAGCTTCTTCCAGAGAATGGCGTGGTCTACCCCATCAAACACTGCAGAGTAGTCGATGAAGCAGGCGAATAGGGGGAGACTTTTGCGCGACCGTGCTTGGTGGACTAGATAAGAAAGTGCTGTTATATTGTCCACGTTGAAGACCCGGGTCTGAATCCTGTTTGGAAGAGGGGCAAGAGTCCTTCTGTGCTTACCCAATTTGCTAGTTCCGCCAAGATGGTGCTTCCGTAGGCCTTGCCCTCGACGTCCAGAAGGGCAATCATGCGATAATTGGATGGATCTGATTTAGGCCCTTTCTTGTGTATTGGGTGCAGAAGCGATCCTCTCCAGGAGTCTGGGACGTCCCCCCGGAGCCAGCATTCTGTGTATAGGTGGGTCAGATTTTCAGACCAAAATGCTATGTCCGCCTTGAACATGGAGCCTGGGAGGCCGTTCGGACCCGGTGCGCCATTTTGTCTGATTTTTAAAAAAATGTTGGTTACTAGAATTATTCCAGGAGCGGCCTTCATGTCAGCGATAGGGTCAGACTCTTCCATTACTACAGCTGCTTTCTTTAAGTTAGATCTGGTGGGAGCCTCTTTATATACGGCTTTGATGTGGGCGACCCAGGTTTGTGCATCGAGGGAGTTCTCTCTGTGGTTTGTCCCTCGAGTTAGATGGTTTAAGTGGCTCCAAAACTCTTGCGATTTGCAAGGTCTCAGCAAATCAAAGATTTTCAGCCATTGGCCCTCGCAATATTCACGTTTCGCCGACCACGCTTTCTTTGAATGGTTTTTAGCTACTTCTTGTAGTTGTTGTTTTTCCAATGTTGTGCAATTTTTCCGGTACGCTTTTCGTTTTGCGCACAGATGTTTGGCGCTTTCTTTGATTGCTGGAATAAATCCAAGTGTGGACGGTGGATGCCAGCGATTTGTGCTGGCTGAGTCTCCTCGAAGTAGAGAGGCCAATTTCTCGGCGGTTCTGTCCCATGCTTCTATTGCCCCCTTCTTGTGGGCGCTCGGTGGCCAGCCTGCCCAGGTGTTTATCCATTCGTTGAGCTTGATGATTGGTACCGGCCCCCTTTTGATTCTTCTAGCCAGCTTCAGCAATTCGTCACCGTTTGGGGCCCCAATGTATTGTATCCTCTGCCGAATTTCTGCGGACAGGTTGAGTGTTAGTGTTAAGGCAGCGTGATCGCTTTCGTTTCGCTGGTGCACTGAGTAATCTGACATCAAAAATTGTAATTTGTCACTTAAAATTATATAGTCGATCGTTGTTTGGTTATTGTATGTGGGGGTGACAAAAGCCCCAGGTTTGTTCTTTAGGTGGACGGAATGAGCTGTTGCCAGGTTGTAAGATTTTATTAAGGCGTTCAGTGCATTAGTGGCCACGGGGGGGTTGGTTTTGTGTGCCCATGATCCCTATATTGTGTATGTTCAGATCACCAAGTATAATACAATCCAGTAGAGGGTATTGTAGTAGCAGATCTTCTAGTTGGTTTATTAACGTGTGAAAGTTATCCTTAGCCACAGACCCATGAGGATTGTGATAGATGTTTATCACCAGAATTGGACATGGCCCGTTGATCGAATGGAGGCCTTCCAGAATGCCCGTCAGGAACATATTTGATAAGTTTTTTATTTTCGTAAATTGAAGGTTGAGCAAGTGCTTGATGTAAATGGATATCGCGCCCGAGTGTCTTCCAAATATGTTGGTCTTTGTGGCTGGTTTGCCATATTCTGCGTACCCCCTTATTGAGATCGATTTTGTCACCCAAGTTTCATGTATGCAGATTATGTCTACCTCTTCCAGGAATGTCATTGCGGCGTGATTTTGGAACAGCTTTGTGGCTCCTGCCACGTTCCAGGTCATGATGTTCAATCTGCTGCTGGTCAAGGTTCGTTTTGGGTGTATCTCTTGGCCATTTGTAGATCGGCGATGGATTCAGTCCTTTTTTTCAGGTTGATAAATGTTAGGGGCTGGGAGTTAGAGCTTGCGGCAGCCAGGACCAATCTTTGCTCGCGCGCCCCCTTATTGTGCAGGAGCGTTTACCGTGTCCCGCGTTTGTTGTTATTTTGATGGGGGTTTCATTAGTTAGGCCTATACTCGTGTCACCTTTGGTCCCCTGGAGGATGGACCCCACATGTGGAACGCGCTCAAGCGGAGCGTTCATGCATGAGTTCCTCCCCGTAGTCTGTTCTTGGGTGTCCGTGCTGGTTGTTGGATAGGCCCTTTTTAGGATTGAAGGGTATTTTAGTGCAGGCTGAATCTTTATTTTTATACCCCAGCTTTCCAGTAGCATGCCGTTTCTTTTCAAAGCCTCTACCATAAGTGAGCTAGTAAAGGTTAGCTCTGTGGTTTCGTTTATCTCATTAGGGTCTGAAATGAGGAAAGAAACTGTTTCTATATCCGTAGTTTTTAGTTTTTATCCCTTCCAGCCCAGGGATATTTGCGCAGAGTGTTAAGAGGTTGCTGCGATTGAGAATGTCCCACTTTCCCTGTGAAAGGTATTCAGGATACAGCAATATTTTCCGGTCCTGGAGAGTTGTGCAGATGAAGTTGTGTGTGGAATGTGCGTCCTTCAGGTCTTTGGCCTGCGTGCAGAAAGAGATTGCCTGTGCCGGGCTGGTCAAGCGGGCTTGGCCCTGATTTGGTGAGCCTAGGTCTGCTTTGATGATGTCTGAGAAAGTTGGCTGAGTGGCCTAAAATTCGAGGACCAGTTCCTAGTGATCTCAGAGTTAGACTCAGGTATGCTTTGTGGTGCATTCAAAGTTTGTTCCGAAGTTGTAAGGGGATTAGTTGGTTTTTTAATGTCTCGAGACAGTTGGGTCATTCCACTCATTGTTGTCATCAAATTTTCGCAGGGCTGGTAGTTTTTAGGGCAGCCTTCACGATCTTCTGGTGAGGCCCAAGTTGCTTTCCCGATATGTTGTCCCAGTGTATTCAGTGCTTGTTTTTGTTTGTTCAATGCCACGGCTAGCTGAAGGGTTGCAGGAGGGTCCGCAATGCGCAGGCTGGTAGCAGAGTTAGTTGTATGTATGGCTTCTGGGACTGCCAAGGTGTTCCCTTTCATTTTGGTGGTGGCTGCCAGACAGGTCACATTTTGTGTGTCAATATGACCGATGGTCATCTGGTTAATAGGCAGCAACCATTGCCTGATTGAGCTGTTAGTGTGGGATTTATTTTTCCTCTGCTTGTTAAGTTTTCTTAATTTTTTCTTATTTTTTCTGGAAAGATTTTCCAATTTTGGGGTAACCAATTTGGGGGTATGGTGAGGTTCTTGGTTGTTTTCACGGATGGGGCTGGATTTTGTTTCGGTCGCGTTGTCCATTGCCGATAGCTCAGTGCCCAAGTTCTTTTCTTCTTGAGGGCAGTCTGTGCCACCAATTTGTGGGTTTATAATGTCTTTTGTTAGGGAAAGTGAGTTGACATTTTGCTATGCGGGTAAGTTGGTCTGGTGCTTGCTAACTTCATGCTTGAGATCCTCGACTAAGGTATTCATTATGTTTGGTAATTTTTCCAAGTTGAGCAATATGGGGTTGCAGCCACATGTCTCTGGCTTCGCTTTTAAGATTGTACTGTCCTGAGCTCTGTGTATTAGTGAGTTCAGGTGGTCCAGTTTAGAGTCTATCCCAGAGATCAGCCCCGCGACGACTTGTAGGATGTTAATTTGAGCGTCAAGCTTGTCAGCATGCATTATAGCTGAGCTTGCCATTGAGATAAGGGCCTCGGTAATCAATGTTAGGTGGTTTGCTATCAATGGGGGCTTCTCGTCCTTATCCGCTCCTCCGCTCTCGAGGCTTAAAGACTGTGCCTCTTTATCTTTGTCGTTTTCCGGGGAGCGAGGTTTTGTCAAATTTGCGGGCTGGATTTGCAAGATGGCGGGGGGTTTGGATGTTTTTGTTCTATTAGCTTCTAGGGGCCTGTTAGGTTTGTTGACCATAGTCATTCTTTCTGTAATGAAGCTCAAATTAGGATCCTCCGTCTGTTTAGGGGTCACAGTAGGTGAACTTGTTTGGGTAGGTCTGATTTCAACCATGTTTGATGTCGGATGTGCGGGAGGTCTCCCCCCATGAAGCAAGAGTATTTTGGGTGAAAGTGGTATGGCTGGCCGCCGAGGAGATGTAGGGTTTGAAGTCTTCCCGTCCTCCGTTGCCATGTGGGTAACACCTGGGACTTTCCCTGAGGGTAGGGTGGATAGGGGATTCAGGGTCCCACTGGGTTCAATTAATGTGGGTGCTTTGGAGAGCAAAAAGTCTCTTATGTCTCTATTTCCACCTATCCCAGGAGTTATTTTTATATTACTGGGATTAGGCTGGTGGGCCATTGCAACAGGTGGGCTGGAGATTGTCCCTAATAAAACTACTAGTACCGGAGCCGTTGGTGCCGATGATATCGGTGATATCGGTGTGGCTCCGGATGATCCCATTAGTTTGTCGTCCTTGGGCCCTGGTCCTAGGTTGAGGCTCCCTCTTCCAGGTGGATAAATTAACTTTTTGTCTCCTTGCTGACTTGTGAGGCCGGGGCTTCTCCTGAAGTTGGATCAAAGTTGAATTTCTGGTCCTCATGTTTGAGGAAGCGCTTGAGATACCGATTGCAGGGTTTGAAATAAGCAGGTGTAGAGACGTCCATCGGACTCGCCTTTCTGCCTCCGGAATGGCGGCCGCAACTCGGCACGGTTTGGTCCATCAATCCGTCCTTGCCCCCCCTTGCAGGCTTAACAGGATAGCAAAGGACGGTGTTTCTAGCGCTGAGTGAGCGGTGGCGGGTTGCGGGTGGTGGTGAAGTGTAGTAGGTGAGAGAATGAAGTCGGTTAGGGGGCCGCGAAATGAGGGAGAGAGGTGTGGGGCAGAGGGGTGCTGGTGGAATGGCTCACCTCAGATCACTTCAGATCGGATCACCTCGACAGTGCGCTCCCATGCACGACAGCAGCACACCAGCACACCAGCACGCCTGCTGCCTGCTCCCGGCTCTCAGCCCTCCGCACACTGGGAGTGCGGTTCTTCCTCCGCTCCTCCCTGCGCTGCTCTGCGCCACCTCCGTTACTCCTCTAACGATCCTCTGGCGGCACCGGGCCTCCGACCCTCCTCCTATGCTTCAGCTCACAAGCGCAGTCCCCAAAAGCTGGGGGTCGGGCTTCTCATGTGCGGTGTAGCTGGTGCAGCCGTATCCCTGAGCCTCTGTTTCCCTCTGCCGTCAGTCTGTTGTTTCCTGGCAGGGAAACACCCGCACCGGGGCCGTGGCCGTGGCCGTGGCCGGGGGTGGGTGGGCAGGGCTTCAGCCGGGTGGAGACCAATGCAGGCTTTCTTGAGCACTCGCGCACTTGCAGTTTTATTGCTTACTCGCCGCCCAGTGCCTGGTGCCGCCCGGTGCCTCCCGGTTCCACCCGATGGCTTGCTTTTGGCTTTTGGATTCTGCAGTTTTCTGTAGTTTTCTCGCTCGCTAACGGACCACAGCTCTCAGTCCGCGCAGCACGGCTCGGCTCGGCTCACGGCTCGCGGCTCGCAGCGGCTCCTCCTCCAACTTTGCAGAGGCTCCTCCTCCTATTTTTAGTATATAATGTTTATACTGTGTCCAGTTCGGTATAATTTGCCAGTGGTCTACTAATTTATTCTTCAGTAGTCTTTGTGGCTCAATCTTGGCTTTATGCCTCCGTTATAAGGGGTCATTTCTGTCCAGTGGGCCAAATATTGACAGCCTATTTTACCGTAAATTAACATAAAGATCTTTGGGGCATATTATCAAGGGGTGCGATAGGCAATTTTCGCCGCTTTAGGGGCCGTTTTCGGCTGCTAAGCAGCGATAATACTATCGCCCTATTAGCAAGCTGTCTCTAACTGCAGTTAGCGACAGCTTGTAGGCGATAGCGAGCGGGTTGGGGCCCGCTTTGCATGTGAGCGATATTTATCGCTAATGACAAGCAAAGTGGGCGTACCCAACCTGTTAGCGACTTAAAGCAGTCGCTAACATCGCTATCGCCTATTACCAACACAGGCGTAGCGATGGAAATATTCGCACTAAGCGCAAATATCTCCAAAAACTAACACCTGCTCAGACCAGTTCTTAACCATTATATCCAATGGGAAATGGATATAATGGCTAAGACCCCCTTAGCGATAATGCGTGAATATCGCTGTATTCTCAGCAATATTCACGGATTTTGCCGCTATCGCTGGGAATTTTATCGCTTTTGAGATAAACGTTGCTCCCGTGATGCGCGGCTATAAAAATATTGCCGCTAACCCTACTTACCGATAAATATTGCTATTTTTTGATAATATGCCCCTTTATTTTTCTACATTTTACGTCTTTTGTTCTTTTTTTTTTACCCAGGATATCAGTACCAGGGCACCTTACTTTTATTGCCTGAGTAGGTATGAGAAACCTGGAAAGTTTAATTCTCTAATAACATTGGTGCTGTTTAAGGAATTGGCACGAAATTTGCTAGGCAGAAAAAAAGGCCATAATATCATAATGGAGTTGGGGTGAGAGGGCAAAGTTAAAGGGGAGTGTCAAAAAGTCTTAGATTTTCTAGTAATGTTGGCACTCTTTGAGGGATTACAACAACATTTAGCAGACAGCCTGTTTAACATGCTCTTCGCATGTTGTGTACTATCAGAATTGTTCAAAGTGTTCATGGTTAGAAGGGGATTCAATTATATGTTTATTTCCTAAACATTTTGACACCATTTGATTAATCTACGTAAACATTGGCAGATTCGTTGATGGGACAAAGTTCAAAAGGTGGAAGGAAGTGCAATTAAATAATAACTTTGTTGATCAATCTTCATGATATTTGTCATGTAGTTTACAGGTAAAATTAAATGTGGGAAAGCCAAGTTTATTATATATCTATCAAGGGGTGTTAGTCACTATCATATACAACCACACACTTACCTTCATATACCCAGTGGGTATTATCCACACACCAAATCATCCAATATCAACGCAGCTTCAATAAATCTTCATACAATGACTATCACTCGATTTCAAAACTGAAATCCCCTGAAATGTGCGTATGCTACGTGAACCATATCTTATAACCTCTGCCATACACAGCTCAAGAACTCACACATTTCATTATTTATGCCATCTCTACTCACATAATTTAGTATATCACAGATGACAACACATATGGCATCCCCGAGGGACAGGGTATAGTTGTAGTGGCCTACCAGAACTGATACATTTCAGGAATTTAAAGTTTTTCAAATTAACCATAACATTGCTTTAATTGTGTTTTTTAGTGAAGGTCTAATGTTTATTTGCAATGAAAAGGGAAAAAAGGATGTACTACATGGGACATACTCACTTTCATTTGTGGTTTTACAAACGAATATCACACAGCAACAGGTGCTACTGTGTACTTATGGTTCAGCAGCACTTCCAAAAAAAACATTTAAACAATACAAGGACAACCATATCTGCCAATCAGAACTGTTGTAAGCATAATTTAATATAACAATTGTACTGTGGGACTCATTTTTCAATACCCCTCATATGCTTTTGAGGTATATAAACGGTCATCTTGCACTGAATACTTCCAAAAAGTGAGTACAAGACCCTTTTTCTGTTTTGAATACACAAATCCTTAATTTGCTTTATAGGAAAAAGGTACAATTTATATCAAATAGTAAACATATATACAAAAACATACAAGTGACTGTGGAAAGCCTGAGGTTTGAATATGATTCAGAACAGTTTTAGAACGAGATATTATGTGTTTGTATACAATAACTCCTAGCAAAATCCATAGTTCTAATTAACCAAGGGAGGGGGTGTCAATGTTTCAACCTCTGTCTAATTGTTGGGTCTTTTCAGGACATTTCTCATCCGACTAACTAGCCAATCACGAAAGAGAAAGGTGTACTCATTCTATATTTATATATATGTTTATTGTTTGAGCATTGCATTGTATACATTTTACATAGTTTCTATAAAGCAAATTAAGGAATCGTGTAAACGAAAAAGAAAGGTGTTGCACACTCACTTTTTGGAGTATTCAATATGAAGTTGATGATTTAATAACATTATATATATTGCATTATATACTACAAAAGCAAATGACAGGTATTGATAAATGTGTCTTAATGAACTATTGTTAGATTATATTACTTTCCATTGTAAAAGCATTTTATACATTTGGTAATAACTGCCTTGGTGAGATCTTCACCAAATTTGACACTTGTGTAACACAGTCAGCTAAGGTCAGGCCAATTTTCACAGAGTTCCATACAGGTGGGAACAAGTAAAGGGATTGATAAAACAAAATGATTTTCCATGGGAACATTTGCTCACACCTACAGCAAAAACCACTGGATGAATGTACACTATACGTGGCATGAATATAGAGCTTTCCTCAGTCTGCTATCATTGTTTTGGAATAAGCCAATTCAGCCATTTTGGAACTATATGCTTGAGGCAGGTTACAATTTGCGAGTCCTTGTGATTAGCTTTTGTTAGAAGCGGGATTCCGAAGTTGTCTGAGGTATGTACCTTATGTCAAGTAGGGACCCTCGGTTCCTCCTCAGGGAAAGGAAGGACACCTTCTCAGATAGCCCCTGCTCACCCCCTTCGTAGCTTGGCACGACCAGCCAGGTCTATCTTCAAGGCAAATGTGTAAAGTATTTGCAACCACGCTCTCAGTGACCCAATGATGACACCACAAAAGGACTCTACACAAGTTTCGTAGAAAAAAAGTATATGTTTATATAAAAAGATAAACGATAAGACCACACTATATAAATCCATAATATGCGTATTTGTAATATTGCACCTGGCCGGTTATTAGGCCAGCCGGCCCCTGTAGATTTTGGCGGTATTAATGAGCATTTCTAGATGATCCACTGCAGTCCTAATGCAATGCAATGCAGATCATAATGCAAGAATCAGGCACTTCGCAATGTAAAAATAATTCTGTTTGTTATGCAACAATCAAGCAGTTCGTTATACCAAAATAATGCAATGCGTAACGCAATAACCAGGCAGTTTGTAATGCAATCTTATGCAATGCGTAATGCAATAATCAGGTAGTTCGTTATGTACACATAGTTCAAAGCGTAATGCAACAATCAGGCAGTTCGTAATGCAGAAATAATGCAATGTGTAATGCAACAATCAGGTAGTTCATAATGCAGAAATAATGCAATGCGTAATACACTAATCAGGTAGTTCGTAATGCCGAAACAATCCAATGAGTGGTACACTCCAGCACCGATCACGGTGCCTTAAACGGTCTCCCCACCACTCGTACTGACTCGCGGCCAGCTTCCGCAAACATATGCCCCCAACACGGGTATGGTGTAATCACAAGTGCAGCTCTGCACTCCGGCCCCGGCACTGCCACCTCTCTGCAAGTACGGGTCGCGGTGCGAGCTGAAGCAGAGGCTTGCGCAGAAAGAATGGGAAAGGCTGAGAGCGTCTTACTCCGAGCCTGCGCCCGCCCCAGGCAGCGACACACATTACCTGGGGGGTGCGACCTCGCTCTCCTCTCCTGTTCTTGCATCTTGGGCCTCTGATGCGACTTTGTAGATTCCGGGCAGTGGCGATAACGAAAATCTCAGGCTACAACATGGCACATGCACACAGCGTCGCTGAGACTCCCTTGATCCTCAGGTGTGTCACGAAGGTCTCAGGCTGCACAAAGCACACACACACAGCGTAGCTGAGACTCACTTGAGTTCCGGGTGCATACAATCACAGGGCAATCCTCACGAAGGTCTCAGGCTGCACGAAGCACACGCACACATCGTCGCTGAGAATCACTTGGTCTCCAGGTGCACACAATCACAGGACAATCCTCATGAAGGTCTCAGGCTGCAAAAAGCACACACACACAGCGTTGCCAAGATTCACTTGGACTCCACGTGCACACATCGTCCCTGAGACACTTCTGGAAACTTTTGTGTTCCTTAGTTTCCACAACAGGGAGCCAGCTCTCCTCAGGCCCTTGTGGTTATGTTACTTCACGACACAGCACAGCAAAGTCCTTTCAAGCAGGGGGGCACAGCACACAGCATAGTCAATTTACCCTCTTCCTTGGTTAAAGCAGCAAACTGCATGCCAGCCCCAGAACACACAGCAAGGGTCAGTCCTTTCCTTTGGTCTGTTCAGCTGTTTTGTCCATGGCGGTGGTTCATCTTGACCACAGAGTAGTTTTTCCTTTTCAGTCTTGAAAAGTCCAATTCCTGTTCAGTCTTGATCAGTTCCATTCCAATTATCCCGTTCAGGGATTCAGCTTTCATAGTTATACCCCTAAATGTCTTTGAACTCTTTGTGTTCAGGGGGGCACTGACCCCTGTCCAAACCCACACGTCAGGCTTCTATGTATTTAAAATGCAGGACATGTACTTTTAAGTTTTACTCGGAAGTGGAAAACTTCTTATTTTGTTTCTCACTACTGCAAGACCTATCCCTCCCATGGGATAATTTTGGAACTATCTTATTACATCTTTCAAATGCAATTCCCAATTGTGAATTGATAGTTTGGTGTCACTGAACTTACCATTTAAAATCACAATTTATGTTGAACCTGGCATTTTAAGTTACAGTTTAGCAAATGCCACTTTTAGAATGTGGGCATTTACTTGCTTTAGCCAGTCTGTGCATACTGTTTGTGTCTAAATAGACATCTGGGGTGGGTGACAGCTCAGTTTTGTGCATTCTCTCTGGAATGCCACACACTAAGGGAACTTAGGTGGAACTGATGGCCCATCTACTTCCTGATAAGCAATCCTGGGGCAGGATGGTAGGGAGTGGCTAAAACTTACAGCTGAATAGGCTGTGTTCTGTCTCCACATAAAGTGCTGCATTCCCACTTTAAAAGCATGAGTAGGTATACGCACTGGAATGCTGACACCATGACGCCAGTACTCTTCTGGACCTGTGACTACTCTGCATGGTAGAAGAGCTGCTGTGCTGCTGAAAGGACTGCCACTCTGCTGGATTGCTGCTTTGCTAGACTTCTGCCTTGCTCTGCTCTTGCCTTGCTGAGCGGCCCTGCTGCCTGCTGTTCTCCTACATGGGTGAGAAGGACTGGACCTGCATCACTTGAACCCAGAGTACCTCCAAAGTATTACTGGCTTGCCTCCTGTTATAAGTCTCAGCATATCAAAAAATTAATCTACTTGCATTTGCATTTGCACTCTACAAGCTGTGAGTTTGCCCTGTAAAGTGGTGCCACCCCAGTTCTGGACCCTTGGAAGTGAGGCTTAAGGTGCTTTTACATCCAGAACCCATACACCCTCATCAGAACAGGTGCATCTTCATCTTTACGTGTGTTGGAATCAGTCCATACTTATAGTTATGTGGATCAGACCTGGCGCATCACCTTTGGAAACAGCACATCCTCCTCGGAGTAGACGCATCTCCTACTGTGGGAGCAGCAGCCGTGAACCAGCACCTTGCACTCTGAATCGCTGAATTGCTGCAGTTGTGTGAAAAAAAGTCAACATATCTCATCCACTGCATAGCTCAACACCAATGCATCACTTCGGCTGTCCCTCACATCTTCGTCGACAACCCCATACCGGGTCAAGGTACTTTGGTTCAGTAGACTCAAGTGGGTCCCTGTATCCGTCCTGTGTTCCATCGCATTTGGCCTGAACTTTTGACTCTGCCTTGGGGTAACAACCAGATAACCCATTTAAGGGTTCACTCCTTCTAAGGCTATTTTTCACATATTCTTGGAAATTCCTATCACAATTTCCACCTGTATGATTTTTGTAATTGTTATCTTGTCTTATGTCTGATTTATAAAATGAGTACTATTTTTCCAAACTGGTGTGGAGTATTTTTGTGCTGTTTTCACTGTTACTGTTTGAAGTGTTGCACAAATACTTTGCCTCTTAAGTTAAGCCTGACTGCTCTGTGTCAAGCAACCAGAGGGAGAGAATAGGATCATATAGGGTGTGTTGTGACTTACTCCAACTAGGATTGTGGTTCCTGCTAGTACAGAGTGCATACCTCTGTATACCAGAAACATAATTTCTAACAGTATTCCATTGCTGATACACTGATTGTGGAACTGCATTATGCTGGTTACTTCTCTCGGTATACTAGGTGAGGAGCTGTTTCATGGGCAAAGAGTGTAGTTTTAGGTGTTATGAAAATTCCTTCCTGTCAACACTTAAATTTGTTATGGTTACTAACTTTTTTATGTTTTGTTTTTCATCCTGAAACTGCCTTTAATTTGAAACTTGAGTACATCACTTCTATTAGGAAAGTCTTCTTTGAAAATGTTATATTTAATTTAATGCAGAATATTATAATTGTTATAATATGGTTTTTAACAATGGCATGATATATTTGATGTAATTTGGTTTTTAACCATGACATGTGCGGAACTGCATATATGTCTTTAGAGGAAGTATACTGGTGTAACAGGTACATATTGATGTGTTTTTTACCTTATATTTAAGTCTGACTTATACTGTGATATCTAATGGATATAAATGTAATTAACGGAAACAACATTCTTAAATACATTTTCTTTTGGGATGTGTGTTTTTTTGCTAGATATATTGTTATCTGAATGTTTGTTTAACAAGATATTTATATGTTGTTGAGGAAGTACATTTTTTTTGGTGTCTTTTTTACTTTTTAGGGCTGCCCATGAATTTATTGGATATGTTTGATTGAATGCAGTTACTGGACTACGGTAACTGTTAAATAGGCCCTGAAGAAACACATTTATATCTTGAAACATGTGCTGGCTGATTTGTACTTTGACAATACACGTTTTAAGAATAAATATTTATTTTTGCCCCTGATTCTGTTTCTGTGTATAAAAACCACTGGATGAGGTCTCAGTGAAGCTGCTGACATTTTAAGCGAAATATTTGAGAGGGAGAAATTTGAAATTCACTCCCATAGAAGGTTACTTGTCAGGTGGATGCTTTTCGCACCTTTGCTCAGTGAAGGTATGGGGAGTTTTTTGGGGAAATACAGACAGGAAAAAATGCCAACTGTTAAAATTCATGTGGCTTCAAATGGTCAGGACAATAAAATACCAACTTACCAAAAGTGGCATTTTCATAGTGATTTATAATCCAACTTTACCATTAAAGGGGTTTTAAATTACGATTCGTTTGTGACCAAACATGATATTTCCACGTCTTCACAAGCAAAGGTTATTACTTATTAACTGTAACAAGGTAACCCAATGTTATCCTATGAGAGAGGTAGGCTCCTGTCTCCCAGCCTCTCTCCCCTCCCACCTCCCCCTACTTAATGGCAGCCGCTACGTGGTCGCGCAGCAGATGCGCGCAGCGGGCATGCTGCTGGCGTACCTAAGGCGCACCAAAGGCAAGCCCGTCTGCACTCATCCGCAACCCGACCACGGCCAGTGCCAGTAACCCTCGACCTCCAGCTACCTATCGCTACAACACCACCACCCTCCTCGCACTCAACTCTGGAAGACTTAACGAATGCCAACAGGCCTCGCCCAACATAACCCACAGCCAGTTCTCCTGCCTCCACTGCCGCCAGACCTTCACTGCCACCCCGGTCTCCAACACCACCAACGCCAGCACCAGCGACACCCTAAAATGCATCCTCCCAAACGTACGCTCCATACACAAACACGCCATGGAAATCTGGAACCAACTCGACTCTCTCTCGCTCGACATTGCCTTCTTCACAGAGACCTGGACCAATGCTTCCTCCGCCCCTGACGTCAGAACTGCCATACCAGTTGGATACAAGATCCACAGGAAAGACCACCCCAATCACCCAAGAGGGGGCATCCCCATCGCCCACAAGAGCACCCTCCGCCTCACTGCCTCCAGCGAAACTTTCCCCTCTGCTGAACACCTGCACTTCCAGAACCAGACCACCCCCAAAGCCACACGCCGAGGAACCCTCGTCTACAGACCCCCCGGCCCGAACACCCTTCGCCACCACCATCACCGACTTTATTGCACCCCACGCCATCGCCTCAACAAACTACATACTCATTGGAGACCTGAGCTTCCACCTCGACAGCACCAGCGACCCCAACTCCACTATCCTATGTGACACCCTCGCCAGCATCGGACTTAAACAACTCGTTAACACACCGACCCACAGAGCAGGACAAACCCTCGACCCCATCTTCACGGCAGGAAACAGCATCCAATTCAGCCACACAATGCAGCCACCATGCACCAACCACCACTGCGTACACTTGGCCATCAACAAACCCAAGGCACCCAAACCAACCCCATGCCCACCACGAAGGAACTGGAGCAAGGTTACAGATGAGCAACTTAACTCCACCCTCACCCAAGACAACCACACCTGAAGCAAACGACGCAGCCAGAGGACTCCACACCTGGATCTCCAACTGCGCAGACAAGCTCTACCAGCTACGCAACCCCGACAGACAATGCCCCAGTAAAGCCACCTGGTTCACCAATGCTCTCCAAGTAGCCAGACACACCTGCAGACGCATGTAGAAAAACTGGAAAAACACCAAGACAACCACAAATCGCACCACCTACAAGGACACTATGATATACTACCACAGCCAGATCAGAGCCACCAAGAGGAACTTCCTCCACAACAAAATCCTGGCTAACTCCACCAACTCCACTGAACTTTTCAGTGTCCTTCAAGAATTCATCAACCCAAGCAGCAAAGCTACAGACATCACCCCATCCCAAGACCTCTGCGACAAGCTTGGAACCTATTTCCTCCTCAAGATCAAAAACCTCTACGACAACTTCATCGACCATCCACCAGGTGCCAGAGACGGCCCCCGCCCCCCAGAAAAGCCAGCCAGCCCACCATCTCCATCTGGACACGGATCACGGCCGAAGACATCACCTCGACCATGAAAAGCATCAACTCGAGGGCCCCCACCTAGCCCTGCCCCCTCCCATCTACCACAGAGCTGCAGCCGCAGCCGCCATCCCACCCGAACTACAATGCACCATCAGCACCACTTTCAAAACAGGCACCTTTCCAGCTGACTGGAAGCATACACAAGTCAGACCCCTGCTCTAGAAGCCCACAGCTGACCCCACCGACCTCAAGAACTATTGGCCCATCTCGCTCTTCTCCTTTGCAGCCAAAGTTGCTGAAAAAACAGTCAATAGGAAACTGACACAATTCATTGAAGAGAACGCCGTCCTCGACCCTCCCAATCTGGATTTTGAAGCAACCACAGCACACAGACCCCCCCTACTCACCGCCACAGATGACATCTGCACCCTCCTGGACCAAGGCCATTCCGCAGCACTCATCCTACTCAACCTATCAGAGGCCTTTAACACTGTTTCCCACTGCACACCAGTCGCCAGACTACACGATGCAGGCATACAAGGAACTGTATACGATCACTCCTCACTGGAAAAAGCTTAAGGATCAGACTCCCACCTTTCCTCTCCGACCACACGAAAGTCACCTGCGGAGTCCCAAAGGGTTTATCACTGAACCCCATCCTCTTCAACATCTACATGGCCCCCATCACAGCCATCGTCCGACAACATGGCCTCAACATCGTATCCTACTCTGACGACACCCAGCTCATCCTCCCCCTCACCAAAGACCCCACCACTGCCAAACTCAACTTCCAGAAAGGAATGCAAGACGTCGCAGTCTGGATGACCAACATCTGCCTGAAGCTCAACACCGAGAAGACAGAAGTCCTCTTCATCTGTACCACCCCTTCTGCATGGGACACCACCTGGTGACCACCACCCTCGGAAGCCCAACTACCCCCTCAGACCACACCAAAAACCTCAGAATCGTACTCGACTCATCACTCACTATGAACTGACAGGTCAATGCCATCACCTCCAGCTGCTTCAACATGCTCTGCATCCACCGCAAGACCTTCAAGTGGATCCCCCCTGAGTCAAGGAAGACAGTCACCCACGCACTCATCACCAGCAGACTGGACAATGGAAACGCACTCTACGCCGGCATCAACTAGTCCCTACTCCGCAAACTCCAGATAATACAGAACACCGCCGCCAGACTTGTCCTCGGCTTCCCCCGACACGAACACATCAGCCAACACTTACAAAGTCTCCACTGGCTCCCCATGGAGAAAAGAGTCACTTTCAAAAGCCTCACTCACGCCTACAAATGCCTACACAAAACAATGAACCCAAATGCCTCAATGACAGAATCATCTTCCATATACCCAAAAGAAACCTCCGATCTTCCAACCTCACGCTGGCTGAAACACTGCACATCCACAGAGCCAGAGCAGGCAGAAGATCCTTCTCTCACATTGCAGCCAAGACCTGGAACGAGCTACAGGCAGACATCAGACGCGCCCCCTCCCTGAACACCTTCGGTAAGACCCTCAATACCTGGCTCTTCAGCTAAACAGATCTACTGACTCCCCACCTTAACGCCTTGACACCCTCACGGGTGAGTAGCACGCTTACAATTCCCTGATTGATTGATTGGTTGATTGCAGTAGTGAAAAATGATTTAGGAGTTTTCAGCACCCAATATTTAAGTACACTGCACCCTGTCCTAAGGGCCTAACGTATGGTGACCTATATGCATTAAAAAGGCCTAGCAAGGGGGTTATTTTGCAAAGTCATATTGGCAGTTTAAAACTGCACACATGCCAGCTGTGGCAGGCCTGAGACACGTTTTGAAGAGCTACTTAAGTAGGTGGCACAATAAGTGCCTCAGGTCCACTAGTGATTCAGAAAAGGGGGTGGTGATGAACAGAGTGGCTGAATTAAGCAGACCACTCTTACCCAGTCCAAAGATCAGGGCTTGATCCATCACCGTTATTTAGCTCACTGCCCCATCCCAGCTCAGAACCTGGCTATATGCAAATTAGTCTGTCCCTGGCCCAGTGCATCATGGGAACAGGGCAGACCAAACTACCAAGCCAATTCTTCACCAGAAAGGAGACAAGCTACCGGGGACCGGTTTCTGGCATTTCAGCCTCGTCGGCCCGGCTTGCTTGAATCCTGATGGAGCAGTGAGCAAGGGACTCATGTCTGAGTATACCCTGCCACACCTATAGTGGCCAAAAACGATTCAGAAAAGGGGGTGGTGATGAACAGAGTGTCTGAATTAAGCAGACCACTATTACCCAGTCCAAAGATCAGGGCTTGATCCATCACCGTTATTTGGCTCACTGCCCCATCCCAGCTCAGAACCTGTCTATATGCAAATTAGTCTGTCCCTGGCCCAGTGCATCATGGGAACAGGGCAGACCAAACTACCAAGCCAATTCTTCACCAGAAAGGAGACAAGCTACCGGGGACCGGTTTCTGGCATTTCAGCCTCGTCGGCCCGGCTTGCTTGAATCCTGATGGAGCAGTGAGCAAGGGACTCATGTCTGAGTATACCCTGCCACACCTATAGTGGCCAAAAATGATTCAGAAAAGGGGGTGGTGATGAACAGAGTGTCTGAATTAAGCAGACCACTCTTACCCAGTCCAAAGATCAGGGCTTGATCCATCACCGTTATTTAGCTCACTGCCCCATCCCAGCTCAGAACCTGGCTATATGCAAATTAGTCTGTCCCTAGCCCAGTGCATCATGGGAACAGGGCAGACCAAACTACCAAGCCAATTCTTCACCAGAAAGGAGACAAGCTACCGGGGACCGGTTTCTGGCATTTCAGCCTCGTCGGCCCGGCTTGCTTGAATCCTGATGGAGCAGTGAGCAAGGGACTCATGTCTGAGTATACCCTGCCACACCTATAGTGGCCAAAAACGATTCAGAAAAGGCGGTGGTGATGAACAGAGTGTCTGAATTAAGCAGACCACTCTTACCCAGTCCAAAGATCAGGGCTTGATCCATCACCGTTTTTTAGCTCACTGCCCCATCCCAGCTCAGAACCTGGCTATATGCAAATTAGTCTGTCCCTGGCCCAGTGCATCATGGGAACAGGGCAGACCAAACTACCAAGCCAATTCTTCACCAGAAAGGAGACAAGCTATCGGGGACCGGTTTCTGGCATTTCAGCCTCGTCGGCCCGGCTTGCTTGAATCCTGATGGAGCAGTGAGCAAGGGACTCATGTCTGAGTATACCCTGCCACACCTATAGTGGCCAAAAACGATTCAGAAAAGGGGGTGGTGATGAACAGAGTGTCTGAATTAAGCAGACCACTCTTACCCAGTCCAAAGATCAGGGCTTGATCCATCACCGTTATTTAGCTCACTGCCCCATCCCAGCTCAGAACCTGGCTATATGCAAATTAGTCTGTCCCTGGCCCAGTGCATCATGGGAACAGGGCAGACCAAACTACCAAGCCAATTCTTCACCAGAAAGGAGACAAGCTACCGGGGACCGGTTTCTGGCATTTCAGCCTCGTCGGCCTGGCTTGCTTGAATCCTGATGGAGCAGTGAGCAAGGGACTCATGTCTGAGTATACCCTGCCACACCTATAGTGGCCAAAAACGATTCAGAAAAGGGGGTGGTGATGAACAGAGTGTCTGAATTAAGCAGACCACTCTTACCCAGTCCAAAGATCAGGGCTTGATCCATCACCGTTATTTAGCTCACTGCCCCATCCCAGCTCAGAACCTGGCTATATGCAAATTAGTCTGTCCCTGGCCCAGTGCATCATGGGAACAGGGCAGACCAAACTACCAAGCCAATTCTTCACCAGAAAGGAGACAAGCTACCGGGGGCCGCTTTCTGGCATTTCAGCCTCGTCGGCCCGGCTTGCTTGAATCCTGATGGAGCAGTGAGCAAGGGACTCATGTCTGAGTATACCCTGCCACACCTATAGTGGCCAAAAACGATTCAGAAAAGGGGGTGGTGATGAACAGAGTGTCTGAATTAAGCAGACCACTCTTACCCAGTCCAAAGATCAGGGCTTGATCCATCACCGAGATTTAGCTCACTGCCCCATCCCAGCTCAGAACCTGGCTATATGCAAATTAGTCTGTCCCTGGCCCAGTGCATCATGGGAACAGGGCAGACCAAACTACCAAGCCAATTCTTCACCAGAAAGGAGACAAGCTACCGGGGACCGGTTTCTGGCATTTCAGCCTCGTCGGCCCGGCTTGCTTGAATCCTGATGGAGCAGTGAGCAAGGGACTCATGTCTGAGTATACCCTGCCACACCTATAGTGGCCAAAAACGATTCAGAAAAGGGGGTGGTGATGAACAGAGTGTCTGAATTAAGCAGACCACTCTTACCCAGTCCAAAGATCAGGGCTTGATCCATCACCGTTATTTAGCTCACTGCCCCATCCCAGCTCAGAACCTGGCTATATGCAAATTAGTCTGTCCCTGGCCCAGTGCATCATGGGAACAGGGCAGACCAAACTACCAAGCCAATTCTTCACCAGAAAGGAGACAAGCTACCGGGGACCGGTTTCTGGCATTTCACCCTCGTCGGCCCGGCTTGCTTGAATCCTGATGGAGCAGTGAGCAAGGGACTCATGTCTGAGTATACCCTGCCACACCTATAGTGCCAAAAACGATTCAGAAAAGGGGGTAGTGATGAACAGAGTGTCTGAATTAAGCAGACCACTCTTACCCAGTCCAAAGATCAGGGCTTGATCCATCACCGTTATTTAGCTCACTGCCCCATCCCAGCTCAGAACCTGGCTATATGCAAAGTAGTCTGTCCCTGGCCCAGTGCATCATGGGAACAGGGCAGACCAAACTACCAAGCCAATTCTTCACCAGAAAGGAGACAAGCTACCGGGGACCGGTTTCTGGCATTTCAGCCTCGTCGGCCCGGCTTGCTTGAATCCTGATGGAGCAGTGAGCAAGGGACTCATGTCTGAGTATACCCTGCCACACCTATAGTGGCCAAAAACGATTCAGAAAAGGGGGTGGTGATGAACAGAGTGTCTGAATTAAGCAGACCACTATTACCCAGTCCAAAGATCAGGGCTTGATCCATCACCGTTATTTAGCTCACTGCCCCATCCCAGCTCAGAACCTGTCTATATGCAAATTAGTCTGTCCCTGGCCCAGTGCATCATGGGAACAGGGCAGACCAAACTACCAAGCCAATTCTTCACCAGAAAGGAGACAAGCTACCGGGGACCGGTTTCTGGCATTTCAGCCTCGTCGGCCCGGCTTGCTTGAATCCTGATGGAGCAGTGAGCAAGGGACTCATGTCTGAGTATACCCTGCCACACCTTTAGTGGCCAAAAATGATTCAGAAAAGGGGGTGGTGATGAACAGAGTGTCTGAATTAAGCAGACCACTCTTACCCAGTCCAAAGATCAGGGCTTGATCCATCACCGTTATTTAGCTCACTGCCCCATCCCAGCTCAGAACCTGGCTATATGCAAATTAGTCTGTCCCTAGCCCAGTGCATCATGGGAACAGGGCAGACCAAACTACCAAGCCAATTCTTCACCAGAAAGGAGACAAGCTACCGGGGACCGGTTTCTGGCATTTCAGCCTCGTCGGCCCGGCTTGCTTGAATCCTGATGGAGCAGTGAGCAAGGGACTCATGTCTGAGTATACCCTGCCACACCTATAGTGGCCAAAAACGATTCAGAAAAGGCGGTGGTGATGAACAGAGTGTCTGAATTAAGCAGACCACTCTTACCCAGTCCAAAGATCAGGGCTTGATCCATCACCGTTATTTAGCTCACTGCCCCATCCCAGCTCAGAACCTGGCTATATGCAAATTAGTCTGTCCCTGGCCCAGTGCATCATGGGAACAGGGCAGACCAAACTACCAAGCCAATTCTTCACCAGAAAGGAGACAAGCTACCGGGGACCGGTTTCTGGCATTTCAGCCTCATCGGCCCGGCTTGCTTGAATCCTGATGGAGCAGTGAGCAAGGGACTCATGTCTGAGTATACCCTGCCACACCTATAGTGGCCAAAAACGATTCAGAAAAGGGGGTGGTGATGAACAGAGTGTCTGAATTAAGCAGACCACTCTTACCCTGTCCAAAGATCAGGGCTTGATCCATCACTGTTATTTAGCTCACTGCCCCATCCCAGCTCAGAACCTGGCTATATGCAAATTAGTCTGTCCCTGGCCCAGTGCATCATGGGAACAGGGCAGACCAAACTACCAAGCCAATTCTTCACCAGAAAGGAGACAAGCTACCGGGGACCGGTTTCTGGCATTTCAGCCTCGTCGGCCCGGCTTGCTTAAATCCTGATGGAGCAGTGAGCAAGGGACTCATGTCTGAGTATACCCTGCCACACCTATAGTGGCCAAAAACGATTCAGAAAAGGGGGTGGTGATGAACAGAGTGTCTGAATTAAGCAGACCACTCTTACCCAGTCCAAAGATCAGGGCTTGATCCATCACCGTTATTTAGCTCACTGCCCCATCCCAGCTCAGAACCTGGCTAAATGCAAATTAGTCTGTCCCTGGCCCAGTGCATCATGGGAACAGGGCAGACCAAACTACCAAGCCAATTCTTCACCAGAAAGGAGACAAGCTACCGGGGACCGGTTTCTGGCATTTCAGCCTCGTCAGCCCGGCTTGCTTGAATCCTGATGGAGCAGTGAGCAAGGGACTCATGTCTGAGTATACCCTGCCACACCTATAGTGGCCAAAAACGATTCAGAAAAGGGGGTGGTGATGAACAGAGTGTCTGAATTAAGCAGACCACTCTTACCCAGTCCAAAGATCAGGGCTTGATCCATCACTGTTATTTAGCTCACTGCCCCATCCGAGCTCAGAACCTGGCTATATGCAAATTATTCTGTCCCTGGCCCAGTGCATCATGGGAACAGGGCAGACCAAACTACCAAGCCAATTCTTCACCAGAAAGGAGACAAGCTCCCGGGGACCGGTTTCTGGCATTTCAGCCTCGTCGGCCCGGCTTGCTTGACTCCTGATGGAGCAGTGAGCATCATCACCACCCCCTTTTCTGAATCATTTTGTCCACCATAAGCGTGGAAGGGTATACTCAGATGTGAGTCCCTTGCTCATTGCACCATCAGGATTCAAGCAAGCCGGGCCGACGACGCCTGTAATGGCAGAAACCGGTCCCCGGAAGCTTGTTTCCTTCCCAGTATAAGAATTGGCTTGGTAGTTTGGTTTGCCCTG
Source organism: Lissotriton helveticus (assembly GCF_964261635.1). Classification (NCBI taxonomy): domain Eukaryota; kingdom Metazoa; phylum Chordata; class Amphibia; order Caudata; family Salamandridae; genus Lissotriton; species Lissotriton helveticus. Next base: position 1,691,727,999 of record NC_136061.1, on the reverse strand, counting down.
TTCCTATCATGCACTGGGACAGGAACAGACTAATTTGCATATAGCCAAGTTCTGAGCTGGGATGGTGCAGTGAGCTAAAAAACGGTGATGGATCAAGCCCTGATCTTTGGACTGGGTAAGAGTGGTCTGCTTAATTCAGGCACTCTGTTCATCACCACCCCCTTTTCTGAATCATTTTGTCCACCATAAGCGTGGAAGGGTATACTCAGATGTGAGTCCCTTGCTCATTGCACCATCAGGATTCAAGCAAGCCGGGCCGACGACGCCTGTAATGGCAGAAATTGGTCCCCGGAAGCTTGTTTCCTTCCCAGTATAAGAATTGGCTTGGTAGTTTGGTTTGCCCTGTTCCCATCATGCACTGGGACAGGAACAGACTAATTTGCATATAGCCAAGTTCTGAGCTGGGATGGTGCAGTGAGCTAAAAAACGGTGATGGATCAAGCCCTGATCTTTGGACTGGGTAAGAGTGGTCTGCTTAATTCAGGCACTCTGTTCATCACCACCCCCTTTTCTGAATCATTTTGTCCATCATAAGCGTGGAAGGGTATACTCAGATGTGAGTCCCTTGCTCATTGCACCATCAGGATTCAAGCAAGCCGGGCCGACGACGCCTGTAATGGCAGAAACCGGTCCACGGAAGCTTGTTTCCTTCCCAGTATAAGAATTGGCTTGGTAGTTTGGTTTGCCCTGTTCCCATCATGCACTGGGACAGGAACAGACTAATTTGCATATAGCCAAGTTCTGAGCTGGGATGGTGCAGTGAGCTAAAAAACGGTGATGGATCAAGCCCTGATCTTTGGACTGGGTAAGAGTGGTCTGCTTAATTCAGGCACTCTGTTCATCACCACCCCCTTTTCTGAATCATTTTGTCCACCATAAGCGTGGAAGGGTATACTCCGATGTGAGTCCCTTGCTCATTGCACCATCAGGATTCAAGCAAGCCGGGCCGACGACGCCTGTAATGGCAGAAACCGGTCCCCGGAAGCTTGTTTCCTTCCCAGTATAAGAATTGGCTTGGTAGTTTGGTTTGCCCTGTTCCCATCATGCACTGGGACAGGAACAGACTAATTTGCATATAGCCAAGTTCTGAGCTGGGATGGTGCAGTGAGCTAAAAAACGGTGATGGATCAAGCCCTGATCTTTGGACTGGGTAAGAGTGGTCTGCCTAATTCAGGCACTCTGTTCATCACCACCCCCTTTTCTGAATCATTTTGTCCACCATAAGCGTGGAAGGGTATACTCAGATGTGAGTCCCTTGCTCATTGCACCATCAGGATTCAAGCAAGCCGGGCCGACGACGCCTGTAATGGCAGAAACCGGTCCCCGGAAGCTTGTTTCCTTCCCAGTATAAGAATTGGCTTGGTAGTTTGGTTTGCCCTGTTCCCATCATGCACTGGGACAGGAACGGACTAATTTGCATATAGCCAAGTTCTCAGCTGGGATGGTGCAGTGAGCTAAAAAACGGTGATGGATCAAGCCCTGATCTTTGTACTGGGTAAGAGTGGTCTGCTTAATTCAGGCACTCTGTTCATCACCACCCCCTTTTCTGAATCATTTTGTCCACCATAAGCGTGGAAGGGTATACTCAGATGTGAGTCCCTTGCTCATTGCACCATCAGGATTCAAGCAAGCCGGGCCGACGACGCCTGTAATGGCAGAAACCGGTCCCCGGAAGCTTGTTTCCTTCCCAGTATAAGAATTGGCTTGGTAGTTTGGTTTGCCCTGTTCCCATCATGCACTGGGACAGGAACAGACTAATTTGCATATAGCCAAGTTCTGAGCTGGGATGGTGCAGTGAGCTAAAAAACGGTGATGGATCAAGCCCTAATCTTTGGACTGGGTAAGAGTGGTCTGCCTAATTCAGGCACTCTGTTCATCACCACCCCCTTTTCTGAATCATTTTGTCCACCATAAGCGTGGAAGGGTATACTCAGATGTGAGTCCCTTGCTCATTGCACCATCAGGATTCAAGCAAGCCGGGCCGACGACGCCTGTAATGGCAGAAACCGGTCCCCGGAAGCTTGTTTCCTTCCCAGTACAAGAATTGGCTTGGTAGTTTGGTTTGCCCTGTTCCCATCATGCACTGGGACAGGAACAGACTAATTTGCATATAGCCAAGTTCTGAGCTGGGATGGTGCAGTGAGCTAAAAAACGGTGATGGATCAAGCCCTGATCTTTGGACTGGTTAAGAGTGGTCTGCTTAATTCAGGCACTCTGTTCATCACCACCCCCTTTTCTGAATCATTTTGTCCACCATAAGCGTGGAAGGGTATACTCAGATGTGAGTCCCTTGCTCATTGGGCCATCAGGATTCAAGGAAGCCGGGCCGACGACGCCTGTAATGGCAGAAACCGGTCCCCGGAAGCTTGTTTCCTTCCCAGTATAAGAATTGGCTTGGTAGTTTGGTTTGCCCTGTTCCCATCATGCACTGGGACAGGAACAGACTAATTTGCATATAGCCAAGTTCTGAGCTGGGATGGTGCAGTGAGCTAAAAAAACGGTGATGGATCAAGCCCTGATCTTTGGACTGGGTAAGAGTGGTCTGCTTAATTCAGGCACTCTGTTCATCACCACCCCCTTTTCTGAATCATTTTGTCCACCATAAGCGTGGAAGGGTATACTCAGATGTGAGTCCCTTGCTCATTGCACCATCAGGATTCAAGCAAGCCGGGCCGACGACGCCTGTAATGGCAGAAACCGGTCCCCGGAAGCTTGTTTCCTTCCCACTATAAGAATTGGCTTGGTAGTTTGGTTTGCCCTGTTCCCATCATGCACTGGGACAGGAACAGACTAATTTGCATATAGCCAAGTTCTGAGCTGGGATAGTGCAGTGAGCTAAAAAACGGTGATGGATCAAGCCCTGATCTTTGGACTGGGTAAGAGTGGTCTGCTTAATTCAGGCACTCTGTTCATCACCACCCCCTTTTCTGAATCATTTTGTCCACCATAAGCGTGGAAGGGTATACTCAGATGTGAGTCCCTTGCTCATTGCACCATCAGGATTCAAGCAAGCCGGGCCGACGACGCCTGTAATGGCAGAAACCGGTCCCCGGAAGCTTGTTTCCTTCCCAGTATAAGAATTGGCTTGGTAGTTTGGTTTGCCCTGTTCCCATCATGCACTGGGACAGGAACAGACTAATTTGCATATAGCCAAGTTCTGAGCTGGGATGGTGCAGTGAGCTAAAAAACGGTGATGGATCAAGCCCTGATCTTTGGACTGGGTAAGAGTGGTCTGCTTAATTCAGGCACTCTGTTCATCACCACCCCCTTTTCTGAATCATTTTGTCCACCATAAGCGTGGAAGGGTATACTCAGATGTGAGTCCCTTGCTCATTGCACCATCAGGATTCAAGCAAGCCGGGCCGACGACGCCTGTAATGGCAGAAACCGGTCCCCGGAAGCTTGTTTCCTTCCCAGTATAAGAATTGGCTTGGTAGTTTGGTTTGCCCTGTTCCCATCATGCACTGGGACAGGAACAGACTAATTTGCATATAGCCAAGTTCTGAGCTGGGATGGTGCAGTGAGCTAAAAAACGGTGATGGATCAAGCCCTGATCTTTGGACTAGGTAACAGTGGTCTGCTTATTTCAGGCACTCTGTTCATCACCACCCCCTTTTCTGAATCATTTTGTCCACCATAAGCGTGGAAGGGTATACTCAGATGTGAGTCCCTTGCTCATTGCACCATCAGGATTCAAGCAAGCCGGGCCGACGACGCCTGTAATGGCAGAAACCGGTCCCCGGAAGCTTGTTTCCTTCCCAGTATAAGAATTGGCTTGGTAGTTTGGTTTGCCCTGTTCCCATCATGCACTGGGACAGGAACAGACTAATTTGCATATAGCCGAGTTCTGAGCTGGGATGGTGCAGTGAGCTAAAAAACGGTGATGGATCAAGCCCTGATCTTTGGACTGGGTAAGAGTGGTCTGCTTAATTCAGGCACTCTGTTCATCACCACCCCCTTTTCTAAATCATTTTGTCCACCATAAGCGTGGAAGGGTATACTCAACCTGGGAATCATCCTGGACTCCGAGCTCAAAATGGACCGCCAGATCAACTCTGTCTCATCTTCCTGCTTCCACACCCTCCGCCTCCTTCGTAAGACCTTCAAATGGATCCCCCTCGAACACCGAAAGACAGTCACTCACGCCCTGGTCACCCGCAGACTCGACTACGGCAACGCACTCTACGCCGGAATAAACAAAAACCTCATCCGCAAGCTACAGAACATCCAGAACGCCGCCGCAAGACTGGTCCTCAACCTGCCAAAACACTGCCACATCTCCCAGCACCTGGGCACACTCCACTGGCTCCCCGTCGAGGCGAGAATCACCTTTAAGATGCTCACCCACGCACATAAGGCCCTCCACGGCACCGGACCAGCATACCTGAACAGCCGACTCAAATTCCACGCACCCCAAAGGACCCTACCATCAGCCCAGCTTTCCTACGCTGTGGTCCCCCGCACCAGACAGACCAGATCGGGAGGCCGCTCCTTCTCCTTCCTCGCGGCCAAAGCATGGAACGCCCTTCCGCTCCACCTCAGACAGACAACATCGCTCCCCATCTTCGCAAGAAACCTCAAAACCTGGCTCTTCGACAGACCCCCTCTTTGATGGAATGGAACCTGCACCCCCCCAAACCCCCCCCACCCCTAGCGCCTTGAGACCCTTACGGGTGAGTAGTCGCACTTTAACAAACTCCTGATTGATTGATTGATTGAGATGTGAGTCCCTTGCTCATTGCACCATCAGGATTCAAGCAAGCCGGGCCGACGACGCCTGTAATGGCAGAAACCGGTCCCCGGAAGCTTGTTTCCTTCCCAGTATAAGAATTGGCTTGGTAGTTTGGTTTGCCCTGTTCCCATCATGCACTGGGACAGGAACAGACTAATTTGCATATAGCCAAGTTCTGAGCTGGGATGGTACAGTGAGCTAAAAAACGGTGATGGATCAAGCCCTGATCTTTGGACTGGGTAAGAGTGGTCTGCTTAATTCAGGCACTCTGTTCATCACCACCCCCTTTTCTGAATCATTTTGTCCACCATAAGCGTGGAAGGGTATACTCAGATGTGAGTCTCTTGCTCATTGCACCATCAGGATTCAAGCAAGCCGGGCCGACGACGCCTGTAATGGCAGAAACCGGTCCCCGGAAGCTTGTTTCCTTCCCAGTATAAGAATTGGCTTGGTAGTTTGGTTTGCCCTGTTCCCATCATGCACTGGGACAGGAACAGACTAATTTGCATATAGCCAAGTTCTGAGCTGGGATGGTGCAGTGAGCTAAAAAACGGTGATGGATCAAGCCCTGATCTTTGGACTGGGTAAGAGTGGTCTGCTTAATTCAGGCACTCTGTTCATCACCACCCCCTTTTCTGAATCATTTTGTCCACCATAAGCGTGGAAGGGTATACTCAGATGTGAGTCCCTTGCTCATTACACCATCAGGATTCAAGCAAGCCGGGCCGACGACGCCTGTAATGGCAGAAACCGGTCCCCGGAAGCTTGTTTCCTTCCCAGTATAAGAATTGGCTTGGTAGTTTGGTTTGCCCTGTTCCCATCATGCACTGGGACAGGAACAGACTAATTTGCATATAGCCAAGTTCTGAGCTGGGATGGTGCAGTGAGCTAAAAAACGGTGATGGATCAAGCCCTGATCTTTGGACTGGGTAAGAGTGGTCTGCTTAATTCAGGCACTCTGTTCATCACCACCCCCTTTTCTGAATCATTTTGTCCACCATAAGCGTGGAAGGGTATACTCAGATGTGAGTCCCTTGCTCATTGCACCATCAGGATTCAAGCAAGCCGGGCCGACGACGCCTGTAATGGCAGAAACCGGTCCCCGGAAGCTTGCTTCCTTCCCAGTATAAGAATTGGCTTGGTAGTTTTGTTTGCCCTGTTCCCATCATGCACTGGGACAGGAACAGACTAATTTGCATATAGCCAAGTTCTGAGCTGGGAGGGTGCAGTGAGCTAAAAAACGGTGATGGATCAAGCCCTGATCTTTGGACTGGGTAAGAGTGGTCTGCTTAATTCAGGCACTCTGTTCATCACCACCCCCTTTTCTGAATCATTTTGTCCACCATAAGCGTGGAAGGGTATACTCAGATGTGAGTCCCTTGCTCATTGCACCATCAGGATTCAAGCAAGCCGGGCCGACGACGCCTGTAATGGCAGAAACCGGTCCCCGGAAGCTTGTTTCCTTCCCAGTATAAGAATTGGCTTGGTAGTTTGGTTTGCCCTGTTCCCATCATGCACTGGGACAGGAACAGACTAATTTGCATATAGCCAAGTTCTGAGCTGGGATGGTGCAGTGAGCTAAAAAACGGTGATGGATCAAGCCCTGATCTTTGGACTGGGTAAGAGTGGTCTGCTTAATTCAGGCACTCTGTTCATCACCACCCCCTTTTCTGAATCATTTTGTCCACCATAAGCGTGGAAGGGTATACTCAGATGTGAGTCCCTTGCTCATTGCACCATCAGGATTCAAGCAAGCCGGGCCGACGACGCCTGTAATGGCAGAAACCGGTCCCCGGAAGCTTGTTTCCTTCCCAGTATAAGAATTGGCTTGGTAGTTTGGTTTGCCCTGTTCCCATCATGCACTGGGACAGGAACAGACTAATTTGCATATAGCCAAGTTCTGAGCTGGGATGGTGCAGTGAGCTAAAAAACGGTGATGGATCAAGCCCTGATCTTTGGACTGGGTAAGAGTGGTCTGCTTAATTCAGGCACTCTGTTCATCACCACCCCCTTTTCTGAATCATTTTGTCCACCATAAGCGTGGAAGGGTATACTCAGATGTGAGTCCCTTGCTCATTGCACCATCAGGATTCAAGCAAGCCGGGCCGACGACGCCTGTAATGGCAGAAACCGGTCCCCGGAAGCTTGTTTCCTTCCCAGTATAAGAATTGGCTTGGTAGTTTGGTTTGCCCTGTTCCCATCATGCACTGGGACAGGAACAGACTAATTTGCATATAGCCAAGTTCTGAGCTGGGATGGTGCAGTGAGCTAAAAAACGGTGATGGATCAAGCCCTGATCTTTGGACTGGGTAAGAGTGGTCTGCTTAATTCAGGCACTCTGTTCATCACCACCCCCTTTTCTGAATCATTTTGTCCACCATAAGCGTGGAAGGGTATACTCAGATGTGAGTCCCTTGCTCATTGCACCATCAGGATTCAAGCAAGCCGGGCCGACGACGCCTGTAATGGCAGAAACCGGTCCCCGGAAGCTTGTTTCCTTCCCAGTATAAGAATTGGCTTGGTAGTTTGGTTTGCCCTATTCCCATCATGCACTGGGACAGGAACAGACTAATTTGCATATAGCCAAGTTCTGAGCTGGGATGGTGCAGTGAGCTAAAAAACGGTGATGGATCAAGCCCTGATCTTTGGACTGGGTAAGAGTGGTCTGCTTAATTCAGGCACTCTGTTCATCACCACCCCCTTTTCTGAACCATTTTGTCCACCATAAGCGTGGAAGGGTATACTCAGATGTGAGTCCCTTGCTCATTGCACCATCAGGATTCAAGCAAGCCGGGCCGACGACGCCTGTAATAGCAGAAACCGGTCCCCGGAAGCTTGTTTCCTTCCCAGTATAAGAATTGGCTTGGTAGTTTGGTTTGCCCTATTCCCATCATGCACTGGGACAGGAACAGACTAATTTGCATATAGCCAAGTTCTGAGCTGGGATGGTGCAGTGAGCTAAAAAACGGTGATGGATCAAACCCTGATCTTTGGACTGGGTAAGAGTGGTCTGCTTAATTCAGGCACTCTGTTCATCACCACCCCCTTTTCTGAATCATTTTGTCCACCATAAGCGTGGAAGGGTATACTCAGATGTGAGTCCCTTGCTCATTGCACCATCAGGATTCAAGCAAGCCGGGCCGACGACGCCTGTAATGGCAGAAACCGGTCCCCGGAAGCTTGTTTCCTTCCCAGTATAAGAATTGGCTTGGTAGTTTGGTTTGCCCTGTTCCCATCATGCACTGGGACAGGAACAGACTAATTTGCATATAGCCAAGTTCTGAGCTGGGATGGTGCAGTGAGCTAAAAAACGGTGATGGATCAAGCCCTGATCTTTGGACTGGGTAAGAGTGGTCTGCTTAATTCAGGCACTCTGTTCATCACCACCCCCTTTTCTGAATCAGGTCCACTAGTAGCATTTAATTTACAGGCTCTAGGTACATATAGTGCCACACTACTATGGACTTATAGGTAAATTAAACATGCCATTTGGGTGTAAACCAATTTTACCATGTTTAAGGATAGACAGCACAAGCATTTTACAACTGGTTAGCAGTGGTAAAGTGCATGGAGTTCTGAGATCAGCAAACATGATTTTCAGCAAATAGGAAGGGAAAAGGCAAAACGTTTAGGGGAAGACCACCATTAAGGCTGACAGGTCTCACAGGTATAACAGGTATGAAAGTAAATGTGTTATGCAATGGATAAAAGAACATATAGACAAAAAGTCCATAGTACAATAGTGCACACTACTCACAGTGGGATCTATGGATCAGAAGGTAGAAGGCCTGGCCCTGTTATCTGTGCAAGTCTGAAATACAGGCCCACTCTGCACTTACAGAGGTTGGCAGCAGCATATGTGGGCAAAGGCAAAACTCTGCATTCAGATTCAAAAGAACAGGGCTCTGTTCAGACAAAGTTGTGTACAAGACTTTTCTGAAGATCAAGCCAGACTCAGAGTCTCTGGTACTTGGTTAAATGCCATGGACACCTTGTGTGGCTGTTACAGGGACCGAGTGCAGGGTGTGGGAAATGACCAAACACTGAGATTCAATATCTGCTCTGTGTATTTATAAGTGGGCATTGGGGCTGAAGGCCAGGCCCTGCACAATGACCGGGCTTCACACTGCTAACGGTTGTGCACAGCAGTAACAGTGCACATGGGGAAGTATGCCTACGGTATCAATGTACATGGTGGAAGACAGTGTACTGGGGGTCCACTGTATAGGATGGCTGGGTCTAAGCCTTGCCTTTGAAAAGGCCGTGCACTCAGGGACTGCTGTACGTGAACACCAACTATGTGTGGCTCTTTGTGCAGTTACGGGGGCTGAGCACCTTGACCACCCAAGGCTTAGTCAGATCATTAGATGATAAGTGAAGTGTGTTCTGTGGCAAAGAGATGGGTGCACAACCTTTACCAATACCAGGTCCTTTATCACAGCCCCTCACTCAGAGCTGAAGGACATCCACAGCATATGGAAGAGTGATAGTAGCACTACAATAACTATAGCTCTTGGCCATACTCCTTGTTCATTCACCATTGCACATTGTCAAAGGCAATGCAAAGCAGAGATCATAGACATCGTGTGTGGAGGGCAGGATATGCCCCCCCCCTTGAATCTATTGTGCACAGGTGATAGCCTTGTACACTAGGAACAGTGTCCCTGTGCATTGTGTATGGTACAGTGCATAACCAAAGTTTATGTTCAGTGCGGGCATCTCACCAGTTTGGCAAGGGGATAAGTATTTACAAAACCATCACAGGTACTCACAAATATTTGCTAAATAAGACGTATTGTAACGTTGGCTCATACCAATTTAATGTATGTTCATTAAAGCCAAAGACACTCAATAGGAAACTACAGTTAATGTAACAGTATTCGTTGCATAGTAGACGCTATAAGCCTCTGAAATGCACAGGTTATGTTGACCGTCAAATCATGGATGACCAACATTTGGACAGGTCATTAGAGGTCCTGTGGGAAGATAAGGTTAGGTTTTATGTTGATTTCTAAATAATTCATCAACACTCTTTCTTGGCTATTATTATAATCGACTATCTGATTAATTTAAAAATTAATTAACTTTAAAAATGTCAGCTATCCCTCCTTAAATAATATTGGCAAAATTCAACTTAAATATTCCTTAAATTCAATGTGTCTCAATGATCCTGATCACCTCATCCACAGGAATTGATCCATCTATAACTTTTACAAACAAATTATGAAACTAAACATTAATGTATTGCAACTTAAGTATTACAACGTCTGCCATTTTGACGGCTGTGCACAAATATGTACCTTTCAAAAAATGTAACAACAATTGATTAGCTATTCATGTCTCTGGTTATAGGTTTTTGTCCCCAAAGGACATCCTTCAGGCCTATTGCTTCCAACTAAAGTATTTTGCTCTTTCTGTTTGCAATATCAAACACTGTGTTAATATAAACTCAGCATAAAAAAAACGATTGTGATGATATTTATAGAGTGACCTCCAATTGCTTACAGTCTGCTTTTTTAAAACCCTTCACATTAATTACTCTTTTGAATGATTTTTTTCTATTCTGTTCCATTTGCCATCTTACTGCCAATTTTTACCTCCGTTTTAATTCAAATATAGCCAACTCTTTACGGTGAGGATTTGGCATGGCTTCCGCCCTCTTGCTTTAAATGCTTTATCTTCAAGACAGTCATTTCCCTTTCACTGGGTATCTTTACAGAACGTGTATTGTTTTCGAATGTGTCCATTTCTGAGTTCATGCTTGAGTGCCCATGGGGCTCATCATCAGCTTGTTGTTCATGGCCAAGCTGTTCAAACTGTACATTCATTATTTTAAAGAAAAAATAAGCATTAGATAATGCTCTATTGCCAGGTCACCTCCACTCTCTTTTGATTAGGAAAAATGGCTTTTTCAGGAGATGCGCTCTGGAAATATTTCCATTGGAGACAGCAGTTGTGAGCATTTGATTACCTTTCAAGCTATTTATTTTCCCTTCAATTCAGTCATATTGGTTGTGTTCATTTCTTTGAATATTAACAACATCCTTTAGATATTTGAACTTCTAATAGATATTAAACTTTCATTAGATGCTTGTACAATAAAAGAAATACCTATATTTTAAATGGGTATGTGTTCACCATAATGCTGCAAGCAGTGCCATGATGAACACGCACTACAGTCTGGCAGCTGTCAATCTATCAACCCTGGCATACATATTTTACACACCTATGCTCGCAAGAAACATGCTTCAATTTCAAATATTAATGTTCACCCGCGAGGCCAAACCTGTTTATTAAAGAATGGCACCCTGTGGATATGTTTCTGACTTGTTATAGAAGGCATCATTACAAACAGAGTCCATCTCTTAATCGTTTCATGTTTTATCAAATGAAAAAGCTTTGAAAATCATTGGGGACATATCAGAAAGGTTTTATTTCATGTGTTAGGCCTTTTTGATAATGAAGAAAAATACCTCAGTCACACTCAATGTAGTAAATTGTGTAACGTAGGGGCATATTAACAAGAACGGCGTTAAAATTATCGCCTCTTTAGCGGCAGAAAACTGCAGCTAAAGCGGCGATAATGGGCTTGATAATATGCCCCTGAGAATTCCAATAGAAGCCCATGTTCTCACCAGAACATGGGCTTCTATGGGAATTCACAAGGGCATGTTATCAAGCCCATTATCACCGCTCTAGCAGCAATTTCCTGCCGCTAAAGGGGTGATAATTTTAACGCCGTTCCTTGATAATATGCCCCCCAATTCTTACTATGCATTAACCTGCTGTCACTTTTCTCGGTGACAACTAATGTGCATACTGGAGCTCTTGTTGGAAATCGAAGCACGTATGCGTGTAGCAGCACAATGTTTTATTTAAAACTGTGTGTATGAATTTTCAATATTCAGGATTGGTTGAATTTTTGAAGGGTTAGGTAAACTTGCAACAGTGGACAATGGGCCAGTGTAGTGATTTTGACGTCATAGACCTGCATGCGAAAGAGGAAAAAACAGGTTATGTGTTCCTTTACAATGTATGAAACATCCAGGAACTCATGAGTTTGATCATTCTCAAATCCATTTTATATAAGTTGTATTCAAAGCTGCAAAAGCAAGTAAAACGACCTCTTTTAAAGGAATGAGGAGGGAGAGTGGCCAAGATGGCGGTGATGTAACGGCTCTTCTGTGGAGCTTTGCCGCATATGGGCCCATATACGCCGTTAGCACCAGAACTGGAGCAGTGGTGGAGCTGATCTGTTTCAGACGGCGTGGTGAGTGACTGGAGAGCTAGATTCTGGCTCTTGGACCACCATGGGGCTGCCAATGCCATGGAGGACACTGCTGAAGACCCGCCAGCTGAAGCCGAAATATGGTGGCTGCTATGTGAGCATGCATGCAATGATTGTACAGCACAGGGACTTTACCCACATGCAGAAGAGCAGCAGGATCGAGAGGCGGGTGCTGCGTACACACAGAAGAAGAAGGTCTCACCTGGAGTCTGGTGGCTGAGAGGTGATTGCTTCCAAGTAGGTCCACCTCACGCAGAACGCAAAGCGGGCCCCCCATGTGAGCAAGGTAACATGGTCAGCCGCCTCCTCTGGTCTGCCCAGTGTCAGCGGTCTGGGGTGTAGAACTCTCTTTGGTGCATGCATGTGCTGAATGGCCCATTAATACAATGGCTGAATTTGGGAGATTGGAGGCCTTTAGTCATTAGGCCTTTCCACCCTAAATGAGTGGAACTTCTTCCTGGCCTGAAGAATAGCCTCAAGAGGCATCCGGGGCCTTCACTTTTTCTCCAGCGTGGCTACTGTTGGTACCTGAGCCTGCACTCCAGTGCACAGTGCAAGGATTCACTCCCAGTGATTGAGGCAAAACAAAGCACAGAAGCTGGGTCTTCCTGTAGAACTTGTGCCATCGGTGTGACACTTTGACCACAATGCGCCACTTCCCGCCCTCCACCGATGTGCGTTCAGCACCATACTCACCTGCTGTCAGCCCAGGGTGCTCCCCTAGCTTTATGGCAGCAAATCACACCCAAAAAGATGCGGCTATTTAAGACATGCTGAGCTAACCCTCCACCAAGAAACCTGGGCACCGTCCTGGCATGCCACCCACTCTCTTCCTCAGGACATATACTCTGATGTTGCTGCTCTGGCGACAGAAGAGCAATAGTATGGCCCTCAGGCATTAAGTAACAGCCAATGTCAAGGGTATTAAGAAAGAATTAGGAGAATTGGGGCAAAGCCTAGACACCTTGAAGCGATGCAGTGACCAAGTGGGGGAAGAACGTGTGAGCACAGGTGGGAACTATTGGACATGAGAGATAAAATGAGGATTTATACTACTGCCTGGAGGACCTTGAAAATAGGTTGCGCCGTTCCAACATTCACATTAGAGGTGTGCCTTTGCAAGCAGGAAATTTGAGGAATACAGAGCAAGGCTCTTCCGGCAGGTGGTACCAGAGCTAATGGAGAAGGACATTCCTCTCATACATACCCACAGGGCTGGCAGATCTGCGAAAACCCCAGGCTTGCCCGAGGACATACTTACCTACCTCCATGCCTATAAACAAAAAAACTGATCATGGCTGCCATCAGAGACCTGCCTGTCATCACCTTTGAAGGTGCAAAGGTTAGTATCTTCAGGCTCTCTCGCCAATCACTCTTCAGCAATGCAAAGCAATATGGCTGGCCACAACTTTTCTGGGAGAGAAAGGTGTTCAATATTGATGGGGCCATCCGTGTCATTTTCTTAATGTGTGAAACAAACCCTTAAGTGGTGCAATCGATTCTAGGCTGGGACCTCACTTCGGAAGATCAAATCCATCGCTATATGTACTAAATTGCCATCCCGCTCAGCCAGTAGGTCAAAATGAAGTCCTCAGCAACCAAACCCTCAGGATTCTAATACCATAAAGAATGAGTGGCACTCCTGCAGCAGTTGCAACAACAAGAGAGTGTGTCTGAGAATGAGAATGACAGAAACTTAACCTATTGTGGCAGACAACATCTGCAGAGACCCGGTTACAGTAGCGCACTGAGCCTTTGCAAACCAGGCGGTGCTGACACCACTGTGCCTGCTGAACTTTAATGCATCCACTAATCCAGAATTGCTGCAAAGTTGGCAGGCTATCTGGAGCATGGACCCTTGTCTATTGGAATTGTTGATTCCCAGGAGTGGGAACACTACTGTTATGTTGTTTTCTTTGTTTTCCCCTATTCTCTCCTTGATAGTTCTCTCTTAACCACTTTAGCAGTACTTGACCCCCACAATCAGTCTCATAGGAGACAATCATGTTGCCTCTCTCATATATTATGCTTGTCACTCCCAATACCCAGGTCTTCTTGGGTTACCATATCTCAAGATTACACTCCTCAGACTAAATTTCTGGGGCCTCAACTCTCCAGTGAAGATTCTGGTGCGCCTTTCTTTGCTTAAATAAACCAAATCTGATGTATGTCTTCTCCAGAAGATTCATCTCCTACAGAGGGATTGCCATCACCTACGCTTTTGCTGGCTTGATTGTTAGTTCTTATCCACAGTGTCTCAGAAATGCGCTGGAGTGGCAATCCTCCTAGCCACCTATTTCCCAGGTCGGGTCATACAGACACATGCTAAGTTCACTTGTCGAAGACTTGCCCTCAGGTTAATCTAAACTCCTACATGTTTACAGTCACCATAGTTCATGCCCCCAATGATCAACAAAAAACATTATTATTAGATGCTATGTGACGGGTACTGATGTCTCCAGCCACTGATATCCTGATAGGTGGGGATTTTAATCTAGTGCCCAATACATTTATGGACTGATCAGGGCATACAATAGGTCAAACCAGAACACTTTCTGCAGCCGGTATCCACTTGTCAAGGGATATGGGACTTGATGATGTGTGGTATACTAAACTTCCCATAGACAGGGCGTACACTTTTTACTCAGTGGCTGACCTAACATGTGCTTGCATAGAGCTCTTCTTGTCATCCCCACATTTGTCCACAGCTGTTGTGGGTGTCGAGCTAGGAACAGCTGCCCTATCTGACCATTCTTCTATATTTATCACTCTACGCCCCACACACTCTGGCACCTAGTGTCTAAATTCCAGATTTCTACAGCACTCCACAGTCATCTCCACGAGATAACCACACAACAGCACAATTTCCTAGCTGTCAATGATACCCCAGTACTATGGGACTCTTTGAAAGCAGTACTAAGTGGTACTTGTATTGCCATACCTGCATATTATAATGGAGAAAGGGTTGAGTAGAGGCAGGAGCAAGAGGGATGAGTGGGGGACCGGGACGAAGAACACAAACCCTTGAGCACCCTTCAGGTAAAACTCCAACTTACAACAGCTCGTATGGAACTTAAGGCTTTAGATACAGATAAGGATGAGTATGCCCTACTACATATTAAACAGAAATTCTACATTGGGGGTAACAAGGCAGGTTGCTTACTCACCCACAAGTTGCGTGCCCAACATTTAAGCAGTGGATATCAGAAACTGGAACACCACAGGAACAAAGGGTATACCAAGACTCACACATTGCACAGGAATTTGAGTGCTTCTGTGCCACACTTAACAAGGAAGAGATGCTTGATGTGGAGGAAGCTGCTCGATACATTGTCATCTCCTGGTAAAACAAATCCCTGCCAGGGAGGTTGAGCAGTTTCGACTCTGATATCCAACCAGATGAGGTTTGGGCAGCTATATCTCATTTCCAGCCAGGGAAGGTGCCCAGTCAAGATGGTTACTCTGCTGACTTTTATAAGGCCTTTGCACACATACCTGCCACGATTCTGGCCCGCCTATTGATCTCCTTTAGCTCCTCGGGGACCCTCACCAACACTATGAGGGACGCAGGTATCACAGTGATCCCCAAACCATGGAAAGATCTGATCCAATGTGATTTCTACTGTCTCATATTGCTGCGTGTGGATGCAAAATTTTTCACTGGCATATTGGCAACCCGCCTGGCCCCTTACGTGCAGGGCTTAGAGGGCCCCAATCAAGCGAGATTCATCCCCGAACAAGGCTGTAGCAATATCACCAAACCCACCGGTCACGAATACCTGAAATACTAGTATTGGTCGCCATTGAAAAAGCGTTTGACCCGGTTCATTGGTCATATTTATGGAAGGTACTAGCCAAGTTTGGCATAGAACCCCTGTTTCCAGCAATGAGTATGGTGTAATTATGCTGCTCCCGGTGGCAGGTTAGAGTTGATAGCATGCAGTCAGATTCCTTCCCTGTCATTCGTGGCAATGGAAAGAGCTGTCCTCCCTCCTTTTTGCCCTATATATGGAACCCTTAGCATTTGGATGGGGGCAGGGACCACAAACTGGATGTGTACGCAGACGACGTACAGATGAAGTCAAGATATCACTTACTCACCCCTTAGTTTCTCACCTACACCTACTCTCGGAGTACTCTCTCCTTCATTGGTGATTCCAGAGGTGCCAAAGGATGTCAATAACTTACTGATGGGGAGAGAAACCCAGACTTGGAAGTACAAGGGGCATACACAGAGCCCAAGATAACAGTTATTTCCTGTATTGAGAGTTTGGTAAACTCATAGCTGCATTCAGTAACAGACTAAGTTTGGTGGAGTATGTACAAGAGGTGTTTATGGAGAAGTACAGCAATGCCCCGTTTCCTAGGGGGGGCACCCGCCTTACCCCGACCTTGTGATTTGGCTGAGATGCTAGACCGGGAAGACAGCCCAACCGGTCCCACAATAGCTTGTTGCTCTCTGTTGGGGACAGATGGGTCTCATGAAGAATGGTGATGCCGGGTTTGTGTTGATCCAAAAAAGTTAGAATTTTCTTCCGTTTGATGAAGTGCCTTAAACAATGTACGTTGAGGGAAATACTTTCAATGTTGGTAGAAGCAGGGGTCTTGCATGAGGCTGACATGAGCTGCAGGTTGCTCTGGCAAGCCCTGATGTGAGGTCCACCAGCAGGTTAGGGGCTCCGGAAGAGCACAATATAAAGGTGGATAGAGCTAGTGGGGTGGAATTTGGAAGGGCCGAGGGATAGGGCAAGTACGCATGTAATGGGAGGGACTATTGGAAAGAGATTGCTACCCAGATTACCTCGTAGTAGTGAGGAAGCCTGTGTCTAGGGCAGGGATAGGTCCTTGGACCATGAAGGGACTCCAATAGAAACAAATATCGAACCTGTGAATAGGGCGTGAGAGGAGGTGCCAGTACCAAAGGGAGTTGGCTGCCCCCCGAAGAGGAAAACCTGGTCGGTTGGGCAGCGAAAAAGCACTAGGAGGAGAAATGGTAAGGAGGGAGACAGCCTTGGAGAGCAGGAGTGGGAGCAGATCACGGCAGGGGCCAGGGGATGCACTCAAATTAACATCGGTACAATCACCATCATACCCCAGCCTCCTGACCCAGAAAAGCAACACCAACAATGAATAATGTACAATATGCCAGGTGGTCTACAACATCAACCCCCCACAGTTTTATCCAATCTAGAAGTAAGAAAAATAAAGGGGAAAAATGCCCAGTCACAGAAAGAAAGCTTAAGTATACGTTACAGAGCAAGCACGACTGGATGCCACCATAGGCGAGCGCCCATCAAGTCTTTAGAGGGGATCCTGATGTATCTCCTAGTTGGGAAGACTTTCCAGATCATGGCAGGGCAGTTTGAGACCAATTCTGCATGACAGAGTCCTGCTTTGTCGGGAACAATGAGGCCTAGGTAACTGTAGAGGAAGCGGGTCTCCATGTTACTGGTGTCTAAGGCTTTCAGAAAGAACCCCAGATCAATTCACTTGTGATATTCGTACATTCTGGCCTGAAAGGTGATGAGCATGGTAGCAGCTTCCAGTAATCTGTAGTTAATGTCCTTCTTCTCAAGTTGAGGGTGAAGTGCCATGAGCTGTTTTCATTTGACGATGGTAGGGCAGAAATGTCAGCTATGAACAAAATTTGAGCATTCTCATGCCAATAGAGACCATGTGTGTTGGCTTCCCGGAGGATTTGTCTAGCATTCTGATGCAGTTCACAACATGCCAAGACATGGCATGGACAATGGTCATCGGGCACGATTGGAGCGCAGCCTGTGGCTCTATGGAATTCCAGTAGAGGGGTAAAGTTAAGATTCAGGAGATTGGGGATCAAAGCGTCCAGGAAGTGGGACATGTCATCCTTGTAAATGCACTCTAGTAGGCCAATGATCCTTATACTGTTGTCCTGGATGCAGTATTCCAAGTCAATGACCTTCTGCTGAAGAAACCAGATATCTTTACCCCAGACCGGGGTAAACCTTTCGGTGTCAGTGCGCTATACAAGTCTCCCCTAAGATAAGATAAGATAAGATAAGACCGGAATTGCATCTAGGCGCGATTCTGCATCCATCAGCCGCCCCTCAACAGTAGCAAGTCTGGCCTGGAGCAGCTGATGTCACATTGCAGGTACTATACTTCTCAACTCATCCCAGGGACGCAGAGGACATCTGTCCAATAGGACCTTTAATCTCAGCCAGTTTATTCAGGAGCATAGCGAGTGCTGTCTCCAGAAAAACAGGTCCTGGGAAGAGTCAGTGGTTGGCACCTTGAACTGGGCTACATTAGCTTTGGCTTCCAGGTATGTGAGTTGACGAGAAGGTTCTGAGGATTTTGACATGAAAGGATGCAGGTAGGTGATCAGGCCCAGAAGGTGAGACCATACAGTATACCAGAGTCCCTCAGGAGTGCAGACAAGACAACAGTGTTTGAGGCCGTGGCGGTGGGGTTAACATCCATGCCCCACAGACAGCATACTAGGGAATGAATGGTACCTGAAACAGGAGCAACATTCATACAGCGGTTAAGGAACAATTCTGCAGCACACTTAGAAAAAGTAAAATGCCTCTCAGGATTGCTTTGTGCAGGAAGGTGCCCCTTCCTGCACAAAAAAACCTTTCTGTAACACAGGAACCTCCTGCACCATAGCAAAAGGGTGCCTGCTTTGGTGCTAAGCAGCAGTCTGTGCACCGGTGCAAGGAAAGGACAGGAATGCACCATATTATGTTAAATATGGGCATTCCTGCCCTTTCAAGCAGCACAGAGAGGTGGCTTGCTGTGATGCATGAAAGTTTGATAAACGTGGCCGTATGTGGTTATCTTATTTTATCTTCGATTAAGGCATTATGTGTTCAGTCTATGAACATTAATCCAAAAATAGCCATTGGAATATTACAGTACAATGAACACAATTCATCTTGCACATTTTAACGTTTGAAAGTTAAAAATCCATGAAAAAACACAAGGTAAGTTTGAAAGATTCAGAGAAGCCTGAAAGGACATGTTTAATAGTAGAAAGCAGATGCTATATTTTGAAGATAAAATTCAACAAAACACCTCCGTTCAGTAATAATTATTCCCAAAATGCACACACATTTATACCTATTCCAAAAATGTGCTACTGCAGAATGTTTAGCATTATTTTTTCACAGCTGGGACAGTAAGAGCAAGCCAACCAGTTGCTTTGCTGAATGAACAAGCGTATGCTGCTAAATAATCAGATGCCCCTTGGTGCTGAACAACAGCTGCACTTGCAAGATGTTTTGTCGACTGTTTTAAAATTGCACACATTAAAGCTGAAGAGAAGTTAGCAGCGTGTTTCTTTTTTAGCAAGAATCATTTCTAAGAAAAGTGAAATTTCGGTGAGATAGATCTGTGCACGTGCAAACCTACAGAAAAGGCAGGCACGGTTCATCTTTGTCTTTCAACCCTGTCCCACATAGAAAGAAATATGCATGCACTCTGCTGCTGAGGGAATGTGTCATGGAACACAATGGAGATATCTTTGGGTAAAACTGCCAGCATTGACAGATGTGAGGCTTTATGAAAACGAATCTCTTTTTTACGAGACAATCATCTTCCAAATGTACACCCTCAAGTAAGAGAATGAGTATTTATCATTCACTGTTTTTTTATGTTATTATGAATCCATATTCAGTCGGTCGTGTAGTATTTAGGTTCTTGAAGGGAAAATGTACTATTTTTTTTTTTTTTTTTTAGGAGCTATGTAAAAATGGTCACAAAAGCAGGCCTCTCATTATATTATTTTAATGGGTTGATCAATAATTGGATCACAGTTGCTAAATGACATTTAATTGGATTCTAAATGGTATGTTTCTCATAAACCATACTGTATCAGATTACATTCTACAAGTTGTGTTACAACATATGATGATCATTAAAATAAATAACCAATATCCCCAAGGGCCTCAAATTAAAAAGTGTATTACAGTGTGTCTGTTTTAGAGAGCAGGGTTAAGAGAAACCTTGGTGGTCCTCAAACTCTCCAGACAGGGAAAATGTTCTGGCCCTTTTAATCACCGGATTGGAAATAGAGATTATTTCCATAGCAATTTAAAGTGCTTTTGAAGTGTGCAGCAAATACTGAATTAACTACTGATTGCACGCTGTGGGACAATGGACCCTTTTTCGTGCTCACTCCCAGTTTTTTGCTAGGTGTTGCTGCTGTTTTTTTGACAGTGCATGTGCTATGAATCTTAAATCATGTTGAAAAAAGGAATACTCTTAATTAGCATGTTTAACTTACCTTTAAATCTCCAGTATATGGTACACAGTGTACCCAGGACCTGTAAGTTAAATATCACGATGGACTACAGCAGGCATTGTGCCACAACTAGAGTGACAGTGCAAACCATGACTACAGGTTTACTACAGTAGCCTGTCTGGGCAGTTTTAAACCTGCAAATTCAGTCTGTCAAAATAACCCTTTTTTGGCAGGCCTAAACCCTCCTTTTTAATATTGTAGTCACTTCTAATTAGCCCTTGATGTTCGATAAGGTGGGGTGCATGGCATGTAAAGGAGGTACTTGTAAATGTTTCATGTAAAACTGGTCGGTCCTTACAGTGACGAAGCCCCCAAAACTATTTTAAATGTAACAGAGTTGGATGTTCCATAGGAAAGCATTGTGATATGATATTAAAATTAAATAAAGTTATCTCCACCTAGAGACCAACTAAAAAGTTTACTCTTGGATTTTTTAAAACATTTAGTGCCCCATTTATGAAAAAGTCATGCAGTGCAGCAAGTCACCTTGCTGTCCTAGACTACGTAACAGGAAAAAGGCAGGAATTTGTCATATTTAAGGCAATACAGCGCAATCATGTCCTTTACCTTGCACTCGCGCTCTTTGACAGCTTAGCGCCAATGCAGGCACCATTACACCATGCTGCAGGGATGCCTGTGTTGCATGTAGTATTGTTTTTGTGCAGGAAGGGGCACATTCCAGCACACAAACAATCCTTGGAGGCATATTCCTCTTTCTATGTGTGCTGCACAATGCAACACACACAGAAAGAGAAAAAAACAAAGAGAAATAGAGATATCTCTCCTCATTATATCATGGAAGGTGTAAGATTTCGGAGCATCGCCAGATTTACAAGTTGTTGTAAATCTGGGGATGTGTCAAAATCCAAGGGGGTTGCATGGGAACACCCATGCAATGCCCCTGAAATGCCTACCCAAGGAAGCGTAACGCAATGCAGGGATTTGTGCTTCATTGTGTTACTCCAGATTTTATATCCCACTCAGATCCAAGGCAAATCAGACTTAGAGGTCTGGGTCATCCATGTACCACATTGTGTGGTGCATATGTAACACAACCCTCGCATAAATAAGCCCTTTAGTACAAGTCCAGTTCATTGGTAAAGTCAGAATTCAACAACATATTTTATAAAAAGTATATTTAAAAAGTACCCTTTTGCCTATTTAAAAGCCATGAGAAGTATGTTTTCCCATTTGCAGGAGCTTCCAACTGTCACCTAGGAGTTGAATGGCTCCTTGATGAGGTGTACATTTGCTCCCAGAACTGAGTCAAAACCCATGGCTGTGAGGACAGGTTAGTCTACCCTTTTTAGGATGGTCATGGGGGAATGCCCAGCCGCATTTAAGGTATGCCTACCCTGTCAGAGCTAGATGCAGCTCACTCCTGAGCCTGTCTCACTTTTGTTTTCCTAGTGAGGCTGGCTCCAACCTGAGAGGGAGCAGCCCCAGAACTGGTTTAGAGTGACCTCAGGGCGGGTTTGTCCATTCCCATATCCACATGACTAGGTGGGTATATGGCACTCTGCACTGGGAAGAAAGGTTCTGCCATCTTGTTTTTGGTTAAAGATGTACAGCTCAAATAGTAGTTTAGCCAACTGACCCTTAGAGTTGCTTCAGGGGTCTTGGGTTCAGGTCCTTCAGACAAAAGGGCAGTCCTTCCTCTGATTCGTATTAGTGTTATGAGGAGGGGTCTGTAGGATTCACATGTATGCCCAATGTCAGCTAGTGATTGGAGGGCAATGCTTTGTCCATCCCATAAACCAATTCCGGTCAGTCTCAAGCCTCCTACTAGGTTTGGAGGCACCCTTTCTAGAAAGACAAAAGGAAGGCAAACCCAGGTGTGAGCTTCATCTGGCAGTTTCAGGATAGGCATCCTTTGAAGCTCAGGAAGGGGCAAGTCACAGCCCCCAGGCTGTCCTGTCGAAGGATTCATTCTCCCCACACCCAGAGCCCTCTGCCTGCTGTCCTGCAGCAATATGCATCTCACCACAGGGGAGCCATCAGATGACAGGTAGCATCTGGACACTTGCAGGAGCGCCTTTTGGTTTAAGACAGGAAATGGATATATTTTTGAAAGTGTAACCTTCAAACTAGTAATCTAAAATATAATTTGACCATTAAGTTAGATTTTAAATTACTATTAAAAAGAATACTCAAAACATTTTCCTAGCTATTTACAAACTGAGTTTAGCACATAGTAACTGTAAAAGTGTAAACCATGGTTAAGTTATGGGAAAGCCAGCCTTGCCAAATTGCAAAACAACTTTGCAGGTTGCTAATTGCAAGTACATGTTACACATTAAATATACATGCCCACTAGTAGCATTCAATTTATCAGCACCAGGTACAGATATAAGCATATACTAGGGACTTATAAGTACATTAAATCTGCAAATATATTTATGTCAAATTTACCATGTTTACAAAGGTAAGCACTTTACAGCTGGTTAGTAGAGGTAAAGCATGCAGAGTCCTATTGCCAACAAAAACAGGTTCAGCAAAAAAATCCAAAAATCTGTGTAGATACCATCCTCTTCTAAGTTTACTACAGTCCTAACAGTGACAGAACAGGCATCGCTCCATGTCAGTATTGCACCACTCTTAGCAATCATTAGTACAGCAATACTCTCAATAAGTATAATTAATGCTAAAAGTTATTACTTTTAAAAATGTAATAATACACTTAGATTTAAAATTAATTATTGTAAATGTTAATTTTGTTTAAAATGTCTACACATTATTGTAACTAGTTACTAACCAGGTTTCATGCAAATTAAAATACAATTAGAAATGTTAGTGGAGGTAGGTGATATATATTTCTTAAAGTATTGTTAAAAATAATAAAAACATGTTGTATCTTTTTCTTTAAGTAGTCCTATCATTTTTTAAATTATTTGCATTTAATCACTTTTACATTTTTTCAAACAAAAATAATACACTTTATTAAATGTTGCAGTTTTTTACTATACGGAAATCACCAAGCCAGTAGGAGAAAGATACATAAACAGGTGGAAAGTTAATTTTAAATTTACTCTCATAAATTCAGTCGTAGCAGTCTCCACCCCCTCATCTAGATGTAAATCTCAAATCAGAATTGGTAAATAGTAAAAAAACATGCAATGTACACTAAAGTATAGGAGTGCATCTCCGCGTGAGTAGATTTCCACATGTAAACTCACCTTTGTGACTTGGCACAAATGTTAAAAAAACTCTTCAAAGGTTCTGTGTTACCTGCGACTCACAATCACAGTATACCACTTAATTTTTCAGTTTATACTGAAAGTGAAAATAACTCTGACAACATTTAAAATTCTCACTTAGGATAAGTAAGTTGCAGGAGTAGTACCAGATTTTGTATATCTCCATACACCCTCCATTATTTTGCAAATGTTACTGAAGTGGAGCAAAATGCCCACGCCGCAAACAAATGTCCATCAATGCACTGCCTATTATTAGCAATTGCTTTCATAAAATCTTTTTGATGATTTAATGGCAATGACATCTTAAAGAATAGAGAACTGAATCAAATACATGAAGACACCTAGTAAGACATACAGATGATGCGTCGAGTCTGTCAAGAGAGAGACAATGGGGGACAATGGTATCTTAAGAGATACCTGAAATCATTGGCCGAAAACCAATAATTACTCATTATTAGTATGCAGTTTTACTACTTTGATCAATAGCGTTCAGCTGTTGCCAGTGATTAGCACTACAAAACAGTCATTTAGCTTCATTGGTATGAAACCAACTGATTATTCTATATTAAAAACATGGGGCGGCGCATGGTATCTCCTTTGCAGCTACCAGCTTTCCTTTATAATAAAATGTATTCCGAACTGATAATACAACAAGAATGACTCCAAAGTAGGTTATTTCAATGCACATTTGCATGATAAAGCAAAAGAAATCCTAATGCTTATGTAGAGAAGACATCTGAGGTCCTACCAGGGTTTCAATTTGGTTAATAAAAAGAAAAAAAAAGTTTTTAAACCTTAAGGAACACACTGTATCAATAGTATGTGAAGTACATTGTCCTTTAAGAGTTTAATACAAAATTGTGGTGTGCTCAGCATCCCTGAATTATTGTTCCCTGCAAAATCACAAGTATAACAGTCAATGCCCAGAAGGCAGAAATGTGCTTCTCAACTCAGAAGCATGTACGTGGTTACAATAATGCCTAACAAAAAGTCTAACTGTGGCCTTTGGACCGTGTACAATTTAATAATGCCATGAGGTAAAACCTTCTATTAGTCAATCAAGTCAACGTTTAAGCCTCAAGGTTCAGTGTTCAGGTGGCATCTCACTTCAGTTCAGCGCCTGCAGCCCTGGTTAGGTTGAGAGTGAGAGAATGCATGTCGAGAAGCTTGAAAACGTGTGCTTTGATTAGTTTAATATAACAGCATTTATTATTTCATGCCCTATTGCTAGATGGATGAGACAGTTTCTCGAATGCCAGCCGGCGCTGACATTTATTCAAGTATAGGTCATCTTTAATAAAAAAAAGATACAATGAAAGTAATATTTTGCTATATTTGTATTGTTAATGATAAAGAGACATTGCAACCCATGCATATTCTATAAGAGTGTTTCCTCTTATCCTTTGCACTTTGACATCATTTAAACAAAAAGTATGCAGAACCTGCGCAAATTCCTGTGAGATTGAAAGACAGGCTGCAGTGAAGTGAGTTACATACTTATTCATATCGAAAACAATTTATACAAGTATAGAATAGAATTATATTTTCATTGCGTTATACAGTTGATTCAATTGTGAATACTTCTTGCTTTGTTATTTTTGAAATGGAGATATTAACTGTACTTAGCAGTAAATTGAATTTCCTGCGTTGCCCATATTCTCACTTCCACATATACAAAAAAAGGAAACATAGAGATCTGTGAATTTGCATATTGTTTTCGTGAAATTTCGAAAAATTCAAAAAAATTATCACAACAATATGCTTTCACAATGTATTGTATATTGCTGGTGTCTGACGTTTTACAGCAAGTACATACATCGTAATATAAAATCCACTAGATAATGGCGGAAAACTGATCTGAGCAAAAAATAGCTCTATGTGAGATGTTTTACGAGCGATTCACTGTCCCATGGGATTTTTGCAAGACTTTTTTGCACAAGGTGCGTGTACATTTAAATTAAAAAAATCAGCAACATTTTTGCAATGGTAAAGCTCAATAAATTTAGCAAATTTCTCTTAACACTAAATTAAGAAATTTCATGAATCTCACCAACGGCATCTTCATATGCTGAAATAAACAAATAGTATGTGCGTTTTCATATAACATTTTGCAGAAATCCCTCCTTGAAAGGTCCTTAAGAACTTTCTATACATAGAGTAACAGAATATAAGTAACCCTCATTTGTAACATTGAGTGTTCCGTTTCTTATACACTAAACCTTCCTAGCCGTAGATAGAATGCAATTCTTTGGAGAACTAGCTTTAGGTAAGTTCTCGAGTTGCCATTCTCAGACTCACAAGACATTTGCATTTAAATTATCACAACCCAAAAGGCCATATTCTGACTACATGTATCATTGTAATGTATAGACAGTAGAGCCGCCGAATTCCATACATTCCCCATATTATGAATACTTCATTCTAATATTCCTATGCGGTTGGAGTTTTTGAGTAATAACTAAAATGAAAATGGATGCGATCATATAGTGTCTGTCAGACCTGGCATCCTTGGCATGATTTCCCCCTATCTTTTTGCCTCTACCTCCTGTATTTTTGATGCTGTGCTGGATTTAGATTTGGCTGGTTTAGATGCTTTGGGCACTTTGCCACTGCTGATCAGTGTCAAAGTGCAAGTGCTCCCTGTATAAATTGTTATTGTGATTGGTTATCCATGATTGGCATACTTGTATTACCAAGACGTCCCTAGTAAAGTGCCCTGAGAGTGCCAGGGCTGGTGATTCAAATGTTACTAGTGGGCCTGCAGCACTGATTTTGCCAACACATATGAGTAGCCCTAAAATGGTGTCTCAGGCCTGCCACCGCAGTGCCTGTGTGCAGTCTGTGAACTGCCATGTCCTCCTGGTCAGTGTCCCCACTGACTAGGCCTAACCCTTCCCTTTCTGTGCACATTGGTCACCCCTATGGAAGGCCCAAGGTACCCCCTTGGGCAGGGTGCAGTGTATGTGAAAGGTAGAGCATGTACTAGTGCAGGTGACATGCTCTGGTAGTGAATTACAGCCATTTTCGTTTTTCACTATTGTAAGGCTATCTTGCCACCATAGGCTGTCATGGGGAACGCTGACTACAGTGGCTACCAGCATATCTTCCCATAGGAGCAAGATAGGACATAAAAGTCTGGTATCCCTGAACTCAGAATTTAATAACACATCTTTTAGGAAAGGTTGTTTTTAAATCCTATGTTTGAGAACAGCACTTTTAGAAAGTGGCTGTTCCCTTGTCTGACCTTTCTGTGCGCCTTGGCCTGTTTGTGAATTGACTGTCTGGTTTGTGAGTGACAGGGGCTGGGTGGCTCCCAGAGGCTGAGTGGGCCATCCCTGGGCTGAATAGCTATATCTGCATCTAGAGTGGTGGGAGGTGGTAGCACCTGGGCCTGAATAAGGCTGTGTCTGCCTATCACAATGCTATCTCCACCTCCTGCAGGGCAGCTGACGACCCTGCCCCTCACTCTGAAAGGAAAGGAGAAGCCAGGAAAACAAAGTGCTCAAGGAACACCAAGAGCTGGTTCATACCAGGCTCAGAGCCCTCCTGCACAAAGTGGAACAAAGACTTTTAGGGGTATAAGTACAGGACCCATGACTACAGAAAATTAGATCATCCTGGAATCAAGAAGGAACCTCTGTCAAGGAGAAAGGTGGAAGACTGAAGAAGGAAGACTGTCCTGCTGTTGCTTTGCTGGACTGAACTGCAGTTGCTTTGCTGCCAAGGAGAGGGGAAGGACGTTGTTGTTTCTTTGTCCCCTTGCTTGAAGAGATCTCCAAGGGCCTGTTGTGAGCTGGCCTCCTGTTAAGAAGTCCCAGGAACAAAAGGACTTCACCCCCAGCTTTCCCTGAACTCTGCTGAGAGAGTTATGCCCATCTTGAGTGCTGAAACAGACTGAGGGGAATCTAGAAGTGGTGGCCTGCTGTTTGGGTAGGTGGAGAACAAGAAACTAAGACTATCTGCAAATTTTCACTCATCACTCGTTTGGGGAGCGCATCCCCATCAGTGCGAGGAAATTCCCGCCGTCGCGAAGATCAAGATCATCGCAGCGCCTGTTACCGCTGCAAAAACCTACTCATCCTTCGCTTGCGGAACGCATCACTCCGGGAAAAGTACCATCGCTGCGAGTATCGTCGCAGAGCCTGTCGTCGCTGGGTGAGATCGCCGCACCGCTTGCTTGCGGACCGTATCACATCGCAGCGTGTATCTTCGCAGAGCCATCACATCGAGGGACCGCGAGAGGAGAAGATCGACGCTGCACCACGCATCGCCACCGCACCTGAGATCGTCACCGTCTCGAAGATCGTCGCATCTTGCCTTTGCGAGACGCTCCCTACGGAACCTACGCACTGGAATCCATACAAGGTATCGCCTCCCTCCCCATACAGACCGGATTCATTGCAAGACGCCAGCTGCGTCCGGCGGGGCTGTCGCATCACCTCCCCAGGGTCTCAGGAGTGACGCATCGCTTGTTTTCCACCGCACCAGCTTCTGTTTTGGAACTTTGTCGCATCTAAAGGTACTGTTGGCTAACCGTGACGAAACTGTGAACTATTATAACGCAACTGTGGATTATTTTGACGCAACCCTTAAGAACTCTTTAAAAACCATATCTTGAACTGTGTATATTGGATTTTTGGTTTTTTGGTCTTGGTTAGTTTAGATTAAATACTTCTATTTTTCTAAACTGTTGTGGAGTCCATTTGTGGTGTTTTCAGTGTGTTACTGTGAGTGTTGGTACAAATACTTTACACATTGCCTTTGATAAGCCTGACTGCTCATGCCGAGCTACCAAGTGTATTGAGTGTATCCTTCTTACCCTGACTAGAAGCAAGGGTCCCTATTTGGACAGTGGTACCTACCTCTGCCAACTAGAGACCCCCAGTTCTAACAGTGTCTATTGTGTTGTAAATGTAACGGATTGTGCTTGTAAACCATGAGTATGTTACTCACTCAGTAACTTATCAAGGTCAGTTTGGTATCTTCATCACAACATTTAGAGCTCTCAAGTAATGACAAAAGGGTATGCCTAACATTCTCCTCCACTTTTGCTGGCAACTGAATTGCTGGTCTTTGCTCTGCCCACCACACCCTCTGTCTATAATATCCTACCCGTTGCCTTCAGTTGAGACAGTAATATGCAAGTTATTTACTGATTGAGCCATTTTAATTATCATTGTAGATTTTTAAGATAAACAAAAAGTATGCAGATCCTACGCAAATTCCTGTGAGATTGAAAGAGAGGCTGCAGTGAAGTGAGTTACATACTTATTCATATCGAAAACAATTTATACAAGTATAGAATAGAATTATATCACAAATAATGGGCAATAGTTAACAAGTATTCATTTTAAAGTTACATAATGCCCATGCCGTAGACTTTTAATCACGTGCATCTAATACATAAACACTATAATAGAAAATGAATGTGAATAGCAGAGCCAGAAAAGTACACACCACAGATATTGAAAATAGAAAGGTTGTATACCATTCTCTTTTTTTCCTAATCAAACACTGAAGAGGCATTGCCGGATGAGATTGCCCCTTAACCGAATAACCTGCTTCATCCTAATAACTGGGATCAGGAGTTTAGAGGTTGTGGCTATTACTGACCATTGGGTAAACACAAACTGACAGAATGTTTTTTTCTGGCATTGATAGGATGGACACCATTCATTTATCTAGTTTTGATGTGTTACAAGAGACAGACCCTGTCAGAGACCTTTAACACTGGGTCCAATATTTGTTAGCGACATTATAGCTCCTGCTATCCTATCAAGTCCTGCTAACTTGTTGTCTGAATTGTGGTGTCTGAATTCAAAAAAAGATCTTCTCCTAGTAAATTAGCCAAACAAAGGTTTAAAGTGTGTTGGACCTGATATGCTTGGCGTGGTTTTTCTCCAATGTTTTGCCTTCCAACCGCCAATTTTTTGCTGATCTTGAACTTGCTAGCCTTAGGTTTCTATGCACTTTAGACAGCTAACCAGTGCTAAAGTGTTTGTGCTCTCTCCTCTAAGCATAGCAAATGTAGCTTTCACCCAATTGGTTCAGTTAATTTACTTGTAAGTCCCTAGTAAAGTGGCACTGCATGTCCCCTGGTCCTGTAAATTAAATGCTACTAGTGGGCCTGCAACTCTTAGTGTGCCACCCACCTACGTAGCCTTTTCAAACATGTCTCAAACCTGTAATTGCAGCCTGTGTGTGCAGTTTTAAACTGCCATTTTGACCTGGTAAACTAAGCCTTTGGTCAGGCACAAATGTTGCTTTTTAATACATATGTTATCCCTAGGGTACACCCTGTACAGCCCAGAAGGCAGGGGCAGTATATTTACAAAGTTGGAATATGTACCGGTAAGTTTTACATGCCCTGGTAGTGCAAAGCTCCTAAATTTATTTTCCACAACTGTAAGGCTTACCTGTCCCATAGAATAACATTGGGTTACTTTAGTAGAGGTAGATTGTTAATAACAATTCTGAAAATGCCACTTTTGGAAAGTTAGCATTTTTCTTGTCCTAAGCATTTAGTACCTGCAGCCTGATACTGAGTCACCTGACTAGGTGATGATGGCAGTTGGTCTTTGTGTATTGCTCACAGACAGTGAGACAAAGGGAAGATAGGTGTTGACAAGATGGGTCACTCTGAGTTGACACAGTGGAGGAGCTGTCACCTGCCACATTTGCCATCACAAAGGCTCTGCCTGAGCACTCTCACAAAGGGTTTGACACTGGCCTTTGGTGACCCCAGTCAAGCTGGGGCCAGGGCAGGGAGGAAGAGGATGCCTGACACCACAGGGGGGTGGAAACCTCTGGAACTTTCTCCTATTTCAAAGTTGGCATCAGGTTTAAATATTGGACCCTTTGCCAGAAGGACAGCCACTCTGCTGCCCTGCTTGCTGAGAAGGAAGAGTGGACATTCATCCTAGGCTGAAGTGACTCCAAGGGTCAGCAGACTGCAACTGCCCAGCTGATGAGCTGCCTGGACCTGCAACTGGACCTGCAATTAGACCTGCTGGCCCCTGCTGGAGTGAATTCCTAACACCCAAGAGGAGCCCCTCAAGTTCTGAACCCTTGGTGTGGCCTCAATTGAGCTTCGCTCACAAAAAAGGAGAAAAACAGATAAGTTTGCACTAAGATCTTGCCTCTTACACCACCCATCATCAGGAAATTCCACCAAACCCAACTGTTTGCACCACGGCAATGGCCAATGAAGCCCAGCAGTGTGAGATCTGCACTTCGCGCTTCAGCATGGACAGCTCGCAGTGACTGCCAATGCAAAGTTCCAGCAACGACCTTCCACAAAGCCCGACATGATCTTCATGCTACAGTGATCACCGTGCAAGACACCTAGCCTGCTTGTCATGCTACATGGATGACCACACAAAATGCTCTTGCTGCTCCTCACGGCCCCTTCCCCTGTGAACAGAACTCTTCACACTGACTTTGAAGTATCTCTTTCAGTAGGGCTAACCTTGTACAGCGCACGCTCCATCGCAGTTGGACTGAACTTGTAACTTTCACCAGGTCTTGCACTACCAAATTGTGCTTTTAGGTCCCTTACTTACCTGAAATCTGTAACATTGCAGGACTCTGGTTCTATTAATTGGATTTTTCTCCTATTAGTGTCAAATAATTTATGAAAATGTACTAAATTGGTGTGGGATTTTTCCTGTGTTGTGGTTTTACTTTATTAT
This sequence comes from Lissotriton helveticus, assembly GCF_964261635.1. Lineage (NCBI taxonomy): Eukaryota > Metazoa > Chordata > Amphibia > Caudata > Salamandridae > Lissotriton > Lissotriton helveticus. Next base: position 1,691,696,804 of record NC_136061.1, on the reverse strand, counting down.
GTTTATGTGTGTAATACGGGGTTACGCAGTAAAGAAAGTCCGAGACTGTTTCTTGAAGAAGTAAGCTTCTTTTTGTAGAAGAAAAGCTTATTAGGAAGAACCCACGGCAACACAGCAGGCAGGCAGATGAGCTGAGAGTAACTGACTCTCAGCCTGTCAACCAGGACATAATGGGTTCTGACAAAACATTAAAGAAACAGTGAACATGAAATACATTGTAATACATACCACACCACCCCCCTTTCCCCACAAAAAAAATAACAATCGATCCAAAACATAATCCATCAATTTGGATGGCAGCTTGATGGCACGATGGCTGCAAGAAAGTCGTCCCTCAACACCAACATTATGATTGGGTGCAGAAGTAGAACTTCCAAGAACACATGCACCAGGGGTATAAACAGAGTCAGAAGCTGGAGGAACATTTGAAACTTCTCCAGAAACAACAGGTGCAAACGGGATGCTAGGATCAATATCAAAAGCCAAAGAACATTCACTGTATTCATCTCTATCATTATACATTTGTTTAAAAGTTTCAGCTAGCTCATTAGTGAGTTTAACAACTCTATCCTTATTCCACAATCCGCTCCCATCCAACGGTAGAGAAGGTTTACTAATGCTTATAACATGTACGGGAAGAGAAAAGGTAGATTGATCCTTGGGCATCTTGAAAGGTTTCATAATGAGAACCCAATCATTTACAGAAAATGTTTCGGGATTGACTTTAGAATGGATGTCATTTGGCTCTTTTTGTTTGATTTGTTTAGATAAAGCTCTAGTCCTAACAACATCACAATCATCACTCCCAAACCTCTTGCTAATCAAAGAGGAACCAGCACTAAGATTAGAAAACCATTCAGGAATCAACTTTGATCTAGCCGCTCTACCTCTGAGAGATTTGAAAGGAGTGACTCGAGTTGTGGAATGGGGTGAAGTGAGATAAGCCCATATGGAATTAATGAACTGCAAAACAAAAAACGTAATATGTGCAGTAATTTGCCCATGTTCCAGGATCTATATTGGCAAGACAAATCAACAGATAAATCAAAGGATTGTGCAACACCGCTCTAGAATTAAAAAGAAAGTGGCAAATGTGCCCATGGTCTCTCACTTTATCGAAAGAAATCATGGGGAAAATGATCTTAAATGGACTGTTCTAAAAGCTATCACAGTAAGCGCAAGAGGTGGAGTAGTGGAAGAATTGCTCCTCCGCAAAGAAGCGTATCTCATTTTGAAATTCAATTGCACTACTACCTGATTGAATGAAATGACAGAGCTCTTACGGACGAAATACATGGAAGAAAAAAAAACACAATAGCCATAAAGCACCTGGTTTCCCTGGTGGTCAAGTAGGAGCGAAGAGGAAGCTCCTTCTGCTGCCATAGACGGAAATACGTGTAAGGTGAATACGATAGGCTGGAGAACTACACAAGTGAAGAACACGGAGAAGTAGTCTGGTCCGAAAAAGGTATGAAATTCAAGTCAGTTAATCGGCACTGTTGTAACTACGTAGTGTGAAAGAGCAAACTCACATCAGCATTGTACATGTTACCCGCAGGTAGAAATCATTGCGGCAAGCCGCCCGCGATTTCATTGCATAAACAAAAAAAAACACTGCTTTACAGCAAACGGGTATGCTTGTTGCATTTCTCTGCCAAAGTTAACTGAATACTGATATAAACAATGTATCAAAGTAACTGGTCAACATCATTTGCAGGAAATAAGCGAATTTGAACAGTGCTGCATTTACAACAGAAACAAAGTCGTGCATGACTAAAAGACGCCACCCACCACTCATGTACAGGTTGTTTATAGTGTAATCTAACGATGGCACAGGGAAGACATTCCCCAATTACTTACCATCTGTCCTCTTACTATTTGCAGCCTCCATTGAATTTAGAAAAGACCTTCACACAATTCAGAAAAAGAGAATACAAATCTGAACACTGCAGGTAAATTGAGTAATGTGCAGTTTTTTAGAAATAGAGATGAGGTGAGGGTTAGTAATGCACTGACACATATTTATTTATTTTTGTTCACCTACTAGATTTTCTGCACACTGAGTCAGACTAGAAATTGAGAAGCCTTGATGTGAGTTCCACTGGAACTCGAAACGCGTCAGCATTTTGTTTGAGAAGTACCCCTCGAAAGAACAGACTGGCCCCTTTTTTTGCTCTTCCACAGTTTATATGAGACCAAACTGTAAAAATTGTGTGTAAAGAGTACAGTGCATCATTGCATTTTTTGTTAATATTTTCACATTTGTGGTTATGAACTGTTTGTTTATTAGTTTCTTCAAAGATTTTGTTTTTGAATGTATAAATGAAAAGTGTTTTCCTCATGTTTAGACATTCTAAAGATGTATAAATAGTCTTGAAATTTAAAAAAAAAGAAAAAGGTTAAATACATAAATAACCAGTTCTAAGCATAATATAGCGTTGGTTCTTTCTGTGAGTCTGTTGAATTAATAAGCAGGAACACGAAACAGTAGCCAGGTAATTCACCCAGTTTTTCAGTGTATAAGGCCCTACCTTGCTACTGTCTTAGGGCCTAACCTCCCTTTGCACAACTTTAAGAAATTGGGCATTTCTCTGCTCTTAGCTCTCGTGTGTGCCTTACAGCCTGTCTCCAATACACTCTTTGTGGTGGGGTGACTTCTACACTTTCTTCATTTCCTCTGGAAAGACACAAGTAGGGGAGACTCAGCTGCATCTGCATTCATCTGCATACTGATGGGACTTCCTGGCCAAGAGGAAGGGGAGGAGCTGGCACATACATATGGTAGTGGCCTGGCCTCACACAAAACACTGACTTACCCCCACAGGTAGGCTGGCAGACAGTTTGGTTGAAAGGAGACTTGTGCATCACAAAGGCTTTGCGTTGTATTCACCTCCACTTCAAAGACACATTTGCGTATATGTATAGGGTTTATGATCCCCTCTCACTAGTTCACTTTGTGGTCGTAAGGGGACTCTGCCAAGAAGAGGGGTTGTGCTACAGGAGGGGCTGCCACTTTTCTAACTGTTCTGCTGTGTTGACCTGATGATTACTGGGCCACAGGAGGGATTGCCCATTTACTACCTACTTTGGTGGGTTGGCCTGCTGCTTTCTACCTCTGATCTGGGTGGTGAGAAGGACTGGATGGAACTGTTCTCTCCACCCTTTTGCATCCTTAGTAACTCCAAGGGCTTGTTGGCTTGCCCCCTGTTCAGGAAATCTCAAGGCCATCGAAGAATTATTTCACACAACGACCACTGCTAGGCTCTGCTAATCCAAAGTCTGTCTCTGCCTGACTTGCCCTCAACCATTCCTGGGCTGCACCAATGAAAGATGGGTGTCTGACCTCCGTGACTCCAATAACCGCATTGTATCCATCAAGAGAAGACTCCAGCAATGTGGGTCCCGATCCCAAACCGCCTGATAAAGGTACCGTGCACTCCAGGGGTTAAGAGGTCCCTGCTGTCCACCAGCACTCTCGTGGGTGGCCCCAAACACCATGAATAGATCTGTCTCCCACAAACTTGACATTGCATTTTAACTGTAATAACTTTGGTAGCATTGCTTTGTTTTGACCCAAGGAGAAAGTCTGTTACTAATCCACGGCATGGGTTGCTGTCATTTCCCCAGCGTAACCACAAAGAACCTACGGAAAGAGCAATAGCTCTTTCAGCAGTGTACATTCTTGCAGTATTCCTAACTTGAGATGCTTTAATTGGATTCTAATTGGTTTTATCTCGTTTTAAAGAGTTAAAGAGATACCATTTTCATACCTCATTGTGGAATCTGTTTTGTGATGTTTTCACTGTGTTACTGCATCAATGTCTACAAGACTGCTTTACACATTGCCTCTTATGTTAAGCCTGACTGCTCTGTGCCAAGCTACCAGAGGATGAACACAGGCTGATTTATGAGTGTGACTGACTTACCCTGACTAGAATTGCAGTGTGGACTTGCACAGGGTGCATAGCTCAGCCAACTAGAGAACCGAATTGTAACACTAACCATGAGGATTCCTGTAGTAGTCCACTTCTCCATGCTTCTTTCTGTCCATAAAGAACTAACCCCTAAACATAATGACAATGATGGCGCATATGTTGGATATTGCTTAATTTTCTTAACCGACAATAGTCATGGTATCTCCCAGTCCGAAGTTCTTAATTCAGAATGGAGATTAGATTGATCTCTTAGTAAATACTGTTCCTGTATTGTAATATTTGCTCAGAGTCTGATGTACCAATTAGTGGTTGCTAAAATCTGGTCGCAATTTGTGACCAGTATTTGTTCAGCCTATAAATAATTTACAGAACTGACCTATCTACCAATAGGTTGGTTTGCTAAATCCCAGTTTCGTGTGGCTCACAATCTGACCTCCCTAATGAATATCAAAGAAGTAGGTTATAAATAGCGATCGCTGAGATTGGTGGACATCTCAGGGATGGTGGCCAAATAGTTTCAGCACATCAGCATGTCTCTGATCGCGTTTCAATGAAAATTTTTCAATGCAACCCATTTCCTTTCATAGAAATGGGTCTGAATTTAAAAAGAAAAGTTTAATTTTTTTGCGGTTTGTTCAAGAGTTGACAGTGGTATCCTAGATGCCTGCCTGATTCTAGACACACTTAAAAAACAAAACATTTCTAAGTAGATGGTGTCCCAAGGGGACCCTCTTCCTTATTTCTGACTCTACTGGATAGTCTGAAGTTTTTCAAATATTGCAAATGGATTTCAGTCACAAAACATTGATAAATTGCATACCGACTCAGTGTTTGTAAAGTGTGCCTGCACCATGCCTTTTCCAAATACTGAACCAGCATGAAGTCACAATCTAATTCTAAGACTTTACTGATTCCTAACATGGGATTAGTTCATATAAAAAAAAACATTTTAGTGGCTCAAACTTGGACTCGGATTATTTGTGACTGTAAAAATGCTTTGAATATCTGGGCCTCAGTACACAATTTGCAACTGCAAAAACTTGCAAACTGATCCTGACTAATCATAAGTGCAATATGTAATTAAGGCCACTAAGGATAAGTGGGGTTTCATTATCTACATAGTGAATCTGACTGGGTCAACCAGTGCACCCCTTATGAAGAAGCAGTCAGCAGAAGGGTAAATCTGCATAATTTCGGAGCTTTAGCAAGAGAAATCAGTTCACAAACGTGAAGGTGCGTTGGGGATTTCAGAGCTTTGAACTACGACCATGCTGCTCATTGGTAATAAGACTCTAGCATATTTAGCACTGATATTTATTTAACGATGAATATCTTTAGTGAGATCATTTACAATTACAGCTAATCACGTTTGTGATTTTTCCTATACTGCTCTGGCTTTTTTTGTTTTATTATTTAGCACTGCCATTCGTGGCATCCTCTTATTCTCTTGTAGTGTCATTTCAACACTTTATCTAAAGGACTGGCTGTCTATCTTATTACAGCTGTCACCTTACCTTTTTTACCGCGTCTCATTTCTTTCATTTGACCCTATGCTCCTTCTCTATTGTAAGCACTGTCATTTTCACCTGAATAATGTTTGAAACATCTTATCATTTCATCATACATTTGTACCGACAAAGAGCGAATAGCTTCTTTATTCCACCCATTTTCTCTGGGCATTAGCTGCTTTCATTTAGTAACCAAGGCTTGCATTTTCATCTTTTTTCTTTGTAGAGGAACATTCTTCTTTCTTGAGATTTCTTTCTATTTCACTCATACCAACCTCCCACCCATAAAGGACTAATAATACATCCGTTATCTAGGGAAATTAAAAATGTTAGCCCTAAATGTATTTATAAAATAAATGAAATCGCTACTGAAAGAGTTCTTTGTTATCAATCTTTCACCTATCTCTGGAATTCTTTGTGCCAAATACATCAAGACAATACATTTCTGTCATCTTTATTTAAAGGAAGTTTCAGTGTTTTCTGTTAATAAAACAGTTCTCAGTGGATGCCTGGGAAGATAGGTGCAACAGTATGTGCAGTTGGAAATTTTGATATCTACAGGTCACAACACAACATAACAAAGTTCAGAAAACATATTTTGAAATATAGAGAATATTTTAATAATAAAGAATAACACAAAAATGACTAGAATCCAATAATGGGAAATATAAATATGAATTTTGAAAGTTTCTGGGTAGAAAAAAGGACGAGGAAAATGTAAAGAGCCAATCAGAATTCACTGTTCTTAGTTGACTGGGAGCTAGGCACCATTTCATGCCAACCACAATAGAGCAGAGTTCACACAACTCAATCTTAGTTAAAGTTTTACTGTCTGACTTAGACCTTGGTACAGAGTTGATTGGAGGAATATATGCTAGTTCCCATCTTTGATAAATTATGATAATGCGGGATACTATTTATCTGGTACAATAAATACCAGCTATTCTGAGTTTTATGGAATAACATGCAGATTTTGGGTCTTAATATGCCAAAATCTGTATTGTACAGTAAATAATATACACTTATCCCCTGTTAAATATTGGAAGATTGGCCTGCTGAAATGTAAGGTAGGGTGAAGTATTTACCACATCCTTCCATTTCCAAGGTGCAGTAAATAACAGCCAACTTAGAATTCTGGCAATGTTAAGCCACTTTGGATGGCTCAATGCTGCTTTGTAAATATCATACTATTTCATGTAGATATCTGCGTGAAAGTGGCATGCAATGGGTTTTGCTGTGGGTGTTCCACCACAACACCCTATGCTTTTTGATGCCGCACCAAATGTACAAGGATGTGTAAATATGAGGCAGTCCCAAAAGCTAACTCACTAAATAGCAGGCATTAGCTTTAGAAATACTTTTATTTTTCCTTGTTGTTTGCTCTTTGTATGTGTGCTGAATTCTGCAGCACACATAAAAGGACCAATTCGCCTTTAAAGATTGTTTTTGTGCAGGAAGGTGTCCCTTCCTGTACATAAACAATCATCCCCGCAACACAGACACTCTTGCACCATGAGCAAGGGTGTCTGAGTTGCGGGAAATAATCCCTGCATGCACCCTTGCACCATGGTGCCAGTGTGTCTGTTTTAGCGCTTGGCAGGTTTTATAGAAGCAGCGCAAGGGAAATCGCAAAGCTGAGCTGTATTCTTCCAAATAACAGAACACTTTGCATTTCGCAGATGCTATATCTCTCCTGAAGCTGATAAAGTTGAGTCCCGGAGGAAGGCTTACTGCTACCGCAGAGCGCTTGCCCTTTGCAGGGAACACTGTCTTCACAGCTCCGCTGATAAGGACAGCCTTTACTGTCAACAAGGTATGATGTGCCATGTTGCATTTGGGCTGATTCCTGTCACAGGCACTAGGCCTACCCACACAAGTGAAGTACCATTTTTATCGGGAGATTTGAGGGGGATTCTGGGTAACAGAACCTGTTGAGAGCCATACATGCCAACATCACATCCGGGATTTCACTAGTTGTCTAGTTTTAAAAAATGTACAAGTTTTCTAGGTTTCCTTAGGTGCATGCTCAGTGAGGGTCCACAATCCACAGCTATGCACAATGTGAACAAAGGGTCCATTTTCCACTGCAAAAATGTGATGTGCCCAAGTTGCCTTTTGGGCTGTTTCCTGTCATGGGCACTGTGCCTACCCACTCAAGTGAGGTACCATTTTCATCAGGAGACTTGGGGAAATGCTAGGTGGGTGGAGGGTTGTGGCTACCCATAGATTCCAAACCTTTCCATCACAGATATGAGAGGAACATGCGTTTTATTTACAAAGTTTGAGGTTTGCAATGGATTCTGGGTAACAGAGCTATACAAGTCATCCCATCCTAGATTCCCCTGGGTGTCTAGTTTTTAAAAATATACAGGTTTGCTAGATTTTTCTAGGTGCGGGCTGAACCAGGGTCCGAAATCCACCGCTAGGCACATTGCGGAAAGGGGGTACGTTTTCACTGGAAAAATGTGATGTGTCCCCGCTGTGTTTTGGGCCACTTCCTGTTGCAGACACTAGGTCTACCTACGCAAGTGAGGTTGGAATGCTGGGAGTGTAGAAGTTTGTGGCTCAGATGCCAACATTTTCCTTCACAGAAATGTGAGGAAAATGTGTTTTTTTCCGACAAAGTTTGATGTCTGCAAGGGATTCCGGGTAACATAAACTGGTGACAGCCACACACATCAACCCATCCTGAATTTCCCTGGGTATCTAGTTTCCAAACATGTACCAATTTGCTAGGTTTCCCTAGGTGTCGGCTGAGCTAGGGTCCAAAATCCACAGCTAGGCACATTGCGAGAAAAGGGTCAGTTTTTACTGGAAAATGTGATAGGTCCATGTTGCATTGTGGGCCGTTTCCTGTCACAGGCACTATGCCTACCCACACACGTGAGGTACTATTTTTATTGGGAAACTTGGGGGAACACAGAATAGTAAAACAAGTGTTTTCACCAATTGAATTTCTACGCATTTCTGCCTTACTAATGTAAGACAATGTGCAAAAAAGAAGTCATTTTGAAAAATGTCCTCTAAATCACATGCTAATACAGATACCCATAATTTCGGAAATGTGCAAATAACCACTGCTTCTAAACTCTATATTTTGTTCCCATTTAGGAAATACATTAGTTTAAGTGCAGGTTATTTGGGGATTCATTGTGTTTTACCCTAACAAGGATTGTGCTTGCTGCTTGAGTAGGGCTTCACCCACCTCATCCAGTAACCCAATTCCCCATATAAGCCAATGGGAAATCAATCATGGCTGTAAGGTAAGCAAGATGATCTTTATCTTGGAAACATACCTTTAGCCCAGAATTGTTTATTTGTAAAACAGCAGAAGAAGAGTCTGTCTCATCCCAATATCAGCAGATATGAGCTGGAATGTCTGGATTGTGGAGTGTAGCTTGCTTGCCTTTGATTAAAAGACGGTACTCTTGCATTGTATTGTTTTTTCTTCACTCAGTCTGGAAGTTCCCTCAACTACTGCTTTATCTCAATGGAAGCAGTTCTGGTACCAGAAGCTGGGAGGAGGTAAGGTGGACATCCCCCATGAGCCTCTGGACGAGAGGTTCTATCCCACTGACCTTTAAGCTGTGCCTTAGTTTGTCTTCAACTTCACTAAAAAGACGATGTCTCCTCATTGCAGTGAGTGAGTTAATTTTGCCAAGAATTTGCTGCTTGCATCTGTTGTGATTGTAGTTTACAAATATTATCGGAGTTGACTCAGTCTTTTATTTATTTGAGGTCAACAAATTAGATATATATTACCTAGTGTTTGTCACCACTAGGTAGCCGTAGTTATGTCTGCTTTTACACAGACAGAGCATTGTTCTGGTCTGCTAATAACTTTAGCCCCATTTGATGAACCTTAATGAAACATTACCAAAAAAGTCCACTTACCTCAGATCCACCCTAGAGAGTTTGGGGGTGATCTGCCCAGCGGGTGCTGAGAAAAAAAGTTGGACCCAAAACATAAAATCTCCATTCATTTTATGTGGACTTCATTAAGATCGGAAGAACTGAATTACACCACATTTTTCGAGAAGCTAGTTCTTCATCCACAGATTGTTCTTTTTTTGTGATTTGTTGTAAGTCCATTCAGTAGTTTTTGAGATATTAAGAGTAAAAAATAATTGTATATTTTGGCAGGTGCGCTCATCATAGTCCTGTGGGCATTCTGTGAGTGGTCAAAAGGCAATTTTTCCGGTTACCCTTCATGCCTTCATGGGAGTCAGAGGTGCCCGCAAGTCTCGCAAAAGCGATCACTCAGATTGACTGGAATGTTAGAAATGAAAATTGCTGCAAATTACTGTAAACAATTGGAACAGATGTGGAATTGAAGTAAACAAGCTATATAAGAGGGGCAGCAGAAAGGCATGCTGTCCCCCTAGATTAAGAGAGGAGGTGTCTAAGGGATAACTACTGTGAAGATAATAAATGTAAATTGTTTTAAACTAATTTTTATGATCTTACGTGGCTCTTACCGGATCGTGAATGGTAAACAGGAGTAGTTGAGTACTCAATACACTCTATTAGTTATAATGCATATTGTGGTTCTTGTTTTCGAGACGAAGATTGTACTGTGATGATTGGAAGGTTAAATCTTTTTTCATGCTACGATCTTGCGAGAGTCTCGCAAGATCGTGAGTAGTGGAAAGAAGTAGGTGATGTTTAAAATACAATCTTATCACACAAAATACATGAGTACTGAAACCTATGGTACCACTTGTCCTATTTCAGTTAAAAATCCATTGCCTCAGGTCATGAAAAGATATTTGAGAGGTCGTCTCACTCATGACGTATCATTGTATGCTTTGGGACCTCTCACACTGGGGTGGGACAGTGCCACTCCAGTGGACTTGATTGAAGTCTGTAGTCCTGGGATTCAGGGCACTTGCATTGGTCCACTTAAAGTCTTATGAATTAAAAATACGTAGGGGTATACCCAATAAACTTCCTTTATTATTGAGTACCCCTAGAACTGATTAAAACCCAAGAAGTGTGGCCAAGAGATAAAATATAATGCTTTTTCTGACCATTAAAAAGATACAGACTACAACATGTTTGACCTATATTTTGTGCCAAACACTGGTCAAAGGTCTTCATCAGGGTACTAGACCTCACTAGCTATACTGGTCATCCTCATCTTGCTTGACCTATCAGCCACGTTCGATACTGTTAACCACAAGGTATTGACGCAATGGCTGAGGGCAGCAGGTATTGAACGGTCGGCTCTAACCCTATTACATCTTTTCTGGCATCTCGCGAACAACTGATAGATTGTGAGGGGCTCAAGTCTGCAAAATTTGGCCTCCTGTGCGGCGTCCCGTGGGATCCACGTTGTTGCTCACTTTGTTTAATCTTTACGTTACCCCTCTGGCCAGACTAATAGGAGATCAATGTCTGATGCTTGTATCGTATGCAGAAGATACCCAGATAGTGGTATCAGTAACCCACAGTGTGGACGAGACGGCGGTTAGGTCTAGGAACTGCCTAAAGAATGTCATGCAATGGATGAGCTCAAATTTTTTAAAGCTCAACACGGAAAAGTCAGAGGTGATTGAATTCGGGCAGAAGCCCTCAATTTGGAGCCAAGTATGGTGGCCCACTGAGGCTGAGAACTGCCCCACTCCCGAATCCAAGGACAGGAACCTTGGCTTTATGTTTGACAGTAATTTAACATTTGCCCAACAAACTCATCAGGTGTCATCTGCTTGTTTCTTCACGCTGAAAAACTTGCACAAAATCCTTCCGTTCATTCCCTTAACCCCTAGGAAAACGGTAATCTGGGCCTTGATTCCTTCCAGATTTGATTATGGCAACGCCCTCTACCTGGGAGCAGACAACCCCAGATTGACAAACAACAGTCCATTCAGAACGCAGTGGCCTGGGTGCTTTATGTTCTTCCCAAATATAACCCTACTTCGGCCACTATTAAATTTCTCCACTGGCTCCCGGTCCAGCAGCGAGTGGATTTCAAGACTCTCTGTCTTGTACACAAGGCTATGTTTGGTGGGGGAGCTGCCGATGTGCAGCTGCTATTCAAAAGGGATTCTCCTCAATGCTGTCTCAGATCAATGAATACAGGTCTGATCCTGATCCCCAAGATACAAAAAGTCAGATGGAGAGGAAAGGGTTTCTCGTACCAGGCGGCCAAGCTATGGAATGTACTCCCTGTACAGATCAGACTACAATCAAACAGGACCGTCTTTAGGAAACAAATAAAGACCTAGCTCTTTCTCAAACTGGCAGATGAATCAGTGTTGCCCAGCATTCTCTCACTCAATGCCAAGATGCGTCGGCATTCGCGTGCTTAATAAATAAGTCAGTAAGTCATTCATTCCAGGCAAAAAAGGTGAAACATTCCCATACCAGTTAGATATCTGATTGGACCGAAATCCATGTTTACTAAACTACAGGCTTCATGGTTCAGTGTGGGGAAGTGGCTCCTCTATAGTCACACATTTGTCAAGAGTGTGGCACAATCTGTTTACCTAGTCAGGCCCTCATCCACTGCCGTGTTGGAGGACGTACTTGAGTGTATACCTCTTCACTCTCCTGTGGGGATTGATGTTTGAATACACTCCACAATGCACACTTGTTACTGTGTAAAAAGGTTTTACTGGAGATGGTATTTACCAGACTCTATTGATGAAAATTGGTTTGAGAAGAGTTGTGAGCAGGGTTAAAGCCCAGCAGAGTCCAGTCCCTCCAAACACCCTTCTGCACACGCCCATTTTCTGAGGGACAGGTGTGAAAGGAGAGGGGACTCCTTTCCCACACCCTACCACAACCACCCATCAGGTGACAGACAGATCTGAAAGGAGAGACCAGTCCCTCAACACACCCTACTACACACACCCGTGATCTGAGAGACCAGTCCAACAGACCAGTCTGGAGAGACTAGTCCACTCCACATCTTACTTTACACACCCATCATTACAGAGAGCGGTCTCAGCAAAGAGGTCAGTCCATCTACACACCCTACTACGCACACACCCGTCATCTGAGAGAGAGGTCTGAAAGGAGATCCCAGTCCCTCCCCACACCATACTATCTACATTTATTGGATGAAATTACTTTTCTGGTTGGCAGTGGTGTGCAGCCTTTCCAAGCAGGAACAATAATCCTATTCAGGGTAAGTCAGATTCACACCCAAAAGTTCAAACAGTAACACAGTGAAAAACATCACAAAAAAGACTCCAAAACATGTTAGAATTGTAGATTATATTTATATAAGCAAAACAAGAGCAAACGAACAAAAAACCAATAAGTATAATCAAAGTTATACCTTAAAAAATGTTCAATGAATTTGTAGTGCTTAAAAGTGTAAAGCGCCAACCGGTGCTATCCAGTCGCGCTAGACTGGGAAATCCAAAAGCTCAGGCCAACTGCGATGAAGCGTGGGCTGGATACAGGGACCTGCCTTGACCCTCTGACTAGTACCTTATGCGTCATAGACGGAGTTGAAATGGGTGAAGCAAAAGGCAATGTGTCATCGTCGAAGTCTAGGATTGATGGTGATTCGTTAGCGCTAAGTCGAGCAAAGTTGGAGATGCATCAGAAAATGGATCGATGCACTGCACAGTCAGCGATGCGGTGACTGCGGTCCTCGCAGCAGCGGTGATGTGTCAGTTTAGAAGGAGATGCACCAGTCGCGACTGCCACAACGGAAATGAGGCGTAGGTTCTGGTTGTTGCAGCACATTATCTACTTTTATTTCTGAAACTGTATTCTTTTAGATTTCAAGAGAGCCAAAACAGGGTGTGGGATTTCTTGATTTGGTTGGAATAGGCACTATGTGGGAGCTAAGGGTTAGCATTTATTATGCATTGAGATTCCCGGTTATAGATCTGTCGTAACAGCCCTGCGTGTTGAAATAATGCTTACCAATTCCTGCTTTTCATATTAAAATTATTCTCCACATGCAGCATGGACACATGGATTTTTACATTTTAATTTATGCAGGAGATTGCAGCTATACTTAAATCTGTCAAATGTGTATTGTTGAATCTTTATTTAAATGTGTAAAAGTTAAAAATAACAACCACACAAAACCAGCCAACGGCAGCATGTGTGACATTTGGGGAGATAGGGCAAGGACTGGGTCGGTATTTGGGGCGTGTCTCCGGGCCCTTTTGCTGCTGTAGCCCACAGGAAAAGGGGTTTCTCCCAACTGCTTTTTTGGGAGGGTTATAGTTAAAGTTTATGGGGGCAGGCGCCACCAGGCCTCTGATCTTTTCTTCCTCAGCCTTTGTGATGATATTGATGATGATGGAGGCCGAGTGGAACAGTTTGATTCGTTTTTGTATTTGGATCGAGTTATAAAGCCTTGATGTTATATCAAGAGGTAACTTTAGTGATAAATGGCTTTAATAGGAAGCGTTATTCATCATAGGTCTGTGCCAAGCAGATAGGCCACAAGAACTTATATTGCACTCTATGCCTTCACTTCTGCTGCTCATTCCAATTTCCATCAAGATTAGAAATTAACAAATAATGTATAAACTCTAACCTTAAACAATGAACTAGAAAAGATTGCCTGTGGCTCAGGAATATGTGACCCAGTTGCACAGGTGCCGGTACTAGGAGTTGTGAGCCCATCCGTACAGTTATTAGTTATGAAGATGGCATTTGAATAGATTTACACTTGAAGACGGGGTCCCGGCAGAAAGATAAGGACAGCGTAGCACTGGACTGGTTTATTTCCCTACTGTACCAAGAGGAAAGAATGCCTGAGCAGAGGGTATCATGCTCACATTGATTTATTCAGAATTCAGCCCCGGTTCACTGCTTGCAATAATTACCCGGGGTGGGAGAGCTGTAATTACTGCTAATTATTGAGACTGAGGCTTGCCTGCTGGGCGGAAGACTCAAATCAACAACTCACATTGTCTTTCTGTCATGGAGTCTCCTTTACCCTAGATCTCAAAAGCACAATACAACATATAGAAGCTAGGGGTGACCGAGCAATACTCAGCCGAATTCTGCCGAATTCGGCTGAGTCTTTCATTAACTCCACTCCACCCGTCCCTAGTACTGAGTTGGTAGGGTCAGAAGTCCAGTTTTTCTGAAACAAATATGACTTGGAGTATTCCTTAAATCAGGGGCATGCTGTTCCAGAGGGAAGGCACCAGTACCCAAAGGAACAACCTACCAGTTTCTTTCTCTTGAATCGAAGGATCATTGCCAGATTAAGTTCCACATAGGGAAGTGCTCTGGCAGGAAGATAGGGCAGCATGAGCTCTAAGAGAATGGGGGCTCCTGAGGTTTACATAATTTTTGAGCAGTCTAAGAACTATAAGCTGAATGCGCTTCTGGATGGGCAGCTAGTGAAACTTCTGAAGGTTTCTAGAGGAGGAGCAGAATATATCAAAGGAAAACTGTAATCTGGCTGCAGCATTTTGGTCAGATTGCAACCTCTTTAAAACGTATTTCTTGCAATCCAGAAACTAGATGTGACAATAGTCGAGGCTGGACAGGATGAAATATTGAATAATCAACTGTCGAATGTGAGTTGGAAAAGGCGGATGATAGGTTTGAGATCTCTCTGGAGACCAAAACAGGAGCCTACTAGGGTTCTCACTTGAGTCTCAAAGTAGATGGAATAATCAAGCTAAATGCCTAAGTGTTTTACAGATGATTTGGGTGACGGAGTAGGCCTCAAAACCTGTGGCCACCAGTGCTCTCCTAAAGCCTGGGTGTGCTTAGCAAGCAGCAGGATCTCAGTTTTATTTGAGTCAAGTTTAAGACAATTGTCATCCATCCAGCTACCCATGCCAGGATACATTCCTGAAACTTAACAATGTTTTGAGAGGCATCAGCAGAGGAGGAGACAATAAGTTGAGTATCATCTACATATGCTATATACCGTCAAGGGCCTGACATAAATGTTCAAAAGATTAGGTCTTAACAAGGAGTACTGTGAGACCACATGCTCCAGTGGTGTAAGAGAAGATAAGAAAGGAGGAGAAATGACCTGAAAGGAGTGGTTGCTAAGAAAAGAGGCGAAGCAGGATAGAGCCTTACTGCTGACACCTATTTTGCAGAGGAGCTGGAGGAGCACCTTATGTGATACAGTGTTGAAGGTGGCACTCAGGTCCAAAAGGGTAAAGACAGAGGAGCCGCCTTCATCTGCTGCTCTTTCAAGGGTCTCTGTCACAGTCAGCAGAGTCGATTCAGAACTGTGATTGGACTGGATGCCATTTTGGGACTTATCCAAAATGTAATTGCCTTCTAAAACTCTGTTAGAATAAAGTATCTCTCTTGACCCAACTAAACCCAAAAACTGCCACAATATTTCCCTGTCCCCCTTTCCTAGGTAAAGTTGTGAGGCTGTGTTGCACTTCTCTCTCCCATCCTGCCCAGGATGGAAGTTAAGAAAATGGATGGCGCATCAGTCACACCTAAGCTCCCTTTCTGTGTGGCTGTCTAGAAGGAATGCACAAGGCCCAGCTGTTCAGCACCCAATTCATGTATTGGAGACAGGCAGCAGGCACACAGGGCAAATAGCAGAGAAATGGCATCTTTCTGCAAGTACCATTCATAAAATTGTAATGATAAATTTGACTTTACCATTAAAAATGATTTATCATTACTATTCTATAGGTACTCAACATGACAGCTCTACCTTCTTCCATTTTGGAACTGAGGACTGGACTATTTAAGGCCCAGCGGTGCCAGGGAACAACACCTAAAACCTTCGTGGGATACCTGTTCTGGCGCACTAAAGACAGAGACACGGGAGACTTCCTTCGGCGTCAAAGATCAGCGTTTATTACTGCAGGGAGGCAAAAGTCACTAGAAGTACAACTACGTGTAGTTCTGAGAGTATGCTTCAAATTGCATATGTGAGTCGCTCTCTTTTATACAAGATTTTACCATTGCACAAAGATGTGAACAAAAGGTTACAACCCAGTTCCCACGAAAAGACTTCAAAAGGGTCGCTTTCATGTATTCAGAACCCCGGAACATAATTACATTAACATCACCAGTTCCAACTGTGAAAGCACATCTTCCCACCATTAGGTACATTCCACTTGAGTTGTAAATAAGCTAAAGTAAAAGAGAAGAACAGCTGCAAGGAAGTCAGACAGCAGGGAAGAGGTAGCGCGAGGTTAATATTGGATGCGTAATCGTAGCTTAAAAAGGGGGTTTTGATCCCAGCATGTGCGAGGCTGTAACAATAGACCGAGAGATCGGTAATAGCTATCATTAGAGACTTGTGATACGGGCCAGAACCAAAGTTTGCTGAGCGTGGCTCTCGATGGGGGTAAGAATCTAGTGCACTACGGAACATGGTTTGGAAGGCCCGGGCTGACCCTTGGGGGCTGTACGGAAGAACCAAATATGGGATACCCCTGTCCATGGTATGCGGCATTAACCCACACACCCAACAGTTTGTTGTATTTACCACCAACTGGTGCTGATGCAAAAGTTGCACAAAGGAATTGTTTCTAAATTCTGCACGTCTGACTTGTTCATGTCAGGGCAGGAGATGAAAGGAATGTGGAGAAACAGTGGAAGCGAAATTCAGATTATAGAAAGGAGGAGTAGGTGAAATGGAAGGTAATAATAATTGAATCCCAAAATATACTCCGCCCGCCAGTAGCATTGAATCGGTTAGGAACAACATAAAGATCTGAAATATAAAACATTTTGTACAAAACACTTTTGATCTTTGCGCCAACATTTTCTCTCTTTCCGACAGCTTCGAGAAGTCCATTCTCTAAAAAAAAACGTCTGTGACGTTCTTGACGCACTTCGTTCTGAGTAGCGATTGCCAATTCCCAGGAGTTCCCAGAAATCGACAAAAGAAACCGACCTAGTGTCGATAGCTGCTAAACAGAAGGAAGTACCCGCACGGCCCTACGGCCAACCCAGATGATAGGTTAAATGAATTCGAATCAATTCAATAATAGTCTCTTAGCTGCATGAAAAGAAAAGATAAACACAATATATAATGTCCACAATGTTCATGACAACAGTAAGGGGTACTGTAAATTCAAAAAGGGAATAAAAAACAGAACTCTTTTATTTGTCCTTAACGCGCGGCCGAAGAAAGTACCGACTTCTCCCGAGTCGAGTCTGATCTTCAAACAGTGGATTGGATGGCGAAAGAGTGTTCGATTGTCCAGGCAATTGTTCAGTACTTGTATTCCCCAATGTTGAAGGAAGGGAAATTGTTTGAGAGGAATCAACAGGGGTGTCAGATGAAACTGAAGTGTTCCCTATGGTCTGAGCTTCGCTAAATGGGACAAAACGCTGGGGAACGTCAGTTTCAGACGAAGAAAAACCTTTACGTATCCATGTGTCTGCCGGCAGAGGAAGCGGAACCTTCTTGGTGTGGGTGGCATGCACCCAGTGTTTCCGTCCCTCCAGTCGAACCGCCGTCCTCGTTGCTAGTAGCACCTGGAAGGGTCCAACAAATCTCGGCTCAAGATGGCGTTTTCGTCCGAAATTTCGGGTGAGGACCCAGTCCCCTGGTCGGAGCCGATGACCAGGACCCTCCATTCGTGACGGCAGAGCCTCAAAGACCTGTTGATGAATCAAACTCAATTTAGCAGTCAGATCATATAGATAATCAATTAACATTGGATATTCAAGTCTGTTCAATTCTTTAGGCCTCGGAACCCCCCAAATGTTCGCTGGGCGACCGAACACAATCTCATATGGGCTAAGCCCTACTCGAGAGTGTACAGTAGCCCTGGTCGATAAGAGAGCTAGAGGCAAAGCGTCAGGCCATGATAAACCAGTTGTTGCCTGAATTTTAGCAAGTTTTAGATTCAGGGTGCCATTGTATCCTTCCACCAAACCCGCTGACTGAGGATGATTAGCACTATGGAATTTCTGGGATATTCCTAAACCACGACACACACTCTTCATCACGCTTCCCACAAACTCACTTCCGTTGTCCGACCATACAATCCGAGGCATGCCGTACCTGGGAAAATACTCTTTGAGCAGAATTTTAGCTGTGGATAGGGCAGTATTATCCTTAAGAGGGTAAGCTTCAATCCATCTGGAGAATGCACAAACCACGACTAACACGTACTTCAAATTGTTGCATCTCTCCATGTGGATGAAATCTAACTGAATAACTTCGAAAGGACATGTAGGAGGGGCAAAATGACCAGGTGGAGTGGGGGTGCCCTTGCCGGGATTATGCATCAAACATACCATGCAATTCTTAACCACTCTCTCTGCACATTTAGTAATCCCATCATTCTTCCATACCGGAGACAACGACTTGCATATGCCCTTCGAGCTAATATGTGCTGTGCCATGGGCCATTGTAACAACAGCGAGCACATATGCATCTGGTAACATCCATCTCTGTTTCTCCGACAAATCAACCCAACATCCATCCTCGTCTAATTTTCCCGTGCTTTCTTTCCACTTAGCCTTCTCCATCTCAGTGGCCTCATTCTGTATTTCCTTCACACTCTCCACTGTGTCCACACACATACTAGTCTCCGCAGGCCATCTCACTGAACTTGTAACATACATTCGATTTGTCAGATCTTTAGCTGTCTCCTTAGCAGTCTCATCTGCAAACGCATTACCACGACCAACATCATCTGTCACTTTTCGATGCGCACTACATTTAATTATGGCCACCTGCTTAGGCAATGTGAGTGCATCTAAAAGTTCATTTACAAGCTGTCCATGCTGAATCTTTGTGCCATGCGACGTTAAGAATCCTCTTTCTTTCCACAATCGCCCAAAACTATGTGCCACACCAAAAGCATACTGGCTGTCTGTGAACACATTCACCCGCTTTCCTCTGGACAGCACACATGCTCCCATCAAGGCGATCAACTCAGCTGCCTGAGCCGAGTTCTGATTTAATCTTGTAGATTCCACCACCGTTCTCAACGTCACCACAGCGTACGCAGTCGTCACATCACCGTTCGGTAACTTAAAACAGGAACCATCAACATACAAAGTACCATCGGGATCTACCAATGGAGTATCTTTTAGGTCAATAAGACCTTTTGTTTCCTCTTCCGTTCTCAGATAACAGTCATGTGGTGCTACATCACTTGACTCCGTGTTGATCGGCAATAATGTTGCTGGGTTTAACACATTACACCGTTTTATCCGTATGTGACTAGCTAGTAACGTCAGCTCATACCCAGACAACCTTGCGCTCGTCAAATGTTGAGTTTTCGTTCGGTTCAAGAGAGTGTCAACTGCATGCGGGACCATCACCGTAAGCATATTATCCATGACCAGACCTGCGGACTGTCGAATGGACGCCGCAGCTGCCGCTGTTGCTCTTAAACAACTCGGCAAAGCTCTAGCTACTGGGTCTAAGGTCGAAGAAAAATATGCGCATGGGCGCTGTTTGTCACCAAATTGTTGCGCCAGAACACTCAACGCACAACCATCCCTCTCGTGAACGTACAGTGTAAACGGCTTACTGTAATCAGGAGTACCTAACACAGGAGCCGAACACAACGCATCACGTAATTCTGAAAAACCTTTTTGACACTCTTCAGTCCAGGGCAAAGGAGTCGGAACATCCTTGCACGTGAGAGCTAACAATGGTTTCGCCAATAGTGAAACATTTGGGATCCATTGTCTGCAGTATGACATAATACCTAGAAAGGCACGTACATCTCTCTGAGTTTTTGGTACAGTCATTCGGGTAATCGCTGCAATTCTCTCTGGGGTCAACCTTCTCCCTTCTTTTGATAATAAGTGACCTAAGTAGGTTACTTCTTGACAACAATATTGCAGCTTGGAAGGTGACACCTTGTGATGTAAGTCACATAAATGCCGCAACAACGATACTGTAGCAGTTCTACAAATATCTTCGGTATCCGCAGCTACCAACAGGTCGTCAACGTACTGAATCAAGGCTGCGCCTGCCGGTAGTACAAATAAATCAAGTTGACTTTTAAGGGCTTGACTGTAGATCGACGGGCTCTCACAATAGCCCTGTGGTGCGCGTTTCAATCTAAAACTGCGACCACCTAATGAGAATCCGAATAGGTCTCTGCTTTCCTCAGCAATCGGGATACTAAAGAAAGCATTCTTTAGGTCGATCACCGTGAACCAGGAGGCAGAAGCTGGAATCAGAGTCAACAAAGTCGTGATATCAGGGACCTCAGGGAACTGTGGAATCACTATTTTATTTACTTCTCTCAAATCGATTATAAAACGATACACAGGGGGTTTAGATGGATCAGTTCGTTTTAGAATTGGTAGTACAGGACTATTACACACATTTCCTCGAGTTTCCTCAACGACATCCTTTTCGATCAGATCGTGTACAATCGTTAATAGCGCCCGTTCTCCCTCAATGGAGATACGATACTGTGGTATACGTGGCAATCGCACATTTGGTTTCAGCTTGATCACATAAGGTGGGATGTCCAAGAGACCCACGTCATTGGGACCTGTGGCCCATAGAGACGCAGGAAGGGAGCTCAATTCCGGTGGGAATTTATCGATCGACAAGTACATAGGAGAGATTACTCTCCGACCTAATGTAAGCTCCACTCCTTCAGGAGAGCAATACAACGTCGCATATAACCGTTTTAACAAATCCAAGCCCAGAAGATTCTCACCACAACCAGTAGATAGAATCAATGGAGCCTCCAGCTCACGAGGGCCAATCGTAAGGGGCAAAGGGCTAGAGACGGGATTGCTAACCGGGGCGCCAGAGAATCCAATGGAAACATTTGTTAAGCCAGACAAAGGTGCGCCAGGGAGTTTCGAATGCATGATGGAACTTTTCGTCGCACCAGTGTCTAACAGAAAAGGCTCAACTACGCCAGATGTAGCAACTGCGACGTAAGGCCCACTCTGATCAACCGGAACTGATACTACTCCCTCTCTCTGTCGGTGGCTGTCCTAGTAACGATCGTTTACAACAGTCTCTTGTTCAACGTAAAAGTCGTCCGCGTAATACTGCGCTGATTTATCGGACCTTACATTTCGCTGGTCAAAACAATTATTCGCGTCCTAGGACGTATTAGGGCGCTCAGTCCGATTTTGGAAGGTACCGCGACCTCTACCTCGAGATGATTGTTGAGGACCACCACGACCCCCTCGTGCCGATACACCATTAAGGCGGTCACGCAAAGCGGGGCAATCATATTTTATATGTCCCTCTCTTCTATAATATGCACACTGGTTATACCCAAGCATAGATCTGAAGTCAGAGGAGTCAGGACGTGCCTGCACTCTGGAGGATTGCGATTGTGGTCTACATTGCTGCTGCAAATCAGTGTGATTTGAACGCGGAGGATACGCTTGCTGCAACAAAACCTTCGTTTTGAGCTCCTTCGTCTTCTTATCTACACGATCGCTTTCTTCTTTCTCCCTATTTTCATAATATTGAGCCGTCGCTAATATTTGAGCAGTAGTGGAAACAGCCCAGGCACTTTCTGAATTTTTCAATTTGTTGCATAGTTCAGGCAACAAATTTAATACGAATTTATCGACAAATAAACGTTGGCCTCCCTCAGTGCCCATATCCTGACCACTATGATCGACAAATGCCTCTTCGAATCTAGTAAAGAAATCGGAGACACTCTCGTCCTTCTTTTGCTTACAAGCTGCTAATTTATCCCAGTTTACCCTCATCGCCGGCATAAGCGTTTTCATGAGTGTAATTATTCTCTGGGGCAGTTCCGAAATTACCTGCTCAGGCTTAGCCCCACCAACTTGTCGGCCATCAGCCGCTATTATTGCAGCCCAATCACCGCCTAACTCATTCGCATGATTTTCCTGACGAATTTTCGCCCAAACCGGCTGTGGTACTACATTACCGAACAGCATGTCGATGTCGGCAAGGTTCATAATAGTAGCATCTACCAATTGAGACAACTCTTTATAGTAACCCGCCGGATTCTTGCGTGGATCAGGCAAGGACTGTTTGACCTGCAAGACTTCTGATCGCTTCCATGGGAGGTGTATCCAAACTCTTTGGATATGTGGCAAAACTGGGGGAACAGCACCAGCATCACCTGGCATCCACACTGGCGGAACTTCTCTCATAGGATACTGACCAGGAGCCGCTTTCCAATTCTCAAAGTCGTCATCAAACGACACTCGAGAAGGCAATGTCGACCTATGGGCTAACAATCGCTCTAAGGCACGTCGTACATCTCCACCTACAATCATACCATTCGAAAATTGACCCTGAAGTTCAATCATATCGGGCGGTACATTATCTACATTGTCATTATACCATTGTTCCCTCAAAAAGTTACACATTTCTTCGAACACGAATCTCTGTGTAGGCTCATTAAACTGAGAAAACGTCTCGAAGACCACGCGTGGAGGGTAGTTAGCAGGATGTCTTATCCACCTATGTGCCATTGTCACTAACGTTGCACTCTCTCTTCCACCAGGGATTTGACTTCGTCTCTGGGGAGTTTCGGAAGCACTGGTTGGTAGTATCAATCCAGATAGTGGGGAATAGAGCGTAGCAACAGTATTAGGAATACGGGTTCGAACAGAAGGAGAAGAAGGAAAAAGAACAGGAGCGACAATATTAGAAGTGAACGTAGGAACAGTAGAAACAGGCAAGATAGTCGGGGTAACAGAGACTGGAGTTTGCGAAGGCACAGGCAAAGGAGCAGTAGGAATAGAAACAGGTGGTGGGACAAACGTAGGATTAACAACGGGCTGACCAGCAGCCGCCGGAACAACAGGAGGGACCACAGGAGGAATTACTGGCGGGACTACAGGAGGAACTACAGGGGCTGTAGCACCCTGTGCATAAGGAGGTGGCGATTTCATCAAATACGCTAACAGGGGATCCTCCTTTGAATCCTCTTCTTTCTTATCAAGACTAGCTGGTAAAACCGGATAACATTTGTCTATCCTCATGTGATGTAGTCTAGTGGAAACTTCTATTTCTTTCTCTTCTTTATCTCGCTGACATTGTTGTACAACTTGCATTATCGGAACGAACCCTTCTCTTCGATCCTTTTTAAGCTGTTTGATTTCTTTCTGCTTGGCCTCTTTACGCCACAACCGAAAGGAATCAAACATAGCTGGCCTAGCTTTCCTTTTAAACAACTTAGCTTCTAGATTATCTAAGACCGTGAGGTCGAGACTTCCATGTGGTGGCCAACTAAGGACACCATCTTTTTTCGTGTAACGGATCCAATATTTATTATATATAATAGGGCCCACACCATGTCGACTATAGAGCTCATATATCGGAGTTCCAACTGGAGGTATCGGACACGAATCCTCCAACCGGGAATCCTTGTTGCAACATTTTAAGAAACCAAGAAACCCACTATGGCTAGGCATCGTGCACACTAACCTAGTATCAAACTTCAAGAGTTACCGAAGCACTAATTCTTCGTGAAAGACAAAACCCTCGGTTTTTGGCAATTGCAACTGTCAAATAAAAACTAAGAACCAACAACTAAGAACCACAAATGCAATGGAACCATGCATACAACAAAGCTTCAAAAAGCTCAACAACAACTAAGGACTGGGAGCGACCCACAAATACTTAACTGAGGATTTCAATGGCGTCACCAGGAAGGCCCGTCTGTCGTCTCGCTGTACGAAAGGTCTACGCCAGGCGTCGAAAACAGGTCGACAGTCAGGGCATCGGTCCGTCGCAGCCGTCAGGAGGCGGGAATCTTCGCGGGAAAAAATCTTCGGACCACTTGTTTCGATAACAGGATCGATGAAGCGGGGTGCACCTTTTCCTCGGAGATTTCACACGAAGTTCCTCACAATCGTCAGGCTTTGGACCGGTACCGCCGATGTCGCCCCGCGTTGGGCGCCAACTGAAGGACTTGACTATTTAAGGCCCAGCGGTGCCAGGGAACAACACCTAAAACCTTCGTGGGATACCTGTTCTGGCGCACTAAAGACAGAGACACGGGAGACTTCCTTCGGCGTCAAAGATCAGCGTTTATTACTGCAGGGAGGCAAAAGTCACTAGAAGTACAACTACGTGTAGTTCTGAGAGTCTGCTTCAAATTGCATATGTGAGTCGCTCTCTTTTATACAAGATTTTACCATTGCACAAACATGTGAACAAAAGGTTACAACCCAGTTCCCACGAAAAGACTTCAAAAGGGTCGCTTTCATGTATTCAGAACCCCGGAACATAATTACATTAACATCACCAGTTCCAACTGTGATAGCACATCTTCCCACCATTAGGTACATTCCACTTGAGTTGTAAATAAGCTAAAGTAAAAGAGAAGAACAGCTGCAAGGAAGTCAGACAGCAGGGAAGAGGTAGCGCAAGGTTAATATTGGATGCGTAATCGTAGCTTAAAAAGGGGGTTTTGATCCCAGCATGTGCGAGGCTGAAACAATAGACCGACACGGCAGAATCACCTTCGAGCGGAAGCAATTGCCTTAGCCGTGTCCTTCCCCTAGTCATAAAAAGACGCATGAACGGAAT
The DNA here is from genome assembly GCF_964261635.1 of Lissotriton helveticus. Classification (NCBI taxonomy): domain Eukaryota; kingdom Metazoa; phylum Chordata; class Amphibia; order Caudata; family Salamandridae; genus Lissotriton; species Lissotriton helveticus. Next base: position 1,691,671,965 of record NC_136061.1, on the reverse strand, counting down.
ATGCTTCTTCCGTAAAGCTTGGGAACTAAAAGGTCACGATGCGGACAGTTGCCTGTTCGCTGACTACGTGAGGGCAAGAAACAAAATGGATGCCGTATCTAAAATGGAACCCAAGGGTTCAGATGTAGAAACACGTAAATAAGGCGAACCATGCCAGGTAGTGTAGTGAAAACGCGTACACTTACTGAACACGTCATTTACGGTTCATAGATACCTTACTTGCCCATATTCGTTCATGCCCGGAACACCGTAACGATTCTCACAGAACCTCAGAACTACACGTATTAGAGGTAATAAGTAATCCTCAAACTGAACCTATGAGAGGGGTAGCCCTCACAGTATTGAAAAACAAATTTTAGAGTTGTTCACTACCAGAACATGTAAAACTTAAAAGTGCATTTCTTGCCTTTTAATTACTTAGCACTCTGCCCTTTTGGGCTGCCTAGGGCCTAGCGTAGGGTTGACTTATAGATTAAAAGGGGAGTTTAAGACTTGGGGTGTAAACTGCAAAAACAGGCTCTTTAGTGGCATGCCATAAACATGTTTTAAAGGGCTGCATCAATAAGTGGTACAATCATAGTTGCGGGCCCACTAGTAGCATTTCATTTCCATGCCCTTAGTACATATAGCAAAACCAAAGGGGATGCTGGATGGAGTGTTGAACATTGCAAGCACTCACTCCCATTCAACTGATCTGGGTTTAATCCATCATCATTCTTTAGCTCACTCCGCCACCCCAGTTCAGACATGGCCATATGCAAATCAGTCTGACTCTGTGCCTCATGGGAACAGTCCAGCCCGAACTGCCAAGCCATGTCTTCCCTGGACCGGAAACAAGCATCCTAGGACTGATTTCTGGCTAATCAGCCATCATCAGCCAGGCTAGCTTGAATCCAGTGGCAAAGTGAGCAGGGGACCCATGTCTGGGCATACCCTGCCAACTTAGAGCGAACAAAGCAAAACCAAAGGGGATGATTAAATATGCCAATTATGGATGAGTCAATCAAACCACGTTTAGGGAGAGAGCACATGCACTTTAACATTGGTTAGCAGTGGTAAAGTGCTCAAAGTCCTAAAACCAACAAAAACAGACCAGCAAAATTGGAGCCAACCAGGCAAAAAGTTTGGGGGAAGACCACCCTATAGCTGACAAGTCTAACACTTATCATTACAGAGAGAGGTCTGTAATCCATAATTGCAAGAGTAAAACCACCTCACAAAAAGTTTGCTGGTGGCGTCTTGATATCAGAGTTATAATAAGAATGTATTGGATATTTATCTGTTTAATACTCACATTTGACAAACTTTTTGCTATCCTGTTTTGTTACAAAAAAATTATTAAAACATGTTTTTACTATGTAATATCAGAACACAGCGTATATTTAATGTCATTTTACCTTACATACACTCACAAAAATAATTAATTTACTTTAAAAGAAACCCTAGAAATTCTCTGAAAAAACTAAAGGTTAAAGTAAAATTATATTTAGGTGAATTTGGCAGTGGGAACATTAATGTATTAAACTAAGTTTCAATTAGCTAAGGTAACTATAAATGCTGAATGTCAATGGATTGGCATAAGTGAATTCTGAGTCTAACTATAACGTACCTGTAACCTTTGTTTTTTTTCAGTGAAAACACACACACACATAAATATGGAATTGGACAAATATGTACACCTTTCCCATAAACAAATGGAATACTGTTTGCCTACATATGGAGGAGTGTCTGCACTGCACACAAACAGAAGCATCCATCCTGCCCTGCTGTGCAATGATGAGCCACTTCTCGAATAGGACTTCACATCAAAAATCCATATTTCCTTTCTGGGAGAAGTGTTCCACATTTCCTGTAGCTGCCTTCATTACACCTCTCCTTAGGAAACCAACCACTGACCCGAGGGAGCAATCTAACTATGGCCCCATATCTAACTTGCCATGCCCCTGCAAAGTCTTGGAAAAGGAGGCAAGGAGACAATCCAAGACATTATTGAACTGAATCATACCCACTGTGACTATCAATCAACTTTCAGTCCTGGGAAAGTCACTGAATCTTCCAGATCAACATTAGAAAAAAATGCCTTCCTACATTAGCTACAAATACAATTTCAGTTCTCATACTCATGGACTTCTCATTAACCTATTATAAAGAGTACCATAATGCAATTTGTTGTAGGTTTGAGAAATGGACTAGATTGTCTAATTTATCTGACACTCTTCTGAAACCTGGCTGCTTTAACTGAAAACCCACTACCACTCAGAATGATATATGCATCAGAGTCAATACTCCAAAGTTATCATCTGTGCTCAAAACAAATTAGATTGTCACCCACTAGTAGTTTAATTAGTGTAGTTAGTCAATATTTTCCACAAATATTTTTGTTTGCTGTAGAGACAGTAGTTGGTTCACCTCAAGGGAGTGCCTTCTATTTCCTATGCTCTATTTAGTATACAATGCGCCTTATGATGATGCGCCCCTTGCAATCTACAAAATAGTGTAGATAGTAAATCTAATCCATGGGGCTTTGTTTCTTTGTACAAATTGTGCCTCTGAACACCTGACAATATGTGCTGAATTTGTAAAACACATTTAATAGAGTATTTCATATACAAAAAGTGGAGGGTTTTCTCAACCTTCTTCCAAGTCGACAGTGTGTATATGCATGTATATGCATTTTTCCAAACATGTTTATGTATTCCCCATGCCCTCTTAGAGAGTAATACGATACATCAATGTTACACAGGAACAATGCATCAGGCTTCATGGTATCAACCGAAGAATGTGCTCCTAAGGGGTGATATAGCAAACAATACTTTGTTAAGAGTGGGTTTTGGAAACAGTATGTGATCACAGACAGGCACCTTAGTTTTCTGTACTTCAAAGGGTAGAACTACTCTACTTTTAAAACTAATATGTGACTGCAGCCCATCCCCTCCAAGCAGTACCTCAGTGGTCAGTCGTGCTACAGCTTTACATGTGTGTACCAAGCGTGTTTGTATCAAACATGGTATCCTAGAACTAGTACTTTTTCACAGCGGTTTAGGGATAAGGGTGTGGTCTTTGGAAACACTAAGCAACACATTATGCAACTACTATCTGCAGCATTTTACTCCTAGATGGGGCCTGCCAGGTGGAAAAACTAAACTCCAAACTCACTTATTTGACAAATGAATGAATCCTAGCTATATGTCCGCTCACAAATCCACTGCGAGGGCCTCAACGGTCACCCAACAAATACAGCTATCCTTTCTTAATCGGAAGGATTGCTGTATTTCATATTTCCTGATGATAGAATTAGAGCAATTGTTCTTAAGGAAAAAGCTGCATCCGAGGAAGTTAGGAAAAGCTATTCATTTGCTTGAAACATACTTTCTGGGTGAAAATAGAACTATCTGAGCATGAATGGAGCCCACACCGAGGTCAGGTCATTAGGCAGAGCAGAATTGCACCAATTAACAATCATCTGGTACCCGAAACATGACCAACCAATTTCCCCTCCTGATAAAGAAAGGAATTTGAGAATCATCTTTGATGTCAGACTCTATCACGGTAATTGATAATGCCACCTTCTCCCTTGTCTGCTAAGGTACTACTGAATGAGGGTACACAAGCTCTAATGATGAAATGATACATTCTTGGAACATCACATACACTGGACACGCGATGAAATGCACGAATAGGCGCTGAGGACTCCAAACCTGAATGTGCTCGAAGCCACTTCAAACGAACCCTGAAAGTCCTTCAGTGGTTCCATGTACCTGTAAGAATCAAATTCAAGGTTCTCTGCATGGTGAACCCAACTAGGGATCTCCCGTCTTACTGTTCAGTAAGTTTACCTGATCATGCACAGTCTTTAAATTACTGAAACATAGATGGAAGACCATTGAATTCAAGGGCACGAGGTTCTGGAATGCTGTGAAGCAAAAATGGAGAGGTGAATGAAACTGTAGTTACTTCAGGAAGAAGCTGAAAACTGATGGTTTCTAGGAAATCATTTAACTGAATTCAGCTCTGAGTGGGTCTTGACAAAGAATATCAGACAGGGGCTTTCCCATAGTGATGAGGCTTTAAGGGGCATTTTAGCAAGAACCTCGTTAAAATAATCGCCTTTTTAGCTGCAGGAAACTGCCGCTAAAACGGCAATAATGGGCTTGCTAATATGCGTTATAGAATTCCAATAGAAGCCCAGGTTAGATGTCCTGCACATCTAACCTGGGCATCTATTGGAATTCTATAACTTATATTAGCAAGCCCATTATCGCTGTTTTAGCCGCAGTTTCCTGCCGCTAAAACTGAGATAATTTTAACGAGGTTCTTGCTAATATGCCCCCATATTTTCACCAAAAGTAACGACTTTACACAGCTCCCCGTATCTCAGTTTCAATTTTGGTAATCAAATGCTGAGGTTTAAACATTAAAATTCAAATAAGTTTATTTTCCGCATTAGGGTCAATGTGCATATTTAAAAAACATGTTATTTTATATGGTTTGTTCAAATAATTTAGTATGGAAGTTAAACCTAATTATTAGATATTGCCTCCCCGCTACGCCATCGGGCTAAAGTTTACAAGCAGCAGAATGAGTACGTTCAATTCACAACGCAAATGCCTTGTGGGAAATAACTGATTAATTTTGAATTTGCTTAGAATACTTGCCCTTATCTTCGTTTCTTTGATCTCCATCAAACTGAAGCAACCATTTTAAGGGTGTTCAGCACACAGCACTGAAGTATAATGTTTTTCCCAATGTGATGCCTGTTGAGCATAAAACGATAAGATATTTGATCATATTCTTAGAACTTTATGATCAGGAAAGTTTGAGACTCTTGGGTCCCAGGCAGGGTTGAGTGTTTGTGCTAACAGCAACAGAAACATTTCAACCTGGCTTAGTGCCTAGAAATTTCTTAGATGGGAACGATTTTGCATGGATTGAAATGATGTGCAACGAATATGGAGTACTCCATAATGTTCCCTACAGGTGTTCGGTGGTATAAACTCTGACACCGAAAGGTAAAGTCATGCATTCACAATGTAATTTCCTCTTGATTTCGATATTAATTCGAGGATGATCGCTTTTAGAGATAGACATATTCTTGCTAGCCAGCGCTCCTCATCCGCGTCTTTATCTCCTGACGACTAGTAATAACTTATTTTATTATGGTGCTTGACTCCAACCTTCTGCCGTTTCTAAGCGCAGCAAATAATAATAAAATCGACTACCCAATTACATTGTTTTAGTTTTTCTAAACTCTGAAAAATAAAAAGCGTATTCAGCCTTTGCTAATCTTGGAACTTTTGACCATTAGCAGTTGTCTGAGGTTAGCGTTAACTCTCTGAGGCTTTTTGACGCCATCTCAATGCAAACTATTCTATTGACGTCGGTCAGCTCAATATAATGCGTTCTGTTTGCATATATTCACTTATTCTGTGCATGGCTTCTTAGTCTCTTTGAACTACCACTGCCATCAGTTACAGTTAACAAAACAGAAATCAATCAAAACTGATTTCCAAAAAGCTCTTTAACCTTCTTCAAACATTATGTCTCGAATATTCAAATTCTTGCGATTGGCACATCTGCACTTAGCCAAATGGCATTCATTCTCGAACACTTGTAAACAAACGTCGTTCTTCGGCTGCAGTAATAATCCACTTAAGCAAAATGACAGTAATGCTGTTGATTGACCCATTAACAAAGACAGTCAACCGTTTCTCTATCTCTCTAAATAGATGTGCTTGTTGCTACATCAACAGCTGGTCAAAAAGAGCTGTAATGCTGGTTCTAGCAGCATTAGATAATCAAGTCTCCCCTTCACATTTCCAGTCACGTGGCGATGCAGTTTGCTTGTCTCTTTTTGCAGTGTGGCTGATGTTATGTAGGTTGGACCGGTTTAGACGTTTTGATTCTTACTTGTCGCTTCAAATGTTCAATCAATTAATCATGGATTTATAAAGAGGGCTAATTACCAGTGAAAGTATCCTGGCACTCCAAATGAGGAAATACGGATGAGGTCTCATTTATAGAAACCCTCTAGCGCAGTCACATGCGGAAGCATGTCCCCAGTCCATAGCGGGGTCTCTATAGTCAAACGATTATCCCAGCCCAGTGCATCAAGAGTGTCATGCCACACTGGGGACATTACTCCCATCGTAGGATGAAGTTTAAGGTACAGGGCACCGGTACAGGCCTTGAGTGACAGGGATACCATGCAACGCCCATCTCTCTGAGGCGCATGCGGGGGAGTGAATGCCACCAAACTTCCAGTACCTGAGTATCAGAGTTGTGTGCTATAGTATAGGAGAGCATATTGGACGTAGAAAGACCGCCATTGTATGTGGATTTGAAGCACGTAACAAGTGCAATGCTGGGTGGCCGCCGGTTCCAAAGGAATCTCTGCAAATCTACATTGAGTCGTGTGAAGAATGCCTTAAGAATGGGGTAGTTGAAATTATGAAGTTGGTACAGTTTCTGAGGAAGTCCAACCATCTTGAAGATAGCTGGTCTTCCCATTAAAGAGAGGGGAAGTGTGAACCAAAAATTGAAGTCTCCATGCAGTCTAGCTAGACAAGGCTGTAAAGGTTCCTCCAAGGGCCTTTCACGGTCTCTGTAATGTAAACCCAGAGGTGTTGAAACCCACCCAGATTCATCTTTAAGTCTTGTGCCTAAGGATCCGAGTATATCTGAGTCCCCAAATAGCATAGTGAAGTTTCTGCCGAGGTAAAGCGTAGGCTTGATGGTTCTCAAAGATCTGTAGGCCAGTGGGAAATGACCAACCTGGATCCGCCTGGAAAAATAGGATATAGTCAGCATACAGTGCTATTTTGTCCGAGACCCCTGGTCTTCACTCAAATCCCTTGACTAGTGCCTCCACTCTGAACCATGTCCATAGGGGTTTGATGGCACAAAGAAATACAAAGCAGTACTATCTCTACTTTGCATTACTTTCTGGCTACTTTCAAGGACAAAAAATGTTGGGTGTTGGGCAGTCAATCCCAAATGTTGTTCCTGGCTCCTTTTGCAGGATCCCCCCCCCGCCAGATGTTTGCTTTCTGTTTCTGAACGGGTTTCTGTTGCCATTAGAACCATCTTAACCACTGAAAAAGTGCCGGTGCTCTCTACCTAAAACATGGCACTTTTGGCATATACCTGGTTGGTATATGTAATTTACTTGTAAGTTCCTAGTATATGGTACTACATGTAGCCAGGACCTGTAAGTTAAATGCTACTAGTGGGTCTGCAGCACTCATTGTTCCATCCACTAAAATAGCCTTTTAAAACATGCCTCAGGTCTGCCTCTACAGCCTGTATGCAGTTTTAAACTGCAATTCGACCTGGTAAAATAAACCTTTTGCCAGACCTAAATCTGACTTTTTAATATTATAGGTCACCTCTAATGTAGGCCCTAAAGGCTCATGGGGCAGTGTGCATTGTATTTAAAAAGTACGACATGTGGGTTTCCAATGACATACTTCTAAAGTCGTTGTTTGCTACTGTAATGCCTATCACTCCCATTGACTAACGATGATTTACCTTATTACAGTTAATACGTGATCACTTCTGTTTGGAAGCAGATGGATATGTGCTGTGTAGACTCAAATGAATAGTCATTTAAAATCCTCTGTAATTGTAAAGTTGGATTTTAAATGCCACTTCTAGAAAGTTAAGGGTGCTTCTTTCTGGTCCAGGGTGGGCCTGGCTTGAAAATTTGGTTGGACTGATCCCATGAGGAGCAGGGTCAGGACTGATTTAAATATCGTTGGGTCGAAACTGGGGAGGCATGGTGAGCAAAATAATTATGGATTTAACCCAGATCTCTTGACTGGGGTGAATGTTTGATTTGTTCTGCATTCCATTAATCATTTGTGTGTCTTTTACTTTTAGAAAGTAGGCATTTTCTTTTCCTAATCATTTGTGCCTTCTGCCGGTGTCCTTGGTCACATGACTGTAAATGGCACTGCTGTTGGGGTATAGGGGAGAGGTGTGGCTCACTGGTTAGAGGTGGCAGACCTGTAAGCAGAGAACGGTCCGGGACCAGGGTTCAATTCCCGACGCGGCAGGGTCTTGGACCAGGGTCAACGGACTCGATCATTCTTGCCTCAGTGCCTACTCTAACCAGGGAACACACTCGGTAACTCTGGGCATTAAGCTTGCCTCATCTCTACAACGGCCCCCCACAGATGCCGGGGATGCCTGGTTTCACCCTGGAGATACCCAGAAAGGGACCATCTCACAGGGAAAACCAGGACGGGTTCCCCAGCGGTCTACAGCGCCAGGACACTCGGGTAGAGTAACAGTGCGCTTTACAAGTATCCCACATTACCTTACGCATTCTTTCCAAACAGTGCCACAAAGGGGATTAGATGGGGACAGGATGGGCTAACCTGCCAGGACAGTTGTGGTGAAGCGTACCTGGCCACACTTACATTTCAAAGGGCTTTGCCTCCAGCACACACAACTGAACCTGACACTAGTCTTTTGTCACCTCAGACTTGTTGAATCCTTGACAGGAGAAGGGAAGACCTCTTCAGAACCAGATGTGGGGTTAGTATCTGGAATCCCCACCACTTCAAACGCTGTAACCAGTACACTCCTGGACCTGAGGATGTGGAAGATTTCTGAAGGACTATCTGGACCCCCAGAGGACTGCCCTAATGCCACCAGAGGACTGCCCTACTGTGTGAAGGCCTGGGTGCTGCTTGAAAAACTGAACAATCTCGTTGAAACTCAGGACCACCAGACAGGACTCCAAGGGCTAGTCGGATGGCCCACTGTGTGGGCTACAGGCCCCAAACAACCTCCGGAGGTCTTACACCCAGCACCCAGCCTTTGCTAGAGTGAGTCCTAATCCCCCAAGTGATGTGTCCAAGGTCTTGGACCCTTGGGAGCTGTGTTAGAGAGCACCTTCTGCCTAATCCTAAATGTTGGGACTTAGAAGATATATTGCCAAAAAGCGCCAGAAGAACCAACAAAAGGCAGTTACCTACCAGCCAGCCAGTCTGTCCAAGGTGCATCGCTGTTCGGCCTAACTTCTCACTAGCTTCCACTAAGTTCTTCTCCGCAGCAGCAAATACATTTCAGCTGGACCACTTAACAACACTGCCAGGACTCATGTAACCCATGGTGGGTAACTCCGCTCCGCCAGCGGAGTTTACGTAGTTTTGCCTACTCCGCACTTTGTTGCATTTCCAGAGTTTAAGCAGAACTCTCAGTTAGCCGGCCCCTCCACCCTCCCTAATTAAATACATGGGAATGTGCCGCAACATAGTAAGCCTCAATAGGCAGAGAATTCCGATTTGACCGATATTCATCCCAATGAGTACACTGAGTGTACTGTTAAGCCTTCATGTACCTCTAATCGGAAGTCATGAGAGACTTCCGGTATAGTGGAAGAGTATGAATAAGTCATACCGAGATGGAATTCATACCATCAGAGGACGCAGAGAGCCGGTTGTGGCAATGCCGCACCTTGATGAAGTAAGTGGCAAATATTTAAGCAAGGGGAACTGATTTACTAGATTACCGTTCCCTTTTAGGCAGTTGCTTGTGTATGTTTGTATGAGAATAGAACCCCTTGATCACTGAGTCCATCCCCAGCTATTAATAACCCTCAGGTCTCTGTTACGCCACACTGGGAAGCAAGCTGGACGTTTGAAATTATCCAGTCCGGCAATATCTAGATTTCATACTACCGTATGGCAGTACCTTGATGAGCGAGGAGTAGTTCACAGCATGTAAGTGCCTTTTTACAAAAAAATTTATTAATTAGGGAGGGCTGAGGGAGCGGAGTTCCACTGAGTTTTTTTTCAACTTCTCGGAACTCCGCATATAGGCACTACACCAGCTCTTTCCAGGCTTGCCCTCATTGAGCATTCTTTAGCAGCGTCCTGCTGTTTTGACCTGCTGGAGGTTCTTCACTTAAAGTAAGTTGTCTTAACTCAGATGTAAAAATCTTCACCGGGGTTCATGGCAACAGTCGCCTCAAGGAAGATAAAAACAACAATACGGTGAGAAAAGGCCTAAGGGAGTTTACAGACCAAACAAAGACACATTCCCTAGCTGAATGCATACAACAAAAAAGTGTCAGAGGGTCTAAAGAGGTCTATGTGTGGTTCATTAGACTAACAAAAGGTGAGTGTTAATTCATCTGTTGAATGTGAAGACACATTGATGGATACCTGTGATCATTAACAGAAAACCCATCAGTCACCACTCGGAACCGCCCTTCATCATTTGGGATTCCTGTTCACAGCTAGGTCCATCACTGGTTTAGAATAAAGGTCAGATGGTTTAACCTTATGAAAACCTGAGTGGTGGCCTGCGTGGTTCTGAGTGTCACAAACTACCCAACAAGATGGAATGAGGGTGACTGATTTGCAGTGCTCGTGTATGAAAACGTGATGAGTGAGTGAAATTTAAAAATGGGTGAGGGAGCATGAATTGAGACTAGCTTTATTCTGTTCTATGCTCACTCCACCATTATTAAAAAGAGCAGCATAGGTAGATTAGCAAATATCTACCTAGATGTAAGCAAGGTCAACATGTTTCAGCAATTCACAAGAGACCAAAGAGTCTGTTGCTTTCATCAGGACCAAGAAATAAAGAAATGCTACTGCAAAAGGGTATAAGTGAAATTAAAATTAGTAAAGAGAACTCCGTGACTACATACTAATGGTACTGCAACATGAAAAAAGATCACCTGATTCTCTAGGTGTGTTTCTTACTTGCAGTCGTAATGTATGTCACTGTAAAGAGAAAAAACACAAACAAACGCAAGTGAAATGACCACATACATATAGACTTGGCAATGTGTAATTTATCCACATTTGTCTATAAACCAGATTTGACTGTCAGTCAATGGTTTTAGTGCAATATCTCATTGGATATGTATTTTGAAAAAAATGAAATGCTTAGTTTGACAATTTTCATGTAGAAGTTAGTGCTCCATCTTACCCTGATAATAGAAGCACATGGCCTCACCCCACCTGGCAACGGCTCAGGACACGAGGGAAGCCCCGCTCTGGTGAAAAGAAGCAGAAAAAACCGAGACATGTCATTGCTTCATGGTCAAACAACAACAAGCACACTACTAAGCATCACGAGAAAAAATTGGCAGGAGAATAACATTTATGAGTTAACACCACATGGTATTGTCATGGAACTGTGGAAAGGTAATATACCACCCAGTTGAATTCAAAAATTTAAATTCATGTCTGGTGGTTGAATTCGAGGGGTTAAATTCATGTTTGGCGGTTAAGTTGGTTGAAGCCAATCAACGTTGACCCAGGCATGGTTGTATCAAAATAGACGGCAGAGACGAGGACTGTATTATTAATCAAGTACAGAGGGGAGAGTATGTTACCACTCGATAGTCTATATTGCCACTGTCATAAACAGAGGGGGAGGGTTTGTTCGCACTCGATAGTTTTTAGTGCCGCTATCATGAATATCTGTGCGTCAAAAGCTCCGTACGCTTAAAAAAGAAGGGCCAAAGGAAAACACTAACCCTCCTGCGCTTTGCGCCTAAAGGAAAAGTTCCTCTCAGACTAAACTAATCTCAGTTAAATGCTCGGCTTACCTCTCCGTCGGTGCTCCTTTGCTGCCAACTGAGCCAGTTGGGGAGGTACCGACCCGGAGGAGAGGCTGGCGTTAAAAGCTGTCAGTTGGTTGGCTCACAGCCGGCCACGTAACCGGAGCCACCTAACGGAATGCCTGTTTGTCATAAGATTAGCAACGATGTACACTGTTGGTGGTAAGATGATCACGTGAGCATTCCTGCCCGAGTTATCAGGTCAACTATTGGCCGGCAGGAGCTGTGTCTACAGTTGCTACGCTGTAACCGAAATCGTGTTAAATTCGGATTTGTCAATAGTACTAAAGCAGCATGATTGTTAATATGCAAACATATCGGCTATGATTGTAACCATGCAGAAATATAGCTGCTATTCTGCAACTCAATCAAACCATTGATTGATAGTCAAATCTGGTTTATAGACAAATGTGGATAAATTACACATTGCCAAGTCTATATGTATGTGGTCATTTCACTTGCGTTTGTTTGTGTTTCTTCTCTTTACAGTGACATACATTACGACTGCAAGTAAGAAACACACCTAGAGAATCAGGTGATCCTTTTTCATGTTGCAGTACCATTAGTATGTAGTCACGGAGTTCTCTTTACTAATTTTAATTTCACTTATACCCTTTTGCAGTAGCATTTCTTTATTTCTTGGTCCTGATGAAAGCAACAGACTCTTTGGTCTCTTGTGAATTGCTGAAACATGTTGACCTTGTTTACATCTAGGTAGATATTTGCTAATCTACCTATGCTGCTCTTTTTAATAATGGTGGAGTGAGCATAGAACAGAATAAAGCTAGTCTCAATTCATGCTCCCTCACCCATTTTTAAATTTCACTCACTCATCACGTTTTCATACACGAGCACTGCAAATCAGTCACCCTCATTCCATCTTGTTGGGTAGTTTGTGACACTCAGAACCACGCAGGCCACCACTCAGGTTTTCATAAGGTTAAACCATCTGACCTTTATTCTAAACCAGTGATGGACCTAGCTGTGAACAGGAATCCCAAATGATGAAGGGCGGTTCCGAGTGGTGACTGATGGGTATTCTGTTAATGATCACAGGTATCCATCAATGTGTCTTCACATTCAACAGATGAATTAACACTCACCTTTTGTTAGTCTAATGAACCACACATAGACCTCTTTAGACCCTCTGACACTTTTTTGTTGTATGCCTCAAGGAAGATGACAATCTCCTTGGCCTGGAAATCCAGCTTTTCCAGTTTGGGGCATTTTCTGCCTCTCGTCGACGGCTTCACTAAGATCTCGTCCAGTGGCTCCCTGAAGACGATGCCTCCTCAGACACAGCCTGCTGCCTTAGCCTGCTGAATGTTACCTTCTCCTAGTCTTTTCTTCTGAAACTTTTTTTAAGTCAAAAGGTAAGTTGTGGCCTGGCCCAATCCACCACGTTGTGGATGGCCATAACCTTTGACTTTGCCCCAGTTTTGCATGACCGGATACCCGTGGTTGGCGCTTTGATCTTTTAGGCACTAGATTTCACACACACACAATAAAATCATAACTTTAGACTGCTGATCTGATTTAATTTGTTTTGGTGTCATCTTGTTTATTAGAATGTACTCAATTATTTTATATTTGATTTGGTATTTTTCTTTGTGATCGATTTTCACTTTAGTTTTGTTTGTGTGCTGCAAAAATACTATGCACATTGCCTTACACAAGTTAAGCCTACTGCCTTGGGCTAAGATACCAAAGGGATAAGTACAGGTTTATTTAGTGACATTTATCGTTCACTCTGACAAGGATTGTGGTTGTTGCCTGAGTGGAGCTTCTATCCCATCAATCAATAACCTAGTTTCTTACACAAAGTAAACAATTAGCCCTGGTTTATGCCACTTTTGTGAAGCAATCTGATGCAAAATGTTTGTAGATTTGTCCCTACATCTATAGTCTCAGAAAAAATATAAATGTATCAAATCTTGTAGTGTAGCTCCTATCATCCCAATAGGCTCTGCGCATTGGAATAATACCTACAGCAGTAAAGGCCTAGACCAGACGTTAACTAGGTCTACTACTGTCGATACTAGACTTAAAGTTTTGGGTTTGCCAGCTTAGCTCGGAGTTCACTAGAAACTTTCTCGAATGTTCAAGGAGGACTTAACTTCCCTGATTAGACAAGAAGGGATTTAGTTTCTGACAACCATAGAACATGACAACTTTGCTCTCCCCTAATCAAGAGTCAATCTCGAGAGTCGTGTGAACAAAAGGCAAATTATTTTACTCAGTCAGTACGTGCATTCTTAGTCTCATCAGAATGTAGAGAAAAGGAAGAGACGGGCGTGTTCAATAAAAAGGTGTTATTTATTGATCAGTCTCTTTTCTCGTACAAGAGAAATGGATCGATATTATTGCAATACTTATCGTTAAGTAAAGTGCATACATTAAAAGCAATAGTATAAAGTAATACTGTAAAAACATTGATATGGTTTCTAAGCCATATGATGTTTTAAAATGAATAAAATATATTACATACACATATACATTTGACTAAACGTGCTCAACTGGTGTTTCTAAATACGCCTACCCCGTGTACCTGACCTAAGTCTAATACGTGGGCGGGAATAGAAAGTTACAGTTTAAGTTAAGTTTGTTTTTGCCAAGTGAATAACTAAAGAATTCTCTGTGAGGGGTTATTCAGTTCTGTACCTGGAAGTTAGGATGAATGAGGAATGGTATCTCTCTCTCTGGTCTCGATATTCCAGGCGGCCTGCGAGGGCTACCCAGAAACGCCGGTGCTGGATTTCTCGGCAGGAGAAAGCAGCGCGTCTCTCAGCGCGTCAGGAAGGCGGGGCTGCTGCCAGCGGGGTCTGCTCTGCTCTTCGCTTCGGCAAGTATGGCTGCTCCGTCTCGTCACCACGCGTGTGTTTGCATATGGCAAGATCGGTAATATTTATACCTTTAAGGTGCCGAGATTGACGTAAGGATGGACATAGATACGTCAATAAAGATGTCATACGACTTGCTCGTTAGCACATTCTTTTACTAAAGTTCTCGGTGAAATCAAAACAATGGCCGCAGGGTTTTGCCCAGGTTGTCATAGGTTTGATTTGTTATGAGAACTCCGTATGCCTTATCAGGGGCTGGAGGAATATCGCTTGTCTAATTAGATCGCAAGCGTTATGACCTAATCAGATAACACGTTCCTGTGCCGTAGTGTGACTGCGTCAGATAATGGTATCTGCATCATGGGGGTTTTCTGCCTCATGGGCTGACTGCTAGTTAACTTGTTGGTTTATTTAACTAGAATAGGGTCAGGAATAGGGGGATCGATTCAGAACCGATAGGAATACATGACACCCACTCCACGCTAACTATGGACATATTTACTAATCTAGGCATAGTATAACATAGCATAACATACTATAGAGTAGTGTGTATACCTTACCACCCCAAAATACATAAATGCATTTTGAAATTTTCAAAAATACTGAAAAATTGCAGACATATATATATGGTATGCACTCAAGCTGTAGAATAATGCCAAAGTAATCGCATTTGTATACATTATTGCTTGTTTGGTATATGAGAATTACACATGAAATGGCTCTTAAAATAATACAGAAAAAAGGTTCGAGACCATTCCATCACAGAATAAAATATTTATGAACATGCCAGCGGGCAGCTAATGTCTATAAGCTATCTAAAATTTAGAAACCTTAGTTCTCTAAGAATAGTTCTTACTTTAAGCAGAAGATAGTGTCCCGAAAAATATTCAAAAATATTTGGGGCTGCTGGAAAAACTGCTGTCCGTGAACTGGAGCGAAATTGTTCATGTGACTTTATTTTTAAAGTTGAAGGCCGAATTCAGGGAACGCCGTGTGCGAGCTTGTTCAAAAGTCTCTATTTCTGCTCTGGAGAGAACATCATATCATTTAGGCTTTCGAAAAAACTGTCAACAGCTTCCTGGGAAAGTTCCACTAACTCGGAAATAGGTGTAATCATGCATTCTTGCGCATGATTGTCTCCATTGACATTCTGATTTGCATTACTGACAGAAGGTCGTACCTGTTCGATGCTGCTTTCATCTTGAACTTCACTACCCATCAATCGTAGTGGTGAAGCTTCCACGAATGCCGTCATCAGGATTGGTAGCCTTTGAGGGCAGCACAAAGCATGAACCTTGATCGGGCTCAACAATGTTTCTGCATCCATCGGCGCATCCGATTGTAGCGTCAGACAGGTGTCTAACACGCATTCTTCTCCGCATAGCAGACACCTCAATACAGGTAAAACACATCTTTGCCACATTGGTCGAAATGATAGAAACTAAGTCATGTTCAGGTCTCTAAGCCGGGAGAGTCCCAGGATTTTTTATATCCGGTCCCGGTATCCAATGGCTAGGATTGTTTCTTCCCTTGTCGCAAGAGTTTTGTCTGTGACTTGGGTTGCCATAACGAAAAATAAGGACTAAGAATAGGATTCCTGCAATTAGTCCCAAGATCAGGGGAAGTCCGCCAAAAATCGAATGGACGAAATCTGGAAAAATACCCAGTATGGCTTTGAATGGTGTTAATGCCATCGAAAATACTGTCTTAAATACCTTTGAAACCCCATTGGTATCAGAAATATTTAAGATTTCATTCAGGATTTCCGCGAAATGTACGGGGGAATTAGTTGATAATAATGTATGTATCTCTGCAGTCGTCCTTGCGACTTGTAGATCATACGTTTCTTTTGATGACGAGAGCCTGGTAGGCATCTGAAGAAGGACTGTTTTCATTCTGCTTAAAGTATCTATTCGAATAGAAGTAATTTTCAAATCGGGCCATGCCCTTGCCTCCCTGTCTGGGAAGGAGCTGGGGAACAATGAGCGTCCACAGCACTTGACCTTCGCAGTCGTAGTAACTAGATAAGGAGTCCCGGGCATTAGACTACAACATCTGCGGTCTACAATTAGAATGTAACTCCCATTATAGAGTCTTTGAAAGAATGGTTCTATTTCAGTTGCAGGTGCGCCTTGCTGGTGACATGAAAGGTTGTATGAATTCCCTTCACAGGCTCCATGCAAACTAATTCCGTTACACAGAAGTGTGCCGCTTAGTGACATCGCACAAGTGTTGCCACTAAGAAACACTTTCTGTCCTTTATTACTGACACATGCATGTGAATAGGGCAGGTTCCATGTTGTTTTAAGGTACCCCTTTCCCAATTTCTCGTACATGCCAGCCTGTATATATTTTTGGCAGTATTGAAACCTGAAGGTTGAGATTGGAATATTTATTATCCCATGTATTATCCATTCACTGACAGGTCGTTCTGACATTGTCATTGGTAATCTTTCTAGTTTTTCAATGCTCAAGATTGTATAATCAGCACCCTTTTGCGCCATACCGATTTGTCTATCAGTAAGGTTAAAGATTTGAAATAGTGACGTTGTGTTGATTAAACGCCAAGGCACATAGCCTGAACGCAGATTTTGTAACGTCCAGCCAAGCTGTACAATAGAACGCAATTGTGACTTACCGTGTTGTAATAACAGTAAGTCTTGCGATAATATATCGATTGCTGACGACACAATGCTGTCCAAAGAAAAAATTCTGGAGGACAGAGTCATTAACCCATTGTCCACTACAGAAAGTGATTTTTCCAAATTAATACGGTCAATTTCCCGTATTCTCTCTGCTGTTTCAATTTGAGTAACCTTCCAGGCCTCATTATATGCTGTATATACAGAGGCTGCTATGAAACGCTTTTGACGCTGTTTGCGTGGTCCCAAAGTGAAATCACGCAATTCAGCACCATCAGTAAGTAAAGTTAGGTGTTGCTTAATTTCTGCCAGTGTGGAAGTTTGTAGCCACTGAAGGCATAATTTGCCCACACTGTAGGTTGTTATTATCCCTGGGTGATGTCTTTGGGGATATCTAGGGTCTGGCCTGGTCATTTTGAACCCCTGTGTTTTGTTCAGGAATCTGTCTTGACAGTTATTTGTATCTGTGGGCCAGATCAACCACTGTTTCCAATCAGGATGTGTTCTGTTTTGGTTTAATATATGGTTTACGTCTATCTCTTCATCTGTAGAATTGTTGCTAATCATTGTTGGCTTTGGAATAGACGGTTTAATTAAATCTTTGATTTTGGCTAAGCCAAGACAGGTGGTTTGTTGAACAGTGTCATTTAAAAATATCATTTGTTCTGGGATCATGCAGGCTCTAAACAAAGCTTCTATACCCTGTACTTGCCATTCTTTTGTACCCCAAACACTTTTCAATTCAACATTTTTGTCCCAATATTCAAAACCAAAAGTATTCATTTTTTCAAAGAATGAGTCTGAATATAACAATTTTGTGTTGGTTATCATGGTTTTGGTTCCTGTCTTGTTCGACAATTTAAAATAAAATGTTTCAGCATTACTTGTGTTAAAACCTGAAAAATATGAATATTTGTCGTAAACGGTTCTTGAGCTCCCTTTTGGAGGTGTTGCACAATGTTCCCATTCATTATAATTTAAAACATTTCTAGGTTGTGCAGATCTATGTAAAAAATGGTTACCATAGTGGTAATAGCAATACATACTATCATAATTTGTAGAACCTTGCAAATAATCATGTTTGGTAAATTTAGCAGACATTACTAAGTCAGACATCATATTATTAATGCTTTCGAAGTCCCAATCATCAGCAAATGAGTTTGGTTTTGCAAAGTCACTCAATGAGATCTTAATTTGGTGTGGATATTTCAGGATCTCGACCGGACCATAAATTTCATAGTCAGTGTTGTCCCAGGCTACCCCACCAGGTATCGGATTGGCTGTGAAGTTGGCTGAAGAAAGTTCTCTTTTCTCGACGTGTGAAGATGTGTGTGGTTTGAGGATCAAGTTGATTTTCTGACTTGCTGTGTCCATTTTAGCATATTTTCCCTCAATGAAGCGTCCCAAAGTTAGTATCATGATGAGCCAAAGTATGAGGATAAATGCACCAAAACCCACCCAAAATTCAATCCATGGGGAAATCAGATATGTTTCTTTCAGTTGTTTCAAAAGTTCCTTAGCTTTGTCTTTAAAGGATTTTGATGATGGCTGTGTCTTTGATTCACTGAGGCTTTCAGAGGAATCATCGAAGTTTATGAAGTAGCCGGATGCAGTTCTGTCAATTGTTCCAATTGCTTCAGGATTTTTGTTTCTTGCATTTTCACTTGGTACTTCATTATAGATTGGTGTGTCTCTGCTAAATGTTTTTATTTGGGTTTTCAGAGGTCTTAGTTCTATTGCATTGTTGCATAGTCCTTGTTGTTCTTCTGTAGGCGTTTCGAATGTGATGAGCCTCTTCGTTAGGACCTCTGTACTGGTAGCAAACCTTGGTGTTCTGCTACTTATTGGGAGTCCACTTGGCCTACTGTTTGTTATCGGCCACATGTTGTGGTTTTACCAGGTCGATGGATACAACTCGGTTCTCCTTTTTACCAGCAAGTGGCGGTAGTACAACTGATCTTGTCCCGTTGACAGACAAGACAGGAACTGCTTTTCTGTAAGAAGGCCCAAATTCCTTCTTTACCGCGATCTTTTCCCTGACTAGATCCCCGACTTTTGGAATCCAGACAGGTCTTGCTGGGACAGGTGGTGGTTCTTCAGTGGTTGTTGGCTGTTGTTTCAACTTTATGTTGCTCAGGTCTTTTCTTGTTTTGTTTAAGTCCTGCAAAATAGCCAAACGGTCTTTGATATCAAAGCTTTTTTCTTTCACCACTGAAGTCTGACTATCAATGTCAGAGATCATCATCCTAGTTCCAAATAATAATTCGTACGCACTGAATCCCTTCAGAGAATTTCTTGGCAAGTTATTGAGACTACGTTGGACACTTATTAGATGTTTGACCCACCCAGCTCCCGAACCTAATATCCTTTCCGCTATAGATTGCTTTATGCCTTGGTTTTTTCTTTACACCATCCCGTACCCTCAGGAAGGAAGTGAGAAGATTCCCGCTGGACTATGCTCATTCGGCCATGTTTCCCCCCAGGCTGGTGGGCTTGAGTGGAAACAATGGTCGAACGTAGCATGCTCTTAGCGTATATGCCATTTAGACTCGTAAATCTTTGTATAACAGTCCGGACGTCAGCCGAGTGCTGGTGATCTACATTATAAGTGGAACTAGCCTGTATATGTTAATCGCAACCCTTCCTTTTTACTCCTGATTTTTCCTGGAGTAGAACGACGAGGTATTAAACTGATTCTCTCCCCACTGCGATCTCTGTTGCAGTCTGGGCAGCGTTTTACAAACATGGTGTGATGCAGGCTCATGCCTGGCCACCAGTACCGTGATTGTAATTCTTCCAGAGAATCTTTTAATTTGAGGTGTCTGAGACCCTCGCCCATATGTGCGTCTGCGATTAACAAGTTTCTCCTGTCCATGTTTGGAATCACTCTATCCCCCACTCCAGGGATTTGAGCAAAAAGGACGGAGTTTGCATCGATTATGTATGTATAATTGAGTGGATAGTTGATCGGTAACGCTGAGCAGTCGTCTTTTGATGACGTTTTCACCGCCAGCACTGTTTCACCGTCAATGTATTTTAATGTACGCTTTTTTCGAACTACGGGAGCCGATTTAGTGGCTGCCGCTGCGGCTGTTTCAGCCAATGAATTCCCTACAACGTGAACGCCATCACGCTGATGACTCAGTGAGTGAGTCACGTGAGTCTTTGGTAGTTCTTTTTGTAAAAGAGCTATTTGTTCCCAGAGCAGTTTCTGCTTTATTGGTGCATCTGTGTCATCTTTGTAACCGTTTTGAATCCATGTCTGCAAATCGCTGTTATATGATTTGACACAGTAATATGAATCTGACACTATAAGTGTCGGGAATTCGCGATCCGCATTATCTAGCGCCATTTTCAATGCTAATATTTCAGTTTGTTGTTCTGAATTAGTTTCTACTGAGTGTGTCTTTGTTAATAGAGGTTTTAGTTTACCTCCGCGCCACACTTCTTTTGTAATCTCACATGTGGGGTTGTATGCCTGTTCTCCCCAAACGGGGGGTTGAGCATGTCCGTCTGTATAGATTACACAGGCGTAATGTCGTAGAGGCAGAATGTCGGATGGCAGAGGGTATGTTTTTTCATATTCTAGATTTTCCATTTCTTCTAGTTCTGGATCAAAATAGTAGTATACTTTGTCCGTTGTGATTGAATTCACCCATTGTAACCATTCTGGATCCAATGTTGTTGTTGGTAAATTACACGGTGTTGTTAATGCCTCAAAGGCTGATTCAGCTGTTCTGACTGTGATATGTCTACCGTCAGCTATGTCTTTTTCTCTAGCTATTGCGGTTTGAACTGCATGAACAATTTTTTCTTTGTTGCTGAATTTCTGTTCAGCTTCTGTGTACAAGTGTGATTTGACTGCAATTGGTACCTTTTCTCCCTCATTAGAGGTCAGGTATGTGAATCCGCATCTCCCTGGGATGACTCGAATCACAAGATTGCGTGTGTTATCACGTGTTTCTAATTTTGTTTTAATTAGCATGTCTGTTTGTAGGGATCTCAAAATTTCTGTGTGTATTTGAGTCCAATTGGATTTTTTAAAATCTGGTTTTATCAGATCATAAAGGGGTTTGACCCTTTCTGCGTAATTTGCAATGTATGTTCTTCCGAAATTTAGGAAGCCTAGAATTGACTGTAAGTTTTTTAGTGTTCTAGGTGCTTGGAGTACGGCACATTTCTCTAGGAAATTGTCAGCCAGGCTTTTGCCTTCACTTGATAACTCATATCCTAAGAATAGGACTGTCAGATGGGCAATTCTGGATTTTTTAAAGTTGAATTTGTAACCCTCTGCTGCGAACCCAAGTATTATGGTGTTCACTCTTTTCAAGTGAGTCTCCAAGTCATCATCTGTTAAGTAAATGTCATCGACATAAGATAATGCTTCATCATCATATAGTTGTAGTAATTCTGTTACTCTTGCTGAGAATACCCCCGGGCTGTTCTTGTACCCCTGGGCTAACCGACAGAATTGTTTTTGAGTGCCATTTACTGAGAATGCAGTTAAATATCTGGTCTCTGGTGCTATGTTTTGACAAAAGAATCCATTGGAGATGTCCAAGGTTGTTTTGTATTTTTTGCGCACTATGTTATTCATTAGTGCAGCACTGTGTGAGTTTTGCACTGCAAAAGTTTTGCAACATGTGTTAAGGTGTCGGTAATCCAAAACTAGACGATATGAATTGTCTGGTTTGGAGACCGGAAACAAAGGGTTGTTCATTTGTGAGGTGCAAGTTTCAATCACCCCCTGGTATTCTAGCTGATCTAGTATTTCATTTACCTGTTTTTTAGCTTCTTGCTTACTTGGGTACTGCCTTTGTGCAGTAGGTTGTGATTTTAACTGGATTTTGTGAGGAGGAGAATCCTCATCCCATCCCACGTGATTTTTATATAAAGCAGGTGCTAGAGCCACTGCCCACTTTCTAGCAAGTGTGTATTTTTTATGAATTGGAATTTGATTTGAGAAGGCAGGCATAATTATTTCTTCGCCATGAGGGCACTCCCTGACAAACTCTGGTGGCCAGTCTTTTTCAGCTAGAAGGATGTCATAACCCTTGGAGAGGTTATCCCAAAATAGTCCCCTTATTTTCCTAGTCTTATCTCCCTCTATACGTAATGTTATCTCGTATATCTTGTGAGGTTTGCTAACCCTGGTGTCTGCAGTTTCCACTTGAAGATATTCATTCGTGTCCACTGTCTCCAGATGATTCATAAGGACTTTGCGAGCTATGCTCACTTCTGCTGCGCTGTCTAGCATTGTCTGAGCCCACTCTCCGTTTTTCAGTTGTGTCCTGAGTATTCTCGGCATTGTTAACTACCTTGATACTGGCTACCTTCTTTTTTGGAAATTGTAATTTCTTTTTTAGCTGAGCAGGTTCCTTGTCTTTGGACTTGGCGTGCTCTTCTCTCTGTTCTGATCGTCCTCTTCTTTCCGATTTCTGCGAGGAAGTCTGAAAAGATTGAGAGGGACGTGTATCAATGTCTTGATATCTATCAGGTTTTTTTATATTATCCCTATTTCTAAGGTTATATCTTTTCCCAGAGGGGTCACTCTGCGGTGACCTCTGTCTTCGGTTTGGAGATTTTTCTCTTCGCCTAGGAGACCTTCCTCTGGACTGGAATTTCTTTTCTTTAGGATTGGATTGTTTATTTCCATCCCAGTTCTTTTTTAGTGAATTGTTATTAAAAAATATTTTTTCTGGACTTTCAGTCAGTTGTGGTTTTACTGGTATTCCACCTAAACTATCTCTACCTAGTTCCTCATAGGATTTTTCTATGATTCTGGCAATTTCAGCTGGTTGGTCTGCTATATCTGTCTCTTTTAACCTCTGGCGGATCGCCACGTTTGCTGCTTCACCTTTTATGTTGGCTAATAATATAGCCGAGACCTGCTTGAAGTCTTTCAGTAATTTCATACCAAGAGTTAAAGCGGGCTCTGGACCGTATTCGTCTTGAATTTGTTTTAGCACATCTGGTATTACCGAAATGGATGGAACACCGTGCGTTTTTGTGTAGATGGAAGCAAAGACTGTACCCCAAGTGTCACAGTCCTCTATGTGTGGTGCGATTCCCATAGGAAGACAGATAGTCAGAATCCTGTGTTTTTCTAGCGGGGTGGTGTCAGGAAACACCGCCTCTATTTGGGTAATTTTCTGTGCCAACCAGAATGGTATTTGTTCCCGTTTAGCCGGTACTTTACCTAGGCAGGATTGGATGTTCTGTGGTGTAATTTTATTTGTGTTCCCCTGTTGAGGGGTCAGCTGTGGAAGTTTAATCGCTGGCTGAATTGTTGAAGTCCGCATTACATATTGGACTAATTGTCTATGAATTTTTATTAATTGTTTTAGCTGTATTAACAGCTCTCCTGTAGACATCCCTTTGATGTCTGGGTGTGGTGTGTATCCGGCTAAGACCGGCCACGTTGCTCCTGGTCTACCTAAAGGACCGAGCCTGGTGATGTGATTATTGTGTTTTAGGGCGCCATCAAATAAGAGCAAATGCTCTTGAAATTTGAGTGGTACTTCCACCTCCTCGAAAGGAGTGTACTCATTAGGAGGTTCCTCTATTTTGTAATAGTGGAAGTACTTTGTTACAGCATTTGCTGCTGGAAAATGTATCCATGAATAGTATACCTCTGTCTGCCGATATTCGTGTGCCTCAATTACGAATATGACTGTGCCACCTCTAGGTGTCAGTCCATTTTCTATAAGTTTTAAGGTTATAGATCTCCTTTTGATGACCGGAATGAGTATTATATCCGCGTCTGCTGCTTGCATGGTAGCATCAGCTGCTGCGAGTTCAGTTGCTAATCTAACTGCCTCTCTTTCTTCTTCATTGTCTGACATTTTACTGTACTGAAGGTTATTTTGTTTGTTTGCAGATCAGGTTTCTTATGGAAACAAAGATTAGATGCACAATATTTTGGAACTGTTTATCCTTCAACGTTGACTAAACCAAGTACCATACATAGGAGTTTCCTCCTGCGAGGATATTACCTTTCACCCACTCCAGACGTCTTTGGAGTATTATGGGAAAAGGGGTCTGAGTGAGAAAGCACGACTGAGTTACTCTAAATGTCTTACGTTAGTTTTATCGCCCTTTCCAAACGCGTTGGGCGCCATGTAGTGTAGCTCCTATCATCCCAATAGGCTCTGCGCATTGGAATAATACCTACAGCAGTAAAGGCCTAGACCAGACGTTAACTAGGTCTACTACTGTCGATACTAGACTTAAAGTTTTGGGTTTGCCAGCTTAGCTCAGAGTTCACTAGAAACTTTCTCGAATGTTCAAGGAGGACTTAACTTCCCTGATTAGACAAGAAGGGATTTAGTTTCTGACAACCATAGAACATGACAACTTTGCTCTCCCCTAATCAAGAGTCAATCTCGAGAGTCGTGTGAACAAAAGGCAAATTATTTTACTCAGTCAGTACGTGCATTCTTAGTCTCATCAGAATGTAGAGAAAAGGAAGAGACGGGCGTGTTCAATAAAAAGGTGTTATTTATTGATCAGTCTCTTTTCTCGTACAAGAGAAATGGATCGATATTATTGCAATACTTATCGTTAAGTAAAGTGCATACATTAAAAGCAATAGTATAAAGTAATACTGTAAAAACATTGATATGGTTTCTAAGCCATATGATGTTTTAAAATGAATAAAATATATTACATACACATATACATTTGACTAAACGTGCTCAACTGGTGTTTCTAAATACGCCTACCCCGTGTACCTGACCTAAGTCTAATACGTGGGCGGGAATAGAAAGTTACAGTTTAAGTTAAGTTTGTTTTTGCCAAGTGAATAACTAAAGAATTCTCTGTGAGGGGTTATTCAGTTCTGTACCTGGAAGTTAGGATGAATGAGGAATGGTATCTCTCTCTCTGGTCTCGATATTCCAGGCGGCCTGCGAGGGCTACCCAGAAACGCCGGTGCTGGATTTCTCGGCAGGAGAAAGCAGCGCGTCTCTCAGCGCGTCAGGAAGGCGGGGCTGCTGCCAGCGGGGTCTGCTCTGCTCTTCGCTTCGGCAAGTATGGCTGCTCCGTCTCGTCACCACGCGTGTGTTTGCATATGGCAAGATCGGTAATATTTATACCTTTAAGGTGCCGAGATTGACGTAAGGATGGACATAGATACGTCAATAAAGATGTCATACGACTTGCTCGTTAGCACATTCTTTTACTAAAGTTCTCGGTGAAATCAAAACAATGGCCGCAGGGTTTTGCCCAGGTTGTCATAGGTTTGATTTGTTATGAGAACTCCGTATGCCTTATCAGGGGCTGGAGGAATATCGCTTGTCTAATTAGATCGCAAGCGTTATGACCTAATCAGATAACACGTTCCTGTGCCGTAGTGTGACTGCGTCAGATAACGGTATCTGCATCATGGGGGTTTTCTGCCTCATGGGCTGACTGCTAGTTAACTTGTTGGTTTATTTAACTAGAATAGGGTCAGGAATAGGGGGATCGATTCAGAACCGATAGGAATACATGACAATCTTTGATTCCCATACCTAACATTTAAAGAAAGAAACCCTAAAATGTAACTTGTTATACAAATATCCTAAAATTCCACCTACAAATTACTAAAATAATTAATAAAACATCTAATATATATCCTATCTCTTAATGTATAGAGTTATCCACATTGACTGCAGAGTCTCGGCTGTTATAAAATCAGTATTAGCAAAATTAAACCTGTCTTTTGTGAATATCCAAAAAAGTAAACTTGCAGAAAAGTACAGTTTACCTTTGTGAATCGGGTCCTGAGTGTGTAATTAAAAATATAATATGAAATTCACTGAAAAGTTGGAGAGTTAGAAAGTGGGGTATGATTGTGGCTCAAAGAAATTTACCGGTTTTAGTCTGTGGCGCAAACCCTAACTCGTGCCACCCCTTGTACTCTGTAAGGCATTACACACCATGGTTGATGACATCACAAGTGACATCCTTGATGACGTTGCTTTTGATATCAACACAGGCATTAATGATATCTTCTCCACATGTCCATTTTATGCTAACAGTTTGTGCTCCTGTGTTTGTTTACATGAAGTTTTGTAGTATGGCTTTTGTTTTGTGTTTTTTTGTCTTTCTTAAGATTTTTATTTTATTTTTTAATATTTTATACATTTCTTTCCTCTGTATTCCAGCATCTTTTTGTGTGTATGTGTGCATGTAGCACAATGTCTAATATATGGTCATATGTCTCTTGTGAATTGTATATTTGTATGTATTTATATTTTGTTTCTATAATGCAAACTTAGGGCCCCATTAGGATGTTGGGCGGATCGCCACCGTCATGCGGGCGGTGGCGATCCGCCCGATATCCTTCCCCGCCTGCCACCCATTTCCCCCTGTCATATTACTAGGCGTGGGACCCCAGCGGATGGAAAGACTGACCCGTTGCGGGGCCCCAGGGACTCAGGGGGGGTGCAAATGGAACCTTCTTTTTCTTAAGTTTTTATTGATTCACATGCTTTTTCTTTCTAAAGTTTCTTAGAAGTAGGTGATTTTTTTTAAGTTCATCATAAAATTACTTTGATTGTGTACCCCAGAGGAAGTGATTTATTTTGCATTCTTTACAGTAGGTGGCAACATTGCCAGTCAGTGTATACATTCTTCCTATTCAAGGAGCTGCAAAGGAATGACTTATTTCCCTTCCATGGTGTATTGTACTACTCAAGAGAACTCCTTAGAGTAAATAGAATGAAGATACTTATTCATGCCGGTAGTCCTGAATGAAAATCTGCCACTTTGTCTTTTGTGGAACACCTTGTCACTAAGGCTGCAGTTGACTTTACTTACATTCACCTGCTTTTCCTCTCCGATATCGTTGAAAAAAAAACTGTTACAACTGCTTGGCAGGATTTTATTCTCTTCTGCAAGTAGTGGAAATTCATTTAAACTCTTCATTCTTTTCTTTATGTGCAGAACATGGAGGACAACTAGTGAGACTGGCACCCTTTTTATGCTTAGTGGCTCTCACATCTTTATGTGGCTGTTATGCAATGTTCTGCTCTGAACAGAGTGGAACTGAAAATATTGCCTATGGGAAGTGGGCTTCCCTTTGTGTGTGTGACACTGTTGTCCAATCACACCTCTTCTTTCACTTTTATGGCATCATAATTAGTACATTCACTGAGATTCCACCCACAAAAGCTATACTTTCATTCTTCAAACTTTTTTATGAGTCTGCTACTCTCACATGATCGCAGAAGTGTGCCTTTCTTTCTGAGCTTTGTGACTCAAAAATGAGTTCAGTGACCCTCATATTTTTTAAAGTAATAGTGGCCCAGATGTATCATTTTTTGGCATTCAATTGCGCCCAGGAAAGGAAGGCAGGGCAACACAAAACCTAGAACGAGATATACCAAGCCTTGCAAAGCCACATTGCATGGTCCTGCATGGCTTGGTAAATCTGGATTAATGCACAACAGTGCATGTCTCTGCCATGAGTTACTCTACTCCAGGGAGGCGTTCAATGGGTGGAGTGTGAGTGCTCCCACGCAACCCCCATGTATTTTGGTACATTCCCAGATCTACCATGAGTGATGTACCTGGGAATGCAAAAAAATGCTACATCTTTTCAGGAGAGGCATAACAAAGAGAATTATCTTCTTGATTTTTTCTCTTCCTAGATGTGCCGCATTCCGCAATACAAATAAAAAGAGACTCAAATAATTGCTTTTTGTGCAGGATGGTGTCGCTTCCTGCACGCACACAATCCTGCCTGCAAGGCAGGCACCGTTGCATCATGCTGCAAGAATGCCTGCATTGATGCTAGACAGACAAAAGTGAACTAACACAAAGAAAGAGCAGGAATGCAACATATGTTGATAAATATGATACATTCCTGCCATCTCCCTTTCACGAAGCACAGCAATGTCTCTTGCTGATTTGTGTTGCATGAAAACATTATATGGCCCTGGTTTAGTAAGAAAATGAATTGTAATCTTGTTAAAAGGTAGAGGATACCTAAAACTAAAAAGTTACAGTTCAATTCTTCCGCGCTTTAAGCCTTGTAGGATTTAGAATACTGGGAGTGCATCCTAAGAGGAAGTCACACGCACTGTTGAGATCATTGAGGGAGAAAAAACATCATAGGACTCAACTATGTGGGAGCTTTTCATATATACAAACAACAGTAAATATTTACTGGCAGGAGATTAAAGACATGCTGTGCAACCAAAATTTGAGCAATGGACCCAGCTGTCTGTACTTCTTGGAAATTTGATGAGGATGAGATGCCAAATAAGAAAGAGGAGACCCATTAGATCCATTGCAACAATAAAAGTAAACCCAAGCACCAGCTACAAAAGATATTCATACTCCACATCATCTTCCTAAACCGTGGTTGCAGTAAGTAAAATATAAAAACAATCCCCATCTGAAAATGTTCAACCTGTACAGTATGTAGTGCAAAATAAATGCTCAATGTGGAGAACAGAACCCCAGAATTGGGAATAAAAATTCTGACAATAAAAAAAATATGTTTGTAAGAGTTTGCTACCACATTTGCATCAAGTTTCTGTTAAAACACACAAACAATTAAAAATCCACCTCCAAAAAACATGAAAAACTAAAAACTGGAAAACGGTTTGTTGAGAACCAATCAAGAAACTGAATGAAAGAGCTTGTCTTTATTACCTGATCGGTCCAACAAGGTTTCCTGTGGCACACTGAGTGAAGGGCCTACCAGAAGGCCAGCTATTGAGGCCAACCGCACCTGCACATGGCTGAAGTCCATGTGCAGCAAGGTTGGTCACTGTCAAAAGACCAATAACAGATCCAGAAATAGGGTGTGTTGTATGACAAACAGGTTTATTGTATTAATTCCCAAATGTAATACCCTTCATTGCTTGTCTGTTGTTCAGGAGTCTTTTCCTCCACTGTTAATCTTCACATTCAAGGTTGTCTTGATTATGAATGTCAATTCATTTCTCTTATACTCTGTGCTTGGGCTTCCTTGTGGTTAATGTTTACCATGTTGATAGATACCCCACTTCCCTAGAGCCAAAGGAATTTGGCGCCTCATCCTATCCTTTCACTCTGTGTATTACTCTAATTCCTGGTGGGCTCTAGTGCCATCCACCTAGGAAAGGAAGGACAGTTTCCCATCCTATTTTTCTTGTGCTAGCCAGGAAACAAGAAGGACCTATGCTAATAAAGGGTGTTGTAGCATGGCCAGACTCTATCTCTGCTGATAGAAACCTGGCTTTTATAGCCCGTGCTTGAAACCTTTCATCCTTTGTCTCTCCCCTTCCATTCTCAATAATGGAATTACTGTCTAGTTCTCATTTATCCTCCAGTCTGGATCCTCCTCTCTTGTTGCATCATCCACCACAAAACTTAAGACCCTACCTGCTTCTCTTCAGCAACAGTACATGGCTTTCTCAGGAATCTGATGTTTCCCTGCTGTAGGGATTGTTCCTGTTCCCTGAAACCTGCCAATTCTCACTAACCAGATAACTGAGTTTTCCCCCTTGATTGTGCAACAGTAATTCTGGTGAAAAATAAACATAGCCATTTAGTTCTGTCATGCTACAACTTAGTGTTCTCTCTTATTGATGATGATCTCCTGTCCTCGCACTAACTGCCCCCCTTCCAAACACAAAGCCTTCTGTCTCAGGCACTTCTCCCTTCTGAGCTTGGTTCTGGGAATATACTACATTCACCTTCTCACAGCTGCTTGTGGCAGGTTGAGCTCAGGACTTTGACAAAGGCCAGGACTTGCACCCAAGCCATGCAGGAAGGGTGAAGGAAGTCGGTTGCAGGTTTTATCACCGCTGCCACCCCCGGTTGCCAGCAGGAGTGAGCTCTGGTGAGGGATATTTGGAGAAAGGTCCCCCTGAAGAAGAGCAACTGCACGAAATGCATCGGAGTTATACTCTCAATGTGTTAACTTGCCAACCATACTAAAGAAATGCTGTTTTCTATTGGAATGGATTAACACATATTTAACTTTGATGATTCACAACTTTCATATGAAGTGATATGGAAAGAGAAACACATGAATAAATCTTGGCTTTTTCTAAAAACGTAAACTTGACCACATTGAATTTTTTGAAAAAGCGATATGTATCGTCACAGGAGTGCTTCAGATTTCAACCTTTCCCGGGGAAGGGTTTTTCTATTGATGTATCATTTTGCACCTCTATGAACAGGAGGTGAACATTTGCAGCACCCTAACCATCTTTACTTCTGGATGAAGTTTGACCTGATTATTTACTTAGAAGTGCGACGGTTCAACATGTTTTTCAATGCTTAGAGGAAGGCCATGCTCAGCAGGGAAGTTAATGGCTTTCATGCAAGTTAGAAATTAACATCACTATTTAAATGATGTTATGGTTACAATTATGAATGAAGACATACTGATATTGACAATTTGTGGTTACTCAGCACTTCATAACTTTCACAGAAGCCATGAAAACTATAACTCAAGCACCATATACAAGTATTCGTAAAAGAAGGGCAGTTTAGTAGGCTACGCAAAAGACAGCAACTTGTTTGATTGGACGTGGAATGGTGAGAGAAGTAATAATCCAAAAGAGGAATTGTTATAAAACCAAGATACCAATGAGATCAATCCATATTTGGCACATGAATTATGGGTTTCTAATTTTGAGAAAGAAAATCCGATCATTTGAATTACTTTCTAAAGTTACTTCTGTGAAGGAGAGCCCCTTGCTTCATAATAGTTCTAATGAAAACTAAAAACGTATCATATAGGTCGAGAAAGATTGACTTCCATGTGCTATGAATTGCTCAAAAACATTCATCATCCAGTTTGTGTTGATTACAAAGCTGCCCGTAGAGTTCAAAGAATTGATTTTCTTACCAATCTCTTCTATGAGGTCTGCTTTTAAGTTAAGGGAAACCACAAGAGATCAGCTTGAATGAAATGATCTTGGGTTAATAAAGAAATACAACACCCTGTTATCAAAGGAGACACATTAAGGAATGAATGGTCTACCTGGTATTCTTCAAATATCATCTGTCAAATGTGTTATTTCAAAAGGAACCTCAGAGGAGCAACCTACAGACCAAGTTTGATTGCATGTCTTGCTGAACTTTTCTACTACCAAAATAAGCGGTTAAAGACATCAAAATGAAAGCAACCACAACACAATAAAAACAGGAAGTTATTTCTGTTGCAACTTGTTTACTTCAAACACACGTCAGGCGAATCAATTACACTGCTTTTCAAATTGCAAACATGCCTCGCACAACAGTTCTAAATATATAAAGGTTAGTAATATCAGCTGAATATGAATATTTCGTAATGAGGAGAGGACAAATTAAAAAAATAACCATAACCATAAACATTTAAAGTGCAAAACATAGTGTTAATAAAACCAGTCTATCTGTTAAAATCATTTTTTCTGACACATACTCACACACACACACACACCTATGCAGCCAGTCACACAACCACTAAGTCACCCATACAGCCACCAGCCACTCACAAAACCATTGGCTCACACATACAGCCACTCATACAGCTCCTCCACAGCCACTAACTCACCCATACAGCTACCCACACACCCACTAACACATCAATACAGCCCCTCACACACCCACTCACAGACCCATACAGCCAGTCAGCCACCCTCTCGCACACTGATACAGTCACACAGCCACTCAGATGACTTATATTAGAATTACTATCGCTCATTAGCAGAACAAAAAGAATAGTAATTTAACTTATGCAGTAGCTTAGTACCCATATTTAAGTCTCACAAATCTTTACAAAACCCTAACAATCACCGGATAATGTAATTAGTGATGTTATCAGTGATGTCACTGACCATCTCATGAGTGATATAATATATGTATTTATTAGTAGTGCATTGTGGGGGTCATAAAATATTGTTAGCTTATCTAATTATAACAACTGAATTCCTCTGTTTTTGTACAAGTGAAATGTAAGGCTGACTATATGTCCCTGTAACCTTTTTTTTTTTTTTTTTTTTTTAATATTTTATTGAGAGTTCGTACACATACAATGTAATACTCAAAAAAATTTCATTATAAATACATAAATAGATATAAACCATCTATGATAAAAAGTTTCTCAAGCATTTTACTAGGACGACAGGTCCGATGAGCAAGCCTCCCAAGGGTTCTAACAAAATGTAAGCATACAATATAGTTACAATGCAATGAGAACCCTTAGACTCTTGCCGCCCTCCAGGCCGCCACTGGAGCCCAGAGTCGTAGGCCCATTTCCCTTGTCTTTGCTCCCTTTAACTCGTAAAGTGCTTCCTCAATATTATGTATGCCCAGTATTCTATGTATCCACATTTGAAAGGTTGGTGCATCAATATCCTTCCATGCTGCACTGATTAAAATCATCAGTACTGCTACAGCAATAAAAACTAGAGCTTCAACCTCAATGCTCAAATTCAGTTTCACATCGCACCCAATGATTAAAAGAGTTGGGGATAGACTAATTCTAACATCTAGCAGCCCCTCTAAAAACACCTCTATTTCAGCTTTAATAATATTCAATTTTTCGCATCCATAAAACATGTGTATCATATCAGCTGGACCATTTCCACACCTTGGACAATTACTGTCCGCCTTTTTCCCCCAGGAAAATAGTTTTGCCGGCGTGTAGTACAAGTTGAATAAAGTTTTATAATGTTGGGCTCTTAGGTTAGAGGAACGCAGAAATCTTTTATCCATCGCAAGGGCCCTGTCCAGATCTACTTCCGGGTCCCCCAGTTTAGTGGACCAGGCTGATTCCATCTTAACCATATCATCCATTGACCCATCCATGAATATTGTATATATATCCTTTATTCTATGGCCACCCATCTTCAGATACTCCAATAATTCACAACTCTTTGTCAGAATGATGCGAGGCCTTATTGCTTTGATACCGTTAACCAACTGTAGATACTTGAACACTTGACAGCCCTGTAGCGAATAACGCAGCTTAAGATCTTCCAAGGGTCTACACTCATCCTTTTCCATTATTTGCCCCAGCGCAACAATACCCTGTCTCTCCCAGTACCGCCAAGGTCCATCCCTGCTCAAATTTGGAAACAGCGTCGAATTCCACAGTGGTGTTAGATGATGGTATCTGGGTATAGCTAGAATTTTCTTAACAATTGACCATATTCCCCATATATCTTCCAATATTTTATAACCCAATTTCTTATAATAACTTTTCTGAGTTTTCCTCAACAGCACACCTATTGCTTCGCTACCCAATGCTAGCTGGAAAATCGATGGTATATCTTCCTGTCTGAAGGTTGGCCCCCCTGGATGAAATAGGATTGCCATATCCATAAAAAGACATGCCCAGTGATAGCTCCTTAGATCGGGTAGCCCCAGCCCACCTCTTTCCTGTGGCAATGACATATATCTGCTTGATCTCCTTATTTTACCATGATGCCACAGAAAATTCATAAATATGGCTTCTATTTCCGATATGACCTTCTCTTCAATTTTAAAAGGAATTGCCCTGAATTTATATAAAACCTTAGGAAGCATAGTCATTTTAATGACATTGGCCCTACCGATTATCGACAAATGGAGTGAATCCATCCTTTTTAAATCCTTTTCCATTGTGTGCATGAGCGGTGAAAAGTTGTCCCTAATTATTTTTCCGGGTTCTGCATCTATTGTTATACCCAGGTATACGACAGAATCCACATACCTGGCATCCTGTTTGGCTATCTTTTTGGAGCATAATACTTGTGTTTTCCCCACGTTTAGTCGATAGCCAGAAGAACTACCAAACTGCCCGGTAATATTAACTAGTTCTCTCATAGCAGACTCTGGGTCATTAGTGATAACTGCTAAGTCGTCTGCGTATGCGAGTAGTTTAGTCTGGATCCCATTAGTGACTACAGGCTTGATAGCAACACAATTCATTATTTGAGTAATTAGGGGATCGATATATAACGCAAATAGTAATGGTGAACACGGGCACCCCTGTCGCGTACCCCTTGTTATATTTATCTTCTCGGATCTTTCACCCATCAACTGGATTCTTGCCGTTGGTGTGGAGTACATTGCCTGTATTGCCTGGCAAAATCTTGGGCCAAATCCCCTTTCCTCCAGAACCTTCCATAAGAAGCTCCATCTGACGCGATCGAATGCCTTCTCGGCATCAAGGAGGATCATCGCAACCCCCTCCCCCCTGGCAGGCCCGATGTCAAATAGGGTAATAGCTCTCCTAATGTGATCAGTAGTGCCCCTACCTGGGATAAACCCATGCTGCCAGGGGGAAACCAGGGTCGCAACAATCCTCCCCATGCGAGCGGCCATAATCTTTGCATAGAGCTTATTGTCGCTATTTATCAGAGATATTGGTCTGTAGGAGCCGGGGTTGGTCTTTGGTTTCCCTTTTTTGTGAATAATCACTATTTTAGTTTCTGTCCAAGACTCCGGTATTACTCCGGTGTTCATTACACCCTTGAACAGATCCAGAAGCATCGGTGTTGTTTCATCCCTTAGACTCTTATAAATCTCAAGCGGTATAGCATCTGGACCCGCTGCCTTCCCGCTTGCCAGATCTTGCAGGGCCTCTAATACCTCTGACAGAGTAATATCTTGTTCCAAAGAATCTATGTGGGCTTGTTGTACCTTTGTACCCGTATCAAGCCAATTTGTATTTGGAGCCTCTACTTCCACCTCCTCCTGGTACAATGCTTGATAAATTTTCCAAAGGCATCTAAAATTTCACTCGATTTATCGTACGTTTTACCCTCATAATCTATTTGTGTCACTGTATTCTTGGAGGCCACCTGCCTGGTTCGTAGTGCCAGCGCTCTGCCTGCTTGCTCCCCCGTTTCATATAGTCTGGATCTCTGCGACTGATATTCTGCTGCCGCTTTTTTAGCCAATTGTTTCTGGATCTCTGCTTTTATAGAGTTTCTAAGCTCACAGTGAATTGTCCCCCTAAAGTTATATCCTGTCTGTGTTGTACCTCAGCTTCAATCAGTTTGCCCATCAAAAGTTCTCTTTCCTGATTAGCCCTTTTCCAAATCCGAGTAGTGTAGCTAATGGTTTCCCCTCTTAGTCCTGCGTTGAAGCTGTCCCAAACTACACCCCTAGATGCGCTATACCTATTAGCATCAAAAAAGGCCTGTGACCAACCCTTCATATGTTTTATGTATATATGTCGATGGCAAGATGGCGGCCGCAACTAGCGGCTGAGCGGCAGCACTAGCAAGGACGCTGGGCTCAAGTAGATTTTGGCATGTAGACCTCAAGTTTTCTTGAAAAAACCCTCCAGGGAGAAAAAAAAAACGGATGGAGACATACAGGCTCTCATGTGGTCTGATCCGGGCGGTTGCGGCGTTATGCGCCGATAGTCCTTTGGCGTTCTTCGGCAGCATACCAGCCGCAGCAGCCGTAGCAGGCGTAGCAGGCGTAGCTCACGGAGCAGGAAGGCGCAGTGGCTCCAGAGACACCAGAGTGAGCATCGTGATCAAGATCAAGGCGGAGCTTACGGGCTGTGCGTTTACTAAGCGGTGCAGTCCGGGTGAGAGGCGGCGGATGTGTAAGATGCCTCCTAAAACAAACAATCCAGGGAAAGCGTCTGCCAAAAGGAAGGTGGTGGAAAATGCGGATCCTGGTATAAATGTGCAAGGGAGTCCGGGTGGTGTTAATTTCCAAACCGAAGTGGACGGTAAAGGGAAAATGAAAACACAGGAACTCATAAAGGAAATGAGACCTCCAACAGTCCGGACCAGGCTGGCCGCTGCCAATTTGAGCATTGTGGATATGTTCAACCGAGCTGGCAAAGAGAAGGAGACAAGAGCTCCAGAAAGCAAGGCTGTCGCAGAACCGCCTGAACCCATGGTAAGCCAAAATATGACTGATGATTCTGAGTGTTTGACTGGCAATATGACCCAAGGCCAAGATTCTACCCAAGACCTGGGCGCCCTTGGCATGACAGGAGGCGAGGAGAATGATCAGGGTGAGGACCCTGCAAGTGTGACTAAGAGCTTAATACGGGTAGACACCAGTACTGACAACTACTAAAGCAGGTTTTGAGCAGCACAAGAAAAAATCGCGATAAGGCTCAATTAGGAACGGTGCAACCAAGCGATATCCTCCAGACAAATAAATATGAGCAAGAAAGAGAGGAGGAGAAGACTCCAAGTGAGGGCTTTGTCTCAGTGCCTGAGGAGGCGGATTGGTCCGAGGATGAACAAAGTTCGGACATAGATGGCAGTAACCCAGAGACAGAGAGCGACCCAGAGGGGGATCTGGTTACTACTGCGGTTAAAACGAATATGCCGTCCAAAAAACAGACGAAGCTGGCCTGGGACCACTCGCCGACGACTTTGCTTCAAGGCAATTCAATTTGAGAACCTAATTTTGAGGATACCCAAGAGGCTAGTCAGCGAGCAATGCTGGAGGCAATTCACCATGAAATAATCGCACATCGTGAGGAAACCAGGCAGGATAGCTTGAAAGCTCAAGCGCTTATGAGGAAAATGAAAAGCGTGGTTAGGAAACTATCCAAGGCCACTGCGAGTGTGGGGGACAGGGTCTCGAACCTTGAGAAAAGAGTCGTTGCCACAGAAAATAAAGCTGCTGCGGCCACGGCTAAGGTGGAATCATTCGGATCACAGGCACAGGATGTCCAGTGGAAGCTGGAAGAATTAGAGAACAGGCTAAGGAGGAACAATCTAAGAGTCCTGGGTGTCCCGGAAGGTCGGGAAGGGGGCGATGTTAAAGCCTTCATAGTGAACCTATTTGAGAAAGCCTTTCCTGAGCTGGCCAGCTGGAATTGGTCCCTGGAAATTCAGAGGGCACACCGGACACCGTTCAAGATCCGCCGAAACACTAAAGAAGGCGATAAGCCTAGAGCAATTTTGCTATTCTTTGGGAATTTTATCCTAAGACAATCTGTGGCAGAGAAAGCTAGACCAGACGCTAGGAGAACCAGCGAGGGGATCACCTTCTTCGTTAGACTGGACTTTTGCCATACTACGGTGGAGAGGCGCTGGAGGCTACAACAATTATTCAAGCCCTTCCAGGACAAAAAAATCAGGTTTATCTTATAAATCCAGCTCAGCTCAAAGTAACCATCTGGGTAAAACAATGTACTTTTCTTCAGAGATCAAAGCCCAAGAGTTCCTGGACTCTGTATAGTAATAGGAATTGAAGCAATCTAATTATTTAATCATGCACTAAGGGGTATATACATTGGGGGGTAGGGCTGTGGGTAACAGCTATAGGTTTTGTCCTGGAATAGGTTTAACAGTTATGAATTGGCTTTGTTTTTCTTGAGATTTACACTATTTAGTAGGTTTTGTGAGTCCTCTGCTATGTTGCACCCATCACATGCACAGACTTTGTCTGCGCGCCTTGCCAGGGAGGGTGTGTGGGGTGGGGCCCAAGAGGGAGGGGGCAAAGTAAGGGGGGGGCGGGTGGGAAGACGGGAGGTGGGTGAGGGGGGTAAGGGGGATGAAAATAAAAAAAAAAATGAAGAGAGTTTGTAGTGTCAATGTATTCAGTAACGTAAGAGTAATTTCGAAACAAAGGTTATATTTCTATCATGCACATATCAGTTATCTAGACAGGTTGAGGAGATGGCAATGTCTGATATATAGCTATGCCTAAGCTCAGGATTGGATCTCTTAATGTTGGTGGTTTAAATGAATGGAAAAAGAGGGGTAGGTTTGAGCAATATCTTAGTGTGGTGGGTCTAGATATTATATGTCTACAGGAGACCCACTTACCCTGGAAGAAAAAACATTGGCTCAATCTAAAAGGATACAAAATGTTGTCTTGTTCGTCCCAGACCTCCATGATAAGAGGAGTGGCTATTATCAGTAGGGTTGGTCTAGGGGGGCGAAACGGTGCAAGGCAGATGCCATGGGTAGGTGGGCTATTTGTGAAATGAATTTGGGACTCACTATATGCTTGGTGTACGGATCTAATATGGATGATTCGGAGGTTTTCAGCCGCATAGAGAATGAATTGTTAGATTGGCCGACACCTATAGTATTATGTGGGGACTTCAATATTTCAGCTAATTTTTCGGATGATAGTCCCTACGTAGGTAGGAAGCCGAGGGTATATAGAGCGGTAACCTCAATGATGCAGTCACATGGATTAACTGATGTGTGGGGGAATTTAAAGGCAGGCGATCCTGGGTATACTTATTTTTCGCATCCTTACAATAAATATACAAAACTGGATTACTTTATGAATTCGGCCACTCAATTAAGCAGGGTGGAAATTATTAAACTCCCAAAAATTATATCAGATCACAACCCTTTAGTCTTAACTATGGATATCAATAAACCACGAAAACCCCCTAGGCCCTGGACCTTCAACAGGAAACTATTAGCAGATGCGGAGTACATAAAACCTTTAGTTTTTTCAGTGATATTTTGAAGTTTATTTTCTTTTCTATTTCTAACTATACCATCCCTGTAACCTTTCTTTTTTGTGAATTGCTAAGGTTTTTAAATTTGTATTTCCTAACTGTAACGTGTAGCTGACACTGTGTATGTGAGTGGCTGTATAAATCTAAGAGTGGGTGTGTGAGTGGCTGTGTGGGTATGCGATTGGTTTTGTGGGTGTGAGTAGCTATGTGGGTCTGTGAGCGAGTGGGTGTGTGAGTGACTAGACGGGCATCTGTGAGTGGGTAGTTGAGTGGCTTTATGGGTTGGTGACTAGATGTGTAAGTGCTGTATGGATGTTTGAGTGGGCATGTGAGTTGTTTTGTGTCTGTGATTTGGTTTGTCAGTGAGTTTATGGATGTCTGAGTTGCATGCTGCTAAGGTGGAGGGGGTGGGTCCAAATGGGCAATGCCTCCAGGTGATTTTGGAATTTTTCATATTTGTAGTTATTGAAAGGGAGAAAAATGGACTCTACTCTCACCAGAAGAGGTCCAGAAAGAACCCATTTACTGCAGTCATTACAGATTGTGCTCTGATAGATGAATCGCGCATTTGCCTTTACCAAGGATATCATATTGTTTTGCAATGTCCAACTGCAGCGAAAACACACTTTGTTTGCCTTTGTGAAGCCCATTAAGTTTGGATCATTTCCCCATTACAGAAGGGGAGCGTCAACTGGGGCATCTGCTATGTTTATATGTTTAAGTTCTTACTGTTGAGGTTTAATTTCTGTGGGATGAG
Organism: Lissotriton helveticus; assembly: GCF_964261635.1. Classification (NCBI taxonomy): domain Eukaryota; kingdom Metazoa; phylum Chordata; class Amphibia; order Caudata; family Salamandridae; genus Lissotriton; species Lissotriton helveticus. The sequence continues at coordinate 1,691,632,778 of NC_136061.1, read as the reverse complement.
AATCACCTGATCATTTATCCAACAAGAGCCCACAGTTTTGCATAAAATGTCTATACTGGCTAATGAGTAAGTGCTGCCTCGTTTGGCAATGCCAGGTGCGTATTTTACAGTATAGCTGCATACTGGTTCATGAGGAAATGTCTCCAACTACCTTCTTTGCGTTTTGGCAATATTATTGTTCCTCACATGTCGTTATCCAGAAATCTGTGATAATAATAATCCTGCTATACAGAAGACAACAAGACTACAAACAGGTGAATCTCCACCAAACCAGGGTACTTTATTGTACTATATGAAGTAAATGCTTATTTGTTTGGTGGAGATACCCTCGCTATATTGGGCTTTTGAGAATGTGGCATACTTTAAATGGTACAATGAGTATGTTGTATTATCTGAAGGTGTACCACTTTAAGGGGTTGACCAGAGAAAAGAGTCAGCAAAGTGCAGGGGATTTGTCCATCTCAACTGCAACACCAATTGCTCTGCGAGACTCTCTACCATCTGAAGTCCAGCAGCAGTTTCCAAAGAACTCACTGGATCTCCAAGGAGTTAGCACTTTTTGTATAGACTGCGGAAAAGTGGAACAATCTGTTGCTGCACTTTTGGACGCTTCAAAAGTGCAGCAGTGTACATTTTTTTGTTTTGAATTACACTTGTTTCCCCAGTTTTCATTTTTTTCTTTTAAAATATTTTCTAGTGGCCATTTTATTTAAAACAAAAACACATGATAGTAAAAAGACTCGAAACAAAGTTCTGAAAAATCACACAAAAAGGTTCTCATTAGAACCACCTTTCTTTGTTTAAAAAAGATAAACTGTATGTGTGTATGTATAAGAAGGAGTAAAAATCAGTTGGTTTCTGAGTAAGTGGCTGTGTAAGTGTTTGAGTAAGTGGATATGTGTGTGTAACAAAGGCTGTATTGGTCACGAATGACTGTGTAAGTGTTTTATGACTAAGAGAGTGGGTGCATAAGTAGCTGTTTAGTGAGTTGGTCTGTGAGTGGGTGTACAGATGCATGAATAGGTACATGAGTAGTTGTTTGGGTGAGTGTGTGGACGCATGAGTGTCTGTATGGGTGAGTGTGTGTTTGTAGCTGTATGCTAGGGTAAGTGGGCATGTCAGTGACTATGTGGGTGTGTGAGTGAATGGATGTATTGGAAAGTGGGTACGTGTATCAGTGACTGTATGGGTGAGTGAGTAGATATGTCATTAATTGTAAGAGTGAGTGGATGTGTGACATGCTGTTTGGTTGTGAAGGTGCATGAGTAAAATGTTGTATAGCTGAGTAAGTGGGTGTGTCAGTGAGTATATAGGTGTGTGAATGGGTGTGAGTACCTGTATAAGTGAGTGAATGGTTGTGTTAGTGACTGTATGGCTGAGTGAGTGGATGTGTCAGTGACTGTATGGGTGAGTGAGTGGGTATGTGGTAGACGGTATGGTTGAGTGAGTGCATGTGTTAGTTCAGTACAGGTAAATGAGTGAGTGTGTCAGTGACTGTATGGAAGTGTGACTGGGTGTGTGAGTGACGTTATGGGTGAGTGAGTGTGTATATCAGTGACTGTGTGAGTGAGTGGGTATGTCAGTGACTGTATTGGTTGAGTGAGTGGGTATATCAATATGGGTGAGTGAATGGGTGTTTCAATAGGTGTTTGAGTACTTGTATGGGTGTGTGAGTGCATATCTGAGTGACTGTATGAGTAAGTGAGTGGGTATATGAGTGACTGTATGGGTGAGGGAATGAGTGGGTCATGCCTGTATGAGAGTGTGTCACTAGCTGTATGGGTGAGCAAATAAGTGTTTTAGTAGATGTATTGGTGACTGAGTGGGTGCATGAGTGACTACTTGTGTGAGTGAGTGGGTATGTTTCTAGCAGTATGGGTGAGTTATTAGATGTGCCAGTAGTTACATGGGAGAGTGACTGGGTGTGTTATGGATTGTACGGGTGATTGAGCAGATATATGAGTGACTGGATGGGTGCGTGAGTGCATGAGTTAGTACCTGTATGAGTACGTAAATTGGTCTGTGGGTATCTGTATGGGTAAGGGAGTGCATTTGGTAGTACATTTGTTCATAAGTGACTTGGTATGTTATTAAATGTGTTGTTGAGTTAGTGGGTGTGAGTGGCTGAATGGGTGAGTGACTGGGCATATAAGTGGCTCTGAACATGACCTTAGCTTCTGGTCTTGAACTTCCCCTTAATTTGACACGGCCCACCCGCAACATCAAGTGTCGTTAAGCCTCCTCTTTTAGCCAAACTTTAATCCATCCAGAGGAAAAGGGTAGGCTAGTGCCAAAAAACAAAGCCCATGAGAACTACTAGAGCAATGAGAGTGGCAGCACCCACAGATCCAGAAAGTAGTGCGGATCAACTTCCCCCATTACTTTGACACATTTGATGAAAGATGAAGACAAGTGGAAAAAGTTAGAAAATATGGTCAACCAGCTACTTAAGCAACTGCTTCATATACTAGCGGAGATTGAGGAAAGTCTAGCGCTGCTTCAAAAGAGTGGAGCACACAGTCTGGACCTCTTACAAAACCCTCACCTAGGAAGCGATCAGCAGGTGCAAGGGAGAGCTCCAGTTGAGGAGCCTGATTCAAACTCAGCAACCACAGCACACATAGCAAATACTCCTAACCCTGTGGTATACTGTTCCTCCTGTGCATCCCTCAGCAGTCTCAAGTGTCTCCCAACCACACGCACAGGTAGAGAACTTAGCAGTAGGCTTAAAGATGGCCCCAACAAGAACAGAAACATTTCAGGGTCCTAATGAATAAAGGGGGGACCGATGTAGGGAGTGATTTGGAGGCCAGATGAAGACTGGATGGGAAGAAAGAGCCAACTATACCAGTCCCTAGACCTTCCAACAGCAACTTCACCACTTGTCCTTGTCTTGGTAAATGTACCAGTGTTAGGAGAAGTGCAAGGAGAATCGATGGCCCAACTCATGGCTAAAAGTTTATCCACCCATGTTAGTAACCTAGAAGGAAGGAGTGTGAGTTTGTCAAAACACATCATCTTGGCTAGGGCAGTAGGGTGGGTAGGTCACTCTAGGAAAATGTTGCCTGGGGATTGTGTGGTAGTACATTTTAATGACAAGCAGGTTTGTAAGCCAACTCCATGAAGCTGCCCCACCCAGGACTCAGATCTCTGTTCTACCACTGGAGTATTTTTAACTATCTGTTACCTTTCAAAAAAGGCCCTAGAAGAGATCTGAATGTATGGATCTCTGGTAACGCAAAATATGGAAGAACATGAGGCAGTGAGTTAATAGTAGGAAAAAAATGTAACCCCTTGACAGATTTAGAGGCCTGTGATTGATTACACTTGGCTGCTTATAACAATTATGGGAAAGCGTTAAAAACCTATACTACCCCCCAGGAGAGTTTAAAAACCCTCATATCAGCCAATAAGGGATCAAAAAGAATGTATAAAATTAGATTCCTGGAATGTGGCAGGAATCGGATCAAAGTTGGACAACCTGGATTAGCTAGCCTATTGGCAAAGCCAAGATATTGTCTGCCTACAGAAGACCTGGGGCACTGACATTGTATTCTTAGATGGGTACCGCTTGTTTCAAACAGAAGCAATTCCATCTCCATCAGGTAGAGCTAGAGGGGGTTTATTAACTGTTATTTCAAATACTTTGCCAATAAAAATAAAGAAATTTGAGAATACAAGTCCCTACTTTCACCCTCTCTTAGTCGAGGTTGATAGTGACCAGGACTTGCTTCTTATAAATGTATTATTGTAACCACTTTCGGGGAAATATGCAGTCAGTGGTGGAGTCAGTAGATACATAGATTGCTAAAATTAGTAGACCCAGCACGGAAAATGGTTTTAATATTATTTGGGTAGGCGATTTTGATGCCCAGCCATGTAAATATATACAAAATAAGGTATGTGGCTTAGTAGTCATCTTGGGTAACCCAATCCATAATTTTTCCCATCACGAATACGGAAACTCCCTAAACAGGATTCTATATGCTAGAAACCTGGAACCAACTAACAGGGTTGATGGTTTAGTGGGAAACCTTGAAAAGACCTTTAGACGCAACAAATATGAATCCACAATTAATTTTGTATTATTTTCCCAATTTTTCTCGTGGGAAGGTCACCCTAGTGGAAGCGTTATTTACAAGCTTTAGGGATCATGCAATTCTCCTTACTCAGATATGAGTGGAGCCCAGGAAAACCACGTCAGTACTTAAAATCCAGAAGCCAACCCTGGCTAGGAAGAATGGCTATTGTTAGAGTGGAGTCCAATTGATATGCTGAAAATGGTCCCGCAAATCTTATCTCATCTAATGGGGAATGTCCTAAATTGCCTGGAAGTACATTGCGCGTGCTGCAGTGCCAAATGCAACGCAGCACGCGCAATTAAGTTTATTTTATTTATTTATTTAGTTACTTAACTCTGTTCGGCTATATGCAGTAGTTTACGACCCCCCACCCTTCCACATCCCGCCCCACCGCCCCACAGCCCTCCCTCCACGAGCTGCTACTGAGTTTGACAGTCCTCTCAGCTTACCGCTGCCAATTTACTTAAACAAGTCAAATTGGCTCTGACTCATTGCCGAAAGGTGTAAAAAGCACCAGTAAATCATTGGTTTAACCTCGTATGTACAATATCTCTAAAAGTCCTTTATAAAGCCCTAAACTCTCAGCCTAGAGATAGTTCCCTGATAAAGACCCTACGAAAGGAATAACTAACAGCAAGGAAGGCAAGGGACATATTTTTGAAGGAGGAAGCTTGGCAAAAACTCGAATTAGCAGCCAGCACTGAAAACCGTGGAGATTTGTGTAAGGTGATCAATGTGTGGCCGTGGTACTGTAGGCATTATTGTGTGTCTTGCTGTGTCAGTGTATGCGTCCATGGATATCTATCTACTGCCTACCCTAGGGGGCACATATTTGTAGAAAAAAGCGACTTTAAGGCTGAGCAGGAAGTTTTAAATGCCAAGTCGACATGGCATTAAACTGCACACAGTCTCTGCAGCAGCAGGCCCGATGCATGTTTAAAGGGCTACTTATCTAGATGGCTGACTAGGAGCAATCTAAATTAGGGTACCAGTCCCCTCCTGTGTATGTTACTGTGCGTGTAAGTAACTATAAAACTATATGACTAAATGTCTTAGTTTCTCTATGGGTCTCTATATATGTGTGTTACTGAGTGGATATATTACTTACTATTACTGAGTGTTGGGGTTTATACTTTTCTCTGCAACTGGACTTTTTACTGCTGGATATAAAAGTGCTGTATGGACATGTGACAGAATGTGTAAGTATATGTCTCGGTCTGACTGACTAAGCGAGTAACTCTGCTTTTGAAAATACGTATGTGAGTTGCAGTATGGGTGGTAGACCGTGTGTTTAGCAGGGCATAAGGACCTGGAAGTGCGCATGCGACTAACTAAAAGTACAAGTCTTACCTCTTAAGCACATAGCACCCTGCCTTATGGCCTGCTTACACCCTACTTTAGGGGTGGCTTATATGTAGTAGAAGGGAAGATTGAAGCTTGGCAAGGAATTTTAAATGCTAACTCGACCTAGCAGTAAAACTGCACACACAGGCTCTGCAGTAGTAGGTCCAACACATATTTTTAGCGCTACTTGTCTGCATGGTGATTAGAAATATCATTACTTCCGTACGTATTTAATAACAATATCAGTCCCTCTCTGATTGGTCACTGGTAGTGTAATTGCCTATGTCGCTATATGATTAGCTGTCTTAGTATCACTATGAGTCTGTATATATATATATATATGTAACTGGCTCTATGGATTGCTTACTGGCTTTATTAGAGAGTGTTTGGGTATGTACATGTGTGTGCAACTGTCTCTGTTACTGCTGCATACATAAGTGCTGCATGGACATGTGACTAAATGTATAAGTGCCTCTGTCTGTCTGATTAGGTGGGTGAGTGCACATATGCTTTTGTAACGACATATGTGAGTTTCAGAATGGTTGGTAGACTCAATTTTTAGCCGGGTATATGGATCTGAATGTGCGCATGATATGAACTAAAACTTCAAAGCACATGTCTTAGCTCTTAGGCACTAAGCACCCTGTTGCATGGTCTACATACACCTTACCTTAGTGGTGACTTATATGTAGTAGAAGGGAAGGTTAATGTTTGGCAAGAAGTACCAATACCAATTCGAACTAGCAGTAAAACTACACACACAGGCTTTGCAGTAGGTGGCCCAACATATATATTTTTTTGTTCCTCATCTCAACCATGGCTGGCCCATCAGTACCGTGGGCTCGAAAAGAGTGTGACCTGGAGAAAAAAGACTTGCTGTCTCAGTACAGGACTGGTAGAGGTCAATCGTTATGGAGGAGTGCCAGGACCCTACAGTCTAGTCAGTTTCACGCTTAGTCACAGGCCATTAAGTACTCTTAAGACGGAACTTGCCATTAGCCAAATTACACCACTGCTTATACCACAAATTGACCTTAATTATGAAGGACAGACATGAATAAGCGAAAGGAGTACGACATGGCTTCGTAATCATTGGAACTGGGGAAAAAAAAACAGTTTAAAATCATTGAGACCAATCGAGTTTCATCCAGAAATCTCTTTTTTCTGGTTTTCCTCCTCTGGAAAGATCAAGTTTCGATATAGAGAGCATAGAGGAGCTCCAATCTTGTAGTGTCGGGGGGAGGCCTCTTTCCAACGCCTACAAATCTCACGTCGAGCTACCAAAATTGAGTAAAACAAAAGATTGTTATTTGCAGTGCGTTTTTTATCCTGTACTCCAAGAATTGCCAGGCCTAGGTCTATATCCACAGTGGTGCCTGTAGAAGATGGTAGTTTGTTGCTTATTGATTGCCAATAAGACGTTAAATGTGGGCAATCATAAAACATATGTGCGTCAGAAGCAGCAACTAGACCACACCGTGGGCAAGCTACTGGTGTACCGGATGAAAATTTGGACAACCTTTTAGGAGAATAGTAAGCCCTGTGAAGAGTGAAAAGGTGGTTTCTTCGCAGCCAAGCTGGTTTGACAATATCCCATAACACAGTAAACGATATCTCCCATAGTTCATTCATATTTAATGTCGGCAGAAGAGAACCCCAAAGTTGATCTGGAAGGTGGAATACTCTGTCTATTTCCCCTAGGATTAAGTTATAGAAATGGGAAACCTCTTTAGTCTTTAGGGTATTGTCAAGTAGAGAAGATTCTAGTTGACTGCTGCCTCCCAGTAATCCTTTTGGACGACGAGTGGTGTCAGAATTTTGTGCAATCGCCCAACTAGAGATCTGAAGAAATTTAAGTCTTGATAGATTGGGGCCTACCTTTCTCGCTAAATGTTCCCAGGAGAACATTTCCCCTTCAAAAAAGAGATCTCCCCAAGTTATGATCCCAGCTTCTTTTAGCGGGCTTATCAATGCATCTTTAGTCCATTCTGGTGGGTCCGGAAGGTCCCATATAGGAGAACCGTTTGAATAGTACCCTATTTTGGTAGTTGTTCTAAGATTATACCAAGTTCTCGCTAGGCCCTGTAGTATCTTCAACTTAATCTTCTTAAAAAATTTGGATCTCCAAACTTGAACAAGAATCCCACCTGATTTAAACCTTCACATTTTAGTAGTGTTGAAAACATAAGGCCGATACCCTGGTCAGCTAGAGTTTTAAATAAGATTCGGGCATGTGTCATCTGAAATGCCCAGGCATAAATTTGAATATCAGGGCCGGCCAAACCTCCCTTCTCCCTGCGACGCCTTAGTTTATTCCAAGAAATTCTTGCTATCTTGTTCCTCCATATAAATGAGGTGATGTCACTCTGCATCTTTGCTATCATTTTCTTTTCAAAGTAAAGTGGTAAACTATTGAAAACAAAGGTCAACTTGGGTAAAATGGACATCTTGACCAAATTTGATCGACCTAAGAGAGTCAATGGAAGATGTCTCCAAGAATTCATTAAGTTCCTGCAGTCTTTGGCTACCTGAGTGAATGAATGAATGAATGATGTAGGTCTTGTCATGCGCAAACTTAGCTCAATGGGCGTTAAGGCGCCTAAAACAAATAATACAGCTAGTAGATCAACCCAGCAGTCCATCACTGGTAAGCTTTGATAAAGTACCAGGTCTTCAGGGCTTTTTTAAACAGATCCATTGAGGGAAGTAATTTAACCTCAGTTGGAAGAGAGTTCCAAAGCTTAGGGGCCACTACAGAAAAGGCTCTTGCTCCCCATGTGGCTAGCCGTATACGCGGCACTACCAATTGGGACAGACCAGCAGATCGTAAGGATCTAGTTGGAATATAATGGGAGAGCAGAGACCCGAGTGAATCATCCGGACCTGCCCTAAGCGCTCTGTATGTAAGACATAAGATCTTAAAAGAAACTCTATACTGAACAGGGAGCCAATGAAGGTCTCTCCTGGCAGTCGTGGCAGAAGATGCTAGGGGAAGGGCCAACACAAAACGTGCTGCCGCATTCTGCACTATTTGCAGTCGATGAATAAGACCCTTGTTGCACTCCGCATACAAGGAATTGCAATAATCAAGCCTTGAGCCAACAAGAGCGACTGCAATCTGCTTGCGGGCCTGGAGAGAGAGATAGTGACGGATCCTATTCAGGATCCTAATCACACCCCAGCAGGTGTGAGTAAAATTTGTATGGGCGATCTGATTGATATCTTTTAAGATTTTTATACCCAAATATCTCATACTATCACAAGGTTGTACTGGATGTAGCGTATTAATGATATTCCATGTCATAATTTCGGTTTTTGTGGCATTAATTTCGTAGCCAGAAATATTGCCGAATTCTTGTGCCAGTTTAATAACTGACGGAAACGCTGCTTTGATATCAGATGTTAAGATCATGAGATCATCAGCGTATAGAGATACTTTTTTTTCCCAATCTCTGTAACTAAATGGAGTGATATTAATATCTTCACGAATCAGTTGGGCGAATGGCTCCATATAGATATCAAAGAGTAAGGGCGAAAGCGGACAGCCTTGCCGGGTGCCTCTTGTAATAGCAAAAGGTTCCGACAGTCCACCATTAACCAAGACCGAGGCTGAAGGTTCGTGGAACAATAGTGCCACCGCTCTACGAAAAGCTCGGCCCACCCCAAATTTTTCCAAGGCCCCCGACAGGTATTTCCAATTAACCCTGTCGAAGGCCTTGGCTGCCTCTAAGGTGAGAATGTCCAAGGGCAGTGATGAAGTAGTTGCCATGTCTATTGCACCAATTAAGTCGTAGATTAACTCGTAAAGTTGACGGCCCTTTACGAAACCCTTTTGGTTAGGATGTAGGATTAAGGGAGCTACCTGTCCCAATCGTTTGGCTAGTATAGATGCAAAAATCTTATAGTCCGCATTGAGAACTGAAATTGGGCGATATGAACCACAGGCCGTAGCTATTTTGCCTGGTTTCGAGATTAACGTAATGGAAGCTTTGCTCCACGATGTAGGAGGTAGATCCCCTTCTATCAATATCAGATTAAATAACATGGTAAGAAAAGGGGACATGTTGGGTGCAATATATTTATAAATCTCGACCGGAAGACCATCCGGGCCAGCTGCCTTACCAGAGTTAGTATTTGATATTGCTGATAATACCTCCTCCACCGTAATTGGGTGGTCTAATAAGTTCGCCTGTTCTTTAGAGAGTGCCGGTAGGGTGGTTTTGTTAAGCCAGTTTTCTACATCAATAGAGGTAATGTTGTTATCCTCTCTATAAATTGCCTGGAAAAAATCTTTGAAAGCTGACCTTATTTCAAGATCCGAAGATGCTGTACCAGAATCCGATATTATAGAGCCAATGTTATTACGTGTTTGGTCTGTTCTGGACTTCCAGGCTAATAATTTGCCTGCCCCTTCACCAAATTCAAAATTAGCTAGTTTACTAGCTTCCCACCTCTGCAAAATACGCTGATTCAATATAGAAGCCATTTGTCCTTTAAGTTTTGTAAGCTCCTCCTGTTTAGTCAGTATAACATGATCTGGACAGGTATTTAAGTTTTCTAAATCTGATTGAGCTTTTAGTATATTGGCCTCTATCAGTGTAACCTCTTGGGTGTATTGTTTCTTACGATATAAGGTTTTATTCTTGATGATCCCTCTCAAAGAGCATTTAAAAGCATCCCATACTAAACTAGATGTCGCCGTTCCAATGTTAATTTTAAAGAATTCCTGCGTCTCCACCTTTAAGTAGTCCAGATCCTCAGGAGAAGTAAGAAAGGATCTGTCGATTGTCCATGACCTTGTCACGTTTTGGGACTGAAGTTCAAAGTCCAACAGTATTGCCGAATGATCGGACAGGTGTGAGGGTAAGTAAGTTATATCCCTTACTGACTTTTCCAAAGACTTGTTAACCAATATAAAATCTATCCTTGATCTATGACGGTATTTATAGTTTCTAAAAGAAAAACCAGATTTCAGACCCGACCTTGCCCTCCAAATATCTATAAATCCGTATTGATGCATATTTTTAATTAGAAGATCTCTTGATTTAGAATGTACCTGTTGTCTGCTAGAGGTGGATTTGTCCAACTTTGGATCAAGCACGATGTTAAAGTCACCCGCTATTATCATGGGTTCAGAAAAATGTAACAGCTCAGAGAACAACGTGGCCAGGACAGATGGGTCATCGCAGTTAGGCCCATGATAACCTACCAGTGTAATACTTGACCCTCCAATCATTACAGTCGCGATTGCCCATCTACCGTGAGGGTCGACCTTTTGTTTCAAGAACTTTGTAGTAATAGTTTTTTTAAATAGTATGACCACCACTCTTGTATTAACTGTCTGGGAAGTGGAAACTGATAGGTCTATCCATCTATTCTTTTTTACCAAATCTAATATTTCCCCTTCTACCAGATGTGTCTCCTGGAGAATAATGACCTGGGCACCAAAGTCACGGATATATTGTACTATTGTGCTAGCTCTAGGTTTCGTGTGCAAGCCATTAACGTTCCAGGAGAGAATCTTAATGATATTCATACTTTACATATCTACTGAAATTGGTTAAGAGTCCTGCCAATACTTTCTCCTTAATATTGCTAAAATACTTAAGATTCGCCCATTTTTTATTTATGAAATTTTCAGCCGCCATTTTAGAAATGAGAAACATTTTATTTTTTATTCCCCTAACCCCTTCCCTTGTGATCACCTCCCCCCCACCCCTGAGGAACCCTTGATTATCCAACCGGAAGGGATCCGGTTTGTGATACCCCTGATGCTCTATCTAGGCTAAGGCGGGGCGTTGTTAAATTAGGATAATGGAGGGCCGAATTTGCCTAAATCTAATGAACCTCAGTGCAGAGTTTTGACTAGATGGATAACTTATAGTGGTGTCTATGTGTGTTATGTGGTTTTGTGCAAGGAGAGTGGAGTTCATACACTCCTACTTTTTTTTTCTTTTCTCCCCATTCTCCCTCTCTTTTTTTTCTTTTCTTTCCCCTCTTTTTTCTCCGCCCTTCCCCCTTACCCCCTTTCTTTTCCTTTTTTTTATTTTTTTATCTTGCCGAATTTTCTTTCTCCTTTTTTATTAGTAAAGGTTATCGTGATATTGATCCCCCTTTCCCTTTTTTCCCTTCTTACCTGAATTAAACTATTACATTTCCTTTCTATTTTCCTTCTATTAGGGAGGATCTTTTTCAGTTAAGATTTTTTATACAGTCACTCAAATGCACTATACACTCTATGAGCTTAATTGTATAAAAGCAGCTGGAATTACTTTTTAGAGGCACCTAAAGTTAGCAATAGTTCATCTGCTGCTTGTACAGTATGGACGTTGAACATTTTGTTGTTTAGCATGATCTTAAGAGCTGCGGGGAAGTTCAGCTGGACAGATGCACCTAAATCCCTGAAAGCCTCCATCCTCCGACCCAGTTCCCATTGTCTGTCCAGGGTCGCCCGCGACAAGTCTGAACGCACTTGGAAAGAGAAGCCGTCGCCTGCCAAGGATTTTTGTTTTAAAGCTAAGTTTAAGATATGATCCTTGAGTTAAAATGTGTGAAAATTCACTAGTATCTTACGGGGCTTTGTACGTTGCGGGTTGCGCCTGAATGGATCTCTATGAATGCGCTGAATGTCCAGATTAAGCTCCTCCTCTGTGTTTTTTAGATTTAAGGTTTTAATTAGGAGTCGGATAATGTATGTCTTAATGTCAGTGCCTTCATTTGCTTCTGGTATATTTAGGATGCGGATATTACACCGCCTCGCGTTATTTTCCAAATGCTCTATTCTTTCTGCCAATGCAGTGTCTACTTTTTTAAGCTTCAATATCTCCTCTTTGGCATTATCAAGTTCTATGGACATTACTGCTGTTGTCTCTTCCAAGGCTCCCGTCCTTGAGTATAACCCATCAATTTTACTGTCTAATGATTCGCAGTAGGACCTTATCTCTCTTTGGATTTTAGATGACTCCTCAAATCCACGTTTGATATCAACTGTTAAATTTGTAACCATAGTTAATCATGCGGAGAGGTCTGAAGGTGGAGTAGAGACAGCAGCGTCTGGTAGCACTTGCTCTATACCGGCATGCTCTCCGGAACTTAGAGATTTGGAAAGTTGACTTAATTGCTGTATATTGTCCTAAGCGTATTGATCTGAAGTCAGGAGGACTTCAAGTTCCTGAGATATATTATCTGTTTTAGATGCCTGGTTTTCATTTGTTTCAAGACTGTTACTGATAACAGAAAGGGCAGGGTCTACCTGTACTATGTGACTCATGTTGGGTTTTAGGGCATTAATAGTGGCATTAATAGTGTCATTGTCACCTATTTGTATGCTTTCCATGACTGGGGGAACTGAAACAGTAGCCATATTTCCGACTAATGTTGAACTAAAGATTGCCTCAGGAGAAGTTACTGTAGAGGAATGTGCAAGGTTCAAGATTTGGGGAATTGCCTTGAAATAAGAGCGCAGAGAGGGTGGTATCTTAGTACCAGGATCTAGGACTGATTTTTTTGCCTTAGACCACTTAGATCGTTTGGGTTTAGGTTCTACTGAAAGGTATGATGAGGACTTGGAAAACAACTTTTTTATGCTTCCACTAGTGCCTGGGGTCCTAGTGGGTACCTCAGCATTATTGTCTCGAACCTCCTGCTCGGATATCCGAGAAGTGTCCAGTATTGGGGCAGAGAACAGATTAGACTTTTCTGAAATTAACCTCCCTTGGTTATATAGTGCACTCCCCCCTTTAGCTGCTTTTTTGCCTCTACGACCTCTTCTAGATGTTATTGGGGCTAAATTAGTCACTATCTTGGAATGAGTAGTGACTCTACTCCTGAGAGAGTATGGATTATTCTCAGGACCAGTAGTCTGCTCTGTAATAGTTGAATTTATGTCCCCCTCAAGATCAAAATGTAGTGCATCAGAACTCTCAACCTGTGGTACCAAATTAGTAACAAATTGCTGAACAACTGGCTCCTCCACCGCCCTTTGCAACCCCTTCACCTTGTTTGTGGACTGCTTCTGCCGACCAGGCTCCTTGTGCGGCCCTGAATCGAATACCGAGGAATGTTCAGAGGTATCCACGCCTCCGCCTCCTTCCACCGCTGTTTGCTGTCTTTCTGTGTCTGTTCCTATGGCCGCCGATAGAGCGTCTCTACGGAGAGAGCGAGCCCGCCTCTCTCGGCGGTGCTCCAGGGCGGCTCGATCCCACCTCCAGAAAGCCGACTTGGAAGCAATCAGCGAGTGCAGAGCTGGCTGGGTCAGTAGCGCGTGAGCAATCCCCGAGTGAGAGCCGGCATAGAACACGCCCCCAGCGATCCCGAGCATGGAGGAGCAACAGACTATCCGTGAACACGGTAAACACGATAATGACAACAACGTTTTTATGACTAAAACAGCAAAATAGTGTCCTTCGCTTCTAAGGTAGATTTGGCCCAAAGAAAAACCCTAGGGTTTGGACCATCGAAGAGGTTTTAGATGAAAAACGCCCGCCTGAACCCAGAGCGGGGTATCGCGGCCGCTAGCCTGCCGCCGCCATGTTCCTCCGCTATATACCTGTGGCCCAACACATATTGTTAGTGCTCCCTGTCTGCATCAGTGATTAGAGTATCACTGCTTCAGAGCATATCTAAAAAGGTGTATCTGTCCCTTTCTGGATGTGTCACTGACTGTGAAAGAAGCTAAGTCACAATCTCTTTATGTTTATGTAAGTGGCTATGTATATTACCTACTGCCTATATTACTGAGTGTTGGTTTGTACAAATGTGTATGCAAGTGCCTCTGTTATTTCTGCATACATACGTGCTGTATGAGCATGTCAATAAATGTCTATGTGTCTCTGTCTCCCTCTCACAACCTCTCTGAGTAACTCTGTTTTTCTAAAATGTATATAACTTTTCAGTATGGGTGAAAGTCTGCATGTGAATCACTGAGACTTTAAAGTGCATGTCTTACCCTGTAAACACATAACACCCTACTTAAGGGGTAACTAGTACATAATAAAACAGAAGTTTAAAGCTCAGCAAGGAGTCTTTAATGCCAACTCGACATGCAGTAAAACAACACATGCACACTCTACAAATTCCAGGACAGAACATGATGAAAGGACTATTCCCACACCTACTCTCAGACCCAGAAAGACACTCACATACTCACTTGTACACCCAGAGCGATACACACCCATTCATAAACCCACCATAACACTCAAACACCCACTCACAGATCTCCTCAAACACACACAATAGTTTTGTATATGTCATCCACACTTTTACCAGCCTCATGTATACACATACATTTACAATCAGATTTTTTAAAAATTATATTTCAATTCATATACCTGTAAATTGGGTTGGTGGATCATGGATTTTTTTATTTGATGTTGTCAGGTAGAATGAAGTCTCAGAGAACATAAGAATGGTATAGCACTCTCATACAAAGCATTAATTAATGACAACCATTTTGACTTTGTACTCAGAGATATTGTTGAAGGTAGCCAATCACTTCTCAATGGTCACTATTACTATTTTGAAAACTGTCTCATTCTGCCATGCTTTCTTCTGTGTACTGCTCAGTCTTGCCTTCAAAGAGGTTAGAGTGTGGATTGTGGGTTGCAGCTTTGTGTTTTTGGCTAGAGAGTGTGCTAGAAAGAGTGCCATTTACAGGGACTTGAGTTTGCCCAATGTGGACATTACTTGGATTGGCCAGGTAGAGCTAAAGTGGCAAGCCTTCGGTTGAAAGCATTGTGGAATGCCAACACCTTGACCACATGAATGCACTGTGGTGGCACTGACCAAGGCACACTTACTGAGGTAAGACTGGAAACCTTCAAAGATACCTTTGCTCAATTAATGATACTTTTCACTCAGACTGCTTTGGGATCTTCTTCAACATATGCTAAAGACAGAAATGGGAGTGGTAAAATGAGTTCTATACATGGATAGACAAAGTCAGGAAATATGTCAATAAAACTGTTTCTGCATTTCTATGAGACCATACCATGCTCTATCTACAAAAACAACTTGCTTTGGCATGCAGGGTATATATAGAGGTGATGGAGTTCACTTCACAGAGAAAGGCAACAGGGTGTTCCTCAACAACATGAAACCCTGCAGCCTGTTTTATGAGTAGTTATCATGTACAACACAAAAATCACAAAGGCTCTTCTCAGAGCCACCCTATTTCCTAAACACTGGTGTATTACCTTTTGTTCAATTTTGGGAATACATCACGAATACACAAAACAAAAGCAGACATTCAATAGACACCAAGACATTTAACATTCCCAACTATATAAGTGACTGTACATCTGACTGGGTGTGTTATTGTCTGAGTGAGTCTGTGAGTGGGTACATTGGTCTCTGAGTGGAACTGTGAGGGGGTCTCTGAGTGTCTGAGTGGGTCTGTGAGTGGGTGAATATATTTCGAAGTGAGTCTTTGAGTGGGAGCATGGTTTCTTCATGGGTTTGTGAGTGGGTGCATGAGCCTCTTAGTGGATCTGTGAGTGGGTGTATTAATGTCTCACTGGATCTTTGAGTGGGTGCATGAATATCTGAGTGGGTCTGTGATTGGGTACCTGAGTGTCTGAGTAAGTCTATGACTGAGTACATGGGTCTGCGAGTGGGTGTATGCATCTCTGAGTAGGTCTGAGTAGGTGTATGAGTGTCTGAGTTGGTCTGTGAGTAGATTCATCAGTCTCTGAGTGAATCTTTAAGTGGGATCATGAATATCAGAGGGGGTATGTTAGTGGGTGCATGAATGCTTGAGTGGCTCTGTGAGTGGGTGCAGGAGTCTGAGTGGTTCTGTGAGTGGGTACATGAGTGTCTGAGTGGGTCTGTGAGTGGATGCATCAGTCTCTAAGTTGATCTGTGAGTGGGTGTGTGAATGTATGAGTGGATCTGTCAGTGGGTGCAGGAGACAATGAGTGGGTCTGTTAGTTGGTATGTGAGTGTCTGTGTGGGTCTATGAGTGGGGCATGCCTGTCTGAGTGGGTCTGTCAATTGGTGCCTGAGTGTCGGTGTGGTTCTGTGAGCAGAGGCATGACTGTCTGAGAGGGTGTGGGGGTGTGTGCATTAATATCTGAGTGGGTATGTGAGTGGGTGCATGAGTGAGCCTCTGAGTAGGTGCATGGGTCTCTGAGTGGATATGTGTGTGGGTGCATGTGTCTGAGTGGGTCTGTGATTGGGTGAGTGAGTATCTGAGTAGGTTTCTGAGTGGGTGCTTAAATGTCTGAGTGGGTCTGTGAGTGGGTATATGAATGTCTGACTGGATCCCCAATGTCTGAGTGGGTATCTGAGTGTCTGCAATGGTCTCTAAATGGGTATGTGAGGGGGTACATGAGTCTCCAAGCGGGTTAGCGAGTGACTGCATGAGTCTCCGAGTGGGTCTACAAGTGGGTGTGTGCCTGACGGGTCTCTGGGTGGATGTATAAATGTCTGAGTGTGTCCTTGAGTGGGTACATGAGTGTCTGAGTAGATGAATGAGTGGATGTGTAAGTCTATGAGTAGGTCTGTGAGTGTGTGCACCAGTCTCTGAGTGGGTCTGTGAGTGGGTGCATGAGTGTCTGAGTGGATTTGTGAGTAGGTGTGTGAGTCTGGTGAGTGGGTGCTTGAGAGTCTGAGTGGGTCTCTGAGTTTGTGTGTGAATGTCTGAGTGGGTCTGTGAGTAGGTGTATAAGTCTATGACTGGATGTATGAGTGAGTGCATGAGTGTCTGAGTGGTTCTGTGAGGGGGTGTGATGTATTTTTTTATATTTTTGCAGCTTTCACCACCACTCTGCAGATGTGCTACCTGGCACGCTACTGGTCAGAGGATAGATTCTCCTTGACTGCTAAGAGGATCCTTGGGGGCTAAGAACCCCTCCTGTTACCACCAGTATGTCCCAAGCAGTGGGATTGCTGAGATGTCATTAGAGGGCACTCCCCCTTGGTCCAGCATTTTGCAAACACACCTCTAGCACACTACCGGTTGGGGGATGATGTCCCCTTGGATGCTGTGCTGAGAGCTAGTCGGAGGCCCTGACCCCTTCATTCACCCATTGTACATACCTATACAGACCTATCAATCCACTTCCAAAACCACTTGCTCACTAACACAGCTACTCACACACCCAGTCACAGGCCCATACAGGCACTCAGAAACTCAGTCACAGACCTATACATTCACTCACATATCTGCTCAGAGACCCATATAGCCACTCATTCACCCACTCACAGACCCATATAGCCACTCACACACCCAGTCACAGACCCATATAACTACACTCACAGAACCATATAGCCACTTATACACCCAGGCAGCGACCTATAGATCCACTCACACACCCTTGCCCCAGGTTTACATGCTACAGTTATAAAGTATATATTTTTAACATAGAAATTCATTAAAAAATATAAAGATTACAAGGAAATTATAGTTAGGAAAAATTATTTGCAAAAACATAGAAATTCACTGCAAAAAAGAAAGGTTACATGGACATTATATTTGGGAAATAGAATTTAAATAAACATTAGAAATTCACTGAAAAAAGCCAAAGGTTTTAGGGACATTATAGTTTAGCTCATATTTCACTTGTAAAAAAACATACAAATTCAGAAGTTACAGTTACCTGAGCTCATTTAGAGAAAATGAGCCAGCACTCAAAATCCGGGGCATATAACCTGTTTAATAAATCAGGCTACTCCAGACGCAGAAACACAGAAGTGATTCGTATCAGCTGTAAAACGGCCTTTTTCAATCTAGCAAGCGCCATTTTGGTGCCACGTATATACAGATAAGTCAAATGACATAAACAATATAAAATGTCTTTCTCGTATGCAGCAATAAAAACAGATGCATCAGTCTTATTGTTATGCTGCATTTCACTACTATCGCATATGAGTGTGCATGTTTTGTATTCTCACTTTCAGAATACGAATTAAACATTTATAATCCTTTGTTGCAGCTGTTGACTCATATATGATAGTAATGAAATTTGTTAATTCGTTTTCTGAAAGTGAACACACAAAATGACTATATAAAGCAGCAATGCCACCTTCCAATCATGGGCCACAAGGCCTGTATGTGTCAGGAGACTCCATTAAAATAAATAATGACATCTTAGTCCTTGAAAAGGATAAATACTCTGCCTTCAGAATTCCGATAAAATATCAAGCCAAGGGTTATTTTTCAGTCACCACACTCAGAATGTTGTGATTCTACATCCAATTGGAATACTCACCGGGAAGGCTGCACAGAATTGTAACTTTAATTCATGAGTCTGTATTGAGGGATCGGATCATACTACAGTTTTAAAGGACTCTCCTGACATGTACTGGACTTGTGACCAGTGACTGGAAGGCAGCATTGCTGCTTTAAATAGTCGTTTTCTGTGTTCACTTTCAGAAAATGAATCAAGCAATGGTAATCTTTTGTTGCAGCTGTGAACTCATATGCAATACTAGTGTAATGCCGTACAACACTATGGCTGATGCGGATGATCCGCATCACTAGAACACAGGGGTAATTGATGATTCATGTTTTACGATCACAGATTTGTTTTTTTTACAAATGATTTATAGTGATCTGAGCTGTGGACAATGTAATGTGTTATGATGCGTGATGTGAGTTCGTAGGGCCCAATCTGCTGAATCTACACGGCGATGTGAGAGAGTCCAGTCCGGGTTTTCCAGCACTTCGAGCTAGCGAGCCGGCGTTTTAGCCGTTTGTGCATCGTCAGGGAAAGAGGCGGCAAGTTGAGAAAATGCCAAGAAAAGCCAGGGAACATCGGAATATCAGATGGCTTCTTTCTCTCCTTCCGCAGCGGTGGTCAGGCTGCGAGAGGTCGTGGTTGTTGAGCCCAATGGAAGGGCACACCATGGCCCCTGATCAGTACCGGTCGGCAGTAGGAGTTTCTGCAGGGCGGTGACGTGGCAGGGGGAGGGGCAGGGTGGGGGGTAGTAATGTATGGATTACGGAGTTTAACAGGTAAGTAAACATTTAAATAAAGAAAACGAATTTCGTTGCGCGCACTGCGTCCTCCCAGGCTGTTCTTAAGAAGAACAGCCTGGGAGGACCTAGAGAGAGCCAGCTCCCTTAAGGACTCTAAGAGTTTTTGGGAGGATATAAACCGTCCGATCTTCTCTACCGAAGCCAGGAGCATGGATTCGACCATAACAGGTGAAGCCTGGGAAGCCCGTTTTCTAAAAATGTTCAATCCTCGGCGCATACTAATACAAGAACAAAGGGACGAGACAGTTATTAATTTGCAAACTGCTAATGAACTAAGTCTATCCCTTTCCCTAAGTGTGTTCGAAGATACGATAGCCAAGGGCATATCACTTAAAGCGCCAGGACCAGATGGGGTTCCCCTAGATTTACTTAGTAATCTTCAATTATGGGCACTACTTAATGTTTGTAAAGCGGTAATAGTTGGCCATATTCCATCATCATGGAAGGAAGCAGTGGTAGTGCCAATTTTTAAAAAAGGAAATAGGAATGATCCCACATGAATCAGGCCTATTTCCCTAATAGATGCCACTTGTAAAGTCATGGGAGGGTGATTCTGGCACGATTGGAGTCGTGGGTAAATGCCTTGGGATTGATAGCCAACACCCAATATGGTTTTAGAAGGGGGATCGGATCAAACGAACAGTGTCTTAACTTGTCACTGATTATGGGTAAGTACATGAGGGCCAGAGGGGTTTCGATTCACCTGGCCTTCATGGACCTGTCCAGTGCTTTTGACACTGTTATTAGGGGGAGGCTATGGACGTTGATAGTGGAAATGGGCTTTGAAGAACCCCTCCTCACCCTCCTACGTAGGTTGCATAAGTCTATTTCTGTTGCGGTTCGCTTTGGTTCAGGAGGAGAGAAGACCAGGCTGATTGCCTCTATGGAGAGGGTCCGCCGAGGTTGTATCCTGGCCCCCTTTCTATTCCTTATATATACAAATGGTTTAGAGGCATTCCTGATCAAACAACAACTAGATTTTCCAAAAATAAATGGCAAACTGGTCCCCTTGCTATCACATGCCGACGATACAGTGTTAATGACTTTGACGGCCAATAGCCTACAAAAAGTCCTGACCGCCTTCATTGACTTTATGTTAGGCCTGGACCTCAAAGAACATTTTAGCAAAACATTTATGATGGTCTGTGGTCCAAAGAAAACTAAAACCAGGAAATTTATGGTGAAGGGAAAAATAATCGAGAAGGTGCCAAGTTGTACTTACTTAGTTAATGTTTTTAACAATAAAATAAACTGGGATGACATCGTTATGGTAAGGGCCCAACAGACGAGTAGAATAATAGAGGGGCTTTGCCATTTTGCCTGCAAATTGGGACACAAGCTGGTAGCAGAGATGATAACTTTATATAAATCATAATGCTTATCTGTAGCTACCTTTAGGGCTGGAGTATGGGGTTATTTTGTAAATGAAGAAGTTCTGTCATAGATAGGTAGACCAGGAGCTGGAGATATAGGTAAGTAGATTTATTTGTTAAGGTAAGGTGATACAGGGTGCCCCACCTGGACCAGCATCCTGCTGCTCAGCCCCCAATCAATCTAACTGATCATTCATTCAGAGCATGCACACACACCCAACATTCTATGACATCACAGTCCTGCTGGCTGAGCAGCCAGGACTAGGAAGCATAGGGTATAACATATCTCCTTCCTTTAGAAACAATAAAACAACAAGAAGCAAAGTGAAGAAAATAATCACATTCAGTTACTTGGAAATGAAATCAAAATAGGTCACAAAAATCATATTAGATAAGTAAATGCATTCTTGGTTCACAATAATAATCTAATAGCATTCTAGGATATTAAAGTCAATAAGATAAAATAAAATGATAAGAGAAACATGATTCCTCTCTAGTTTACATAAGAACATAAAGCATAAATAATTGTATTCTTCATTTAGAATGGTAATGAAACATGTAAAGTCACAATTAAAAGATTGCACATGTTTCAGGCAGGATGCAATCTAAACAGATTGTAAATGTTTCAGGGAAAATGCAATCGCCACACATACCCAGTACACTCTGATGAACATCACAGCAGAAAGGCAATCACTACACTTACCCAATAGACTCTGAAGAACACCACAACACACCTATCTCCCTCAGCCAAAGAATATGAAAAGAACAAAATGTACACATGTTCAAGCATGGATGTAATAGCGCACAATAGATGACGTGCGGGGGAGAACAAAATGTAATGCACACCGAACATTACAGTTAGTGCACTACCAACGCAACCTTGACGTGTGAGTCAAAAGACAAAAATAATACACACGACAATTACAACACTAACTCTTGAGTACTCTGCCAACGCAACCCTGACGTGCCAGACAAAACACCTTCCCAACACAACCCTGACGTGTGACGGACATTCCCAATGCAATCTTGACCTGCGAGGAATATTGCCATATGCAACCTTGACGTGCAAGGCAAAACACATTTCCAACACAACCCTGACGTGTGAAGGACACTCCCAACGCAACCTTGACGTGCGAGGGACACTGCCAGAGCAAACTTGACGTGCGAGGCAAAGCATATTCCCAACACAACCCTGACATGTGAAGGACATTCCCAACGCAACCCTGATGTGACAAGGACACTGCCACCGCAACCTTGACATGTGGGTCAAAGCCCATTCCCAACGCAACCCTGATGCGCGAGGGAAATGCAAAAAAAATACAACATGGGGTACACGACCCACCCACAAAACATGCTTAGACAAAACATGGTACATACCCCCAGGCAATGTATAGATAATCTCAGCATGTAAATAACAGTAGCTGCTAAAATAATATAAGTGCATTCAGATTACATTTTGGTTGAAGGTCTTGCATAAAATTACCGCAGTACAAGATGCATTAACTGTGCAGGTAAAGCATGTAAATATCTTTTGCATGTTTAACCGATTTTTACAAAACAATAAACTAAAACAGCACAAAGTAGTCACCGTTGTCATCAATACAAGAGTAGTTTGAACACCATCCCAACCAGTTGGTGAAGTTTTAAATAACGTAGAGGAAATCGCTGGTCCACTGTTTTAAAAAATGTGCCATGCACCGATGAGGAACTCAGCATACAGAAACAGAAACCACTTCAAGAACAGCTCTCAAAACAATTCTTAGTAAGTTATTCATCTGATGCAGCAATATCGTGGACAAATTGCGTTAAAAGTTGAAGAGCACACAAGGCTGGACTGTAACAACGATGCTTCCAAAACTTTACTGTCCTTGACAACCTAAAAAAACCATGGTTGGCATAATACGTGGGGCACAAAGGAAATTAATGACTGCAGGCCTCCACAAGATGGTGGCACTTTACAAACGCAGCCGCGGGTTGCTCACGGCACCAACGTGCATTCACTGTCCCTGCACAACGATGCTGACGTCAAAAGGAGACAATGACGCTGAAGGCACCCTGGAGCAAAGTGAAGGTCAGCGGCGTGTGCACCAAGTCCATGTCAAGTTCAAAAGGACATACGGCCAAATTCATCAACGTAAAATCGGCTCGCAAAGGGCCAGATTCTGAGAATCTGGCCCTTTGCGAGCGCAATTTTTACATTTGGGATTCATCATCCCAAATGCAAAAATCGCTATTATAGAATTCACAATTTTGCGAGGAATTGCATTTAAGGAATCTCTATTTGAGATTCCTTAAATGCAATTAATGAAACATTTAAAAATTGCGAATTCGCAATTTTGGGCCGCTATTTACTGCGAAGTCAAACCTCGTGGTAAATAGCGGAAACTTAGAAAAATGCACTTAAGTGCATTTTTCTAAGTTGTATGTTACACACACACATGTCCTTGGGACATGTGTGGGCGTAACACCAGCGTCCAATATCATTTCAGGGGTGCAACAGGGTGTCCTTTGGACACCCCTTCACCCTCGAAATCGCAAACTCAAAATGCGAATCGCTAATAGCGATTCGCACATTGATATGTCTTCCCATTCATTCCTATGGGCCTTTAGGCCCATAGGAATGAATGGGGAGTTATTCCTTATTTGCGATTAGCAATTAGCTAATCGCAAATAAGGAAGCTGTAGGAATCGCAAAATAAATTGGGATTTGTACATGAATCCCGTTTTGCGAGTCTGTAATAGCGATCCCTTAATAATCGCTA
Source organism: Lissotriton helveticus (assembly GCF_964261635.1). Classification (NCBI taxonomy): domain Eukaryota; kingdom Metazoa; phylum Chordata; class Amphibia; order Caudata; family Salamandridae; genus Lissotriton; species Lissotriton helveticus. The sequence goes on along the minus strand of NC_136061.1, from coordinate 1,691,609,239 downwards.
TTACAGACTCGCAAAACGGGACTTTGATGAATCTAGGGGATAGTACTGTTTAACTGCCGCAAAGGGGAAATGTTAGAGCATAGGCAACTTTATTGAAGGAAAATAAACATACTTGTGTTAAATAAGACTGAGGATATAAGTACTCCTCACAGTACTTAACAGTAGCTTCCCTACGTTTTCCTCCATATTGCTTGCACTAATTTTGATCTACACGTGTCTCCCACGCAGTAGATCAACCTTACAGCCAACTCCCCTATGTGCCTTTCTTAACTGCACATATTACGGTTGAAAAATGCTCGACAGTCTCTTATATGCGCTCTTGATGCAGTGTAGGATAACCCCTTCAAATGCCACTCCTTCTCACTTATGTTAATACATTTCATATAAGCTCTCCATTAACACAGACTTAGCCAGCATTACGTGAACAAAAATATGGCACACACTATACTCCGCTCGCCCATAGTTTTCACTATTTCACTTATTTCATTACCTGAAACAGGCTGCACATCTGTTAGACTATTAATATGCTTCCTTCACAGCAGAAATGACATGCAGGGTTGGCTGCACCAGGTGAAACTTTGCACAACACGAAAATTCACACTTTGAGCATAGGCAAGGGACTTTGACTTTATGTAAGGACATTCAGCTGTAAATCCTTAGCCAAGTTATGCTGCAAATACTCGAACTGACCACAGTTCACCGTACACCAAAAAAGATTTATCTCAGAAGTCACATTACAGCATCTTTTATAAGAATAAAACAATCCATTTCTTCTCAGCTAGTTTCAGGCATCCGGTCATATTAAAATTAGATGGCTAAACTCTAATGTGTAAGCAGACTATAAAGTGGCCCAACAGGATCAGTTGTCCAAACATTCAAAGTAAGCAGTCTATGAGAAGGGAGATTCATAGCCACTCAAGGCACATAATGTCCAATGCCCAACACATACCTCTGTGGACTGTCTGTTGGAAAAGACACCGGTGCGGCATTCAAGGCATTGCACAGGCTTAATTTTCAGGTTTCTTTTCAGACGCTGGACTCTGTTATAAGCAAAGTCCCCATCCCATCCTCTGGGAACAGGTAGCCTTGCAATAGTGAAAATAGTGAAAAACTAATTTGGTAGTATTTCACTATCAGTACATGCCACACACACCAGGGCATGTCCTACCTTTCACATACAGGCACCCTGCCCAGATGGGTACCCCAAGCCTACCTTAGGGGTGACTAACTTGTAGAAAAAGTGAAGGTTTAGAGAATGGCAAGTGTGTGCACACTTGCCAAGTCGACATGGCAGTCCCAGGCTGCACATAGGCTCTGCAATGGCAGGCAGAGTTACATTTTACAGGCTTGTTCTGTGGGTATCACAATCAGTGTTGCAGCCCACTAGAAGCACTAGATTTACAGGCCCTGGGGAAACACAGTGCATTAAACCAGTGACTGACTAGTAAACCAAATCAGCCAATTATGGAAACACCAATCCATAACAACAATTTACAAGGAGAGTATATGCAATTTAGCACTGATCAGCAGTGGAAAAGTGCCCAGAGTAATAAAACCAACAAAAACAGGTCAGAAACAGGAGCCAAAAAAGCAAAAAGGTCTGGGGATAAACCTGCTGAAAAAGCCAGGTCTAACATGACCCCCTATCAGCCTAAAGCCAGGGTAGACTAATCAATCTCTTGATGGGCTTTCCTGGTTGAGGCGATAGAAAATAGACCTGGCCCACAACAGCAGGGGCACGTTCTGGTTCTATGCCTTCCTGAACACAGTTGGATCCCTCTGTCCATACTCTCAGGGCCCACTAAGCTAACCCATGGGGAACCCTACTCCTCACCTGTGGACATCATCTGTGTAGCTCCTAACCTTAGCTTGCTCACCTGTGTGTCCCAACAGAGAGGCAGTACCCAAATGGCCAACACAGTGGTGTGGCCAAGTCCACCCTGGGGTGTGACTCCTTCCGCCCCCCAGGGGCCACTCTGTCCCCCACGACAACAAGCCACTGTGGTCACTGACAGTTGCCAGTGAGGAGACCCAGGCTTATGCCTCTCAGGGCTCTCAAACCTCTGTAGTGTCAGAGAGCGGGGGCAGTAACCCCAGGTGCCTAGCACCCTTTGTCCACTCTCCCTCCTGTCAGGTCAGGGATGACAACCTGACACTAACCCAACAGCCCCGTGCCTGTACCCAGCAGCTGGACAGGGGACTGGGGTGGACTTTCCACACCCGGTTGTCCTCCTTAGGGCTCTGCTCCATCCCACCTGGAGCGGTACCCCCTTCCAGAATTGTCAGGGCACCAGTGGCAGGTGTCCTGCGCATTTCACCCACCAGTTCAAGGGTTCTATCCTGCAACTGGGATCCCAGCCTAGGGTCTGTACCCTTAGACTTGGCAGGGGTCAGGGGTGAGGATGCCCTCTCCCCATTGCCCTTACTGGGGCCCTGCACCCTCCCACCTGGAGCGGTACCCCAGAAGACAAACTGGTAGGGACACTGATAGCAGTTGCCACTTCCTCTACGTCAGAAGGACACCCTGAACATGAGCCTCCAGTCCAGGGTCTGTATCCTTAGGCTGGACCTGTGCCTGGCAACCCAGGACTTCAGGGGGAGTACACCACCCCCCAAGGGAAACACACTCCTATGGAGTTGCGTAAGAGTCTGCCTGGTGCAGGTCTCCAGCCTCCTGCCCACCTGACAGAGCATGAAGAGTCCCCAGGCCAGAATTGGCCTCACCAGGGTCTGTCCTGGGGTGCACTGATTCTAGAGATAGCAACCCCTGGCCCACTGGTCCTCCTACTGGAGACAGCGCCGCCCTCTCACCCCTCTCTCTGGACTCATGCTCTCTACTGGAGAGGAGCTGCCATACACCAGGGCTGGTGGAACGCTAGTTACAGCCCTTTACCCCAGCTCTACTGACACCCTGGGATCCCCCTTAGGGGATGGTCTCCCGGTACAGCCTAGGCTCCCACCTGGTAATCCCTTAGGGAACCCTCCAGGCCCTGGGAAGGGTTTTGGGCACCTTGGGAGGCATTACATTCTTACACCTTCAACATGGAGATAGGAAGTGAGTCCCTACACCCCTCCCACTACATCGGGACCTAACTGGGCTACATCCCTTGGTTGGGAAATACCCAAGCCACAGCCATCAGGCTCACATCCAGATGCCTCTTCAGACCCTCTGGCATCCACCAGAAGGTCCGCTCGAGTGTGAGCTTCCTGGGGTCAGAGAACTCACACTCCACCAGGTGTTGGCATAGCTCTGGAAAACAGGGATTTTAAATATGCTCTCCACCAATTGAATCACATCGCCCCACACAGGTGTCAACCAACTTATCCTTTGCCTTACCATCCAGTGCCTCACACACATACCCCATACCACTTTCCTGAGATTTGTAAGACAGTGTCACTCAACCCACACTCTTCTGGGTGGTCTCCACACTCACATACCAGGACTTCTGCCGTGGGGGAACTCCTTTTACCGCACCTCTCATCTAGAGTCAGTAGAGGGCCTCTCCCAGCACTAGGACTATGAACCCCTCTGCCAGTTCCCTAATCCACCTAAGGGACACTTCGCACCACTGGAGCTGCCTCATATCCTTGAACACCCTGGTGTATGTTAACAACCTCCTTCAAGTCAGGCACCACATCTCTGGCTGTGTACTTCTCCCTCAGCACTAGATAACTCAATTTTGCTGCCACCATCTGAGCTGGACTCCACTTCCATCCCAGCCAAGCTCGCTTCCTGAGCTACACACATATCTTTTTCTTGAGTTAAGGCCCTCTTGACCTCAGCCCTCTGGAGCCCCTCATTAAGCTCTCTCAGCCTCTGCTCACAAGCTAGAAGCCAGCCATCTTTTTCTGTTTCTCCCTCACTTTCAGGAAAGCCCTCCTTCTCAGACTTCACTTGTAGTGTTGGCCCTCAGCAGGGCAACTCTTAATGAAATAGGGATGCCTCTAGATCCTCCCTGGACCCTTCTTTTCACAGGCAGCCCTTTTTCCTTGCAGAACACATGTAGCTCCTTCATTGTGTAGATGACCATGTGCCAGAAGTCAAGTTCCATTTTGAAACAACTAACCAGAGTCCTAGTATAAAAAAATACTTCCAGGGGATACCAAATAATAGAAAAAAACAGTATGTTGTTGCGTAACGGTCTGCACTATACTAGTAGTATACACTAATCACTGTATGTAAGACACAAATGCAAGTCCAGATCCTCACCGCTGACCACCAATTTTAGAAATGGGGTCCCTAGTTGGCAGAGATAGGTACCTTCGTCAAAATGGGGACCCTTGATTCTGTTAAGGGTAAGGGGGATACCCTCCTAAATAAACCCTGCTCACCCCCTTGGTAGCTTGGCAGGAGCAGGCAGGTTCATCTCAGAAGCAGTGTGTAAAGCAATTATAAACACATACTGTAATACAGTGAAAACACTATAAATGGACACCATAAAAGTTTAGAAAAATAGTAAATCTTTATCTAAACCAACAAGACAAAATACGATAAAAATCCAACGTACAATATGCTTGAAAAATAGTACTTGTGCAAAATAACCTTTAAATTGCAGGAAAAATCAATAAAACACAGTTTCTCTGACTCTGTAGCTCCTCTCTGGGCTACTGCGATATTGAATACGACAGAGTCTAACAACTGCAGCCCACCACGTTGATGCTGGCCAGCTAAAGCGTCAACAGACTTGATGCAGTACCTTTCTCATTGCGACCAACACGTCAGTGCGAGTCGGTCAGGGCTAATGTCGCGGTCGCGTTGTGAAACGAAGCGTTGCAGCAGATGATGGCCTCACGATTTGGTGCAGGCAGCGGCTGGTTGACGGAGACGGTGACACCAGGGCTTGCATTGAAGGGTGAGGCGATGCTCGCTGTGGTGCTGGCAGGTCACAGTACAGCGATGGAGCCGGTAAATGTCTGTACATTTACCAGTCTCGGGCATCGACGGAGTTGGTGACATCCTTGCAGCGTGTAGCGAAGTGTTGCAGAGTGCATTACCCACAGGACATGTTGCAAGCAGTGGCTCATTGACGAAGTTGGTGAGACCAGGGTTGTATTGCAAAGTGAGACAATGCTCTCGGCGGTGCTTTCAGGAGATGGAATCCTGGGATGGACTCAATGACAGTGTTGGTTACACTTTTTCTTCTGCGGAGACAATCAGAGACAGGGCCCACAGACATGGTGAGGTAATTGCTGTTCCTGAGACCTCTAGTACAGGGGGCAAGCTCAGTTCAAGCCCTTGGAGATATTTTCTTCAAGCAGGGGACAAAGCAAGCAGCAAAGTCATTTTCTCATTTCCTTGGCAGCAAGTAGCCACTACAGGCCAACCCCAGACAGCAATCAGCACAGGGGTAGTATTCCTCCTCAGCTTCTTCTCTTTGACAAAGGTTCCTTTTGATTTCCCAGAAGTAGTGTAAACGTCTGGGGTCTGGGTTCCTCTTTTTATACACAAAAATCATTTGTTCTCTGAAGGCAGAGAGTGTCTGTACCCAGCCAAAAACAGTTCTGTCCTCACTGGTGCAGCTTCCTGACAGGAGGCGGCGACAGCATTGTTGAAGGCAGACCAGGCCCACTCAGGTGAAAGGAAATCTCCTCCCCTACTCTAAATGCAGCCCAGTTGGGTAGCACTAGTGCAGTCCATGGCCCTGTGGAAATAAGAAAATGAGATGTTGCCCATCCATAGGAGTTTGGGTGCAAGCAGTGCCACTGGAATTATTCAAATATGCAACCGCAGCAATTTTCATATAGTTATAGATTCGCCGCATTTGCCACATAATCCACCATCTGAAATATAATCTGCAGATTGTAGTAAAAAAATATTTCTAGCTCAAACGGGTCATACGTTACTAAAAACGCAGTGACATATGTTGCTGCACAGTAGAAGGACCTCATACAAAGTTGGACGGGTAACCTTTCTGTGCGTATATTTGGGTGACAATTAGTACTAAAGAAGTGCAACTACCACCCTAAAAGTGCTAACAAGTGTAAAATGGACACAATAATAAAGTAATACTTTCACAAAATGTGCCATATAGTGCCACATAATTTAGATTTTCTTGCCGCATAATTTACTCAACCTTGCTGTTTAATTTGGCCCTTCACTGCTGCATAACTCCAGTGACCCTGGGTGAAAATACTGGCTGCAGGCCAGATCCTGCTTTAGGCGATGCGCAGGGGGGGACTGGCAACTCACAGGACTTGGAAACAGGCTTTATAAATTCCCTAAGGAAATACTCAATCTATCAAGGACAAGTCACAGAATGTTGTTCTTGAGTGTCATAAGTCACATCTAAGCTTAGTGTAAGCTCAACTATTCACAACAAGTGATCTGTGAATCAGGCATCAACATGTAGAGTTGATTCTTACTAAAGAGAGGAGTAAAACATATTCAGTACCAGAAAAAATGTATCCTATACAGCTTATCCCAGCTTGCTTACCATCAGGAGCTTAAATCAATACAGCCTCACACATTACTAATTCAGTGCTGATTCTTAAAGAAAATGGTGTTCTACATCTTAGGCTTGCTCTGTTCCTTGGCTGCAGATTCACTTTTTTTTAATTCACAAGGATTTCCAAGAGGACTGCTGAAAATATGAGATAATGACTGGTATGCATGAGTGCTCATTAAATTGCTTTGTGAAGCCACAATTGTATAATTTGAATGGCCTTTCTGCAAAAGTAATTGTGTTTAAGTGTACAACTGTGGGAGTAATAATTTCTTCAAACTAATTATTTTCTCCAGGGACAACATTATTTCCTAATGGAGAAACACCTTTTGCCACATCACAGCCAATGTTGGGGCCATCTCTTTCCTATTATCACATGGGAAATGAATTTACTCGTGCCTTTAACAGACTTAAATCTCAAATTTCTCAATGTTTTTATATTGTCAGGGCATCCACATTCTTAAATGCCTACTCTGTGATTCGAGATAACATCTACATGTGTGCAATATCACATTTAGTTTAAACATGAGTATCTCCCTTAACCAGTGCAAAATACTTAGTCTGTGAATGCAAAAACTAGAGGTAATTTGGAAGTGTGAATTAAATTTGCATCTACAAATGACTTTGAGAATTAGATGCATAATCCACCATCTGCTGCATAATCTGTAGATTTTAGCGAATAAAATAGTTTCTAGCTCAAACGGTTCAAACGTTACTAAATACGCAGTGACAGGTGTTGCTGCACAGTAGAAGGACCTCATACAAAGTTGGACTGGTCATCTTTCTTTTGCCTATATTTGGGAGAAAAAGCTGGTAATAAAGAAGTGCAACTACCACCCTAACAGTCTTAGCAAGTCAAAAACAGACACAATAATAAAGTAATACTTTCACAAAATGTACCATATAATGCCACATATTTCGATTAAGTATAAACCTGTGTTGAATTTTTTATCTTTGTTGAATAATTTCCTTTCTTGCGTTTGATTCACTGTATAGTTTATCAATTTATTTTGACATTGCTTGTCAATAAGACAATGTGATTTTTGAAATTATAGAAAGCTCAGATCCTGAAAAGAATCCCTTGAGGGCATCTTTACCTTAACATATTACAGACGCAAGCGCAGAGTTAAAGAATCTCTCAGGAGGTGCAGTGACAGTGCCTGCCCTGAAAGCAGTCCTATGGACTCCCCAGAAATCCCCTTACAGGTGGGTGTAGTCACCGGTTGCACCCGCCTGTAAGGGTATCCCTAATCACCCTTTCAAAATTCAACCAGGTTACCTCCTGCCCTGTCAAAACACGGAGCGGCTTTAAAGCAGCCGCTCCCTTTATCATATGAAAACACTGCACCCGGGGCAGCACAAGTTCGCAGCTGCCCTAAGGGCAGCTCATTCAACATAATACAGCGCACTTTCCTTCATTGCGCTGGGCACGCCTTTTTAAAGTTGCGCCCAGCACAATGCAGGAGAATGCACCGCATGTATAATGCAGCCTCTAGTCAACAAAGCAAATGAACGTCATTGTGCTCAATAAATAACTAATAAATAAAAGCATATATAATCCATCATCACAGTATTTTATAATACAATACTATACAGTATCAACTAATACATGACATTTGTATGGTCTTATAACTTCGAGATATCTCTACGGGCAAGAGCTAGAAAGATAACAGCCTACTTTGTATATAGGAACTTTAAATTCTATGAAAAAAATGCCAACAAAGAACACAGGAGAAAACCCCGAGGTAATTTGTCAAGGAAATTTTCCACAAGAGGCCAATTTGGGAATTTTGAGCTGCAGCGTATTTTCCCATGTATTTAATACAACTGGGAAATCGACACGCCCAAACTGCCTGCATTAGCTGTATTGTTGCCCGAATAGTTCTCAAAATAATATCAATATTCTAGAATGCCATTCATGAGGGACAGGCCACTCTTTCTTTGGAAAGGCTACGTGGTATCATTTAGTTTGTTATAAGAAAAATATTGGTCCTGATGCATTTATATTTAAAGTAAAATGTCACTGAAAGGGTGAGGTGATTCATCAGCATAAGACTTTTTCTTTTTTAATCTCAAAACACTTTCCTTCACATTTTGATTTTTTAGTTCTGAATATTAACTAAATGATTGACAATAGTGGATACAAATTTTTACATATGATCAAAATAACCATTGTGGATTATCTTCATCAAACTATAAGAACAGCTATTTAAGAATCTAGTCTGTTACTTGAGAATGTATTTAAGGACTATATAGACGTGAGTGACGAGCATAGTAAGAACACGTGGTGATAAATGTAATGCAAGGCCTTCCATCAAGAAATATTTCCAATTCAATTTTAGTGTATTCACATAAAAGGTTTCCCCTCAAACATAACTTACTTTACTGCTTGCTATGATATTATATGAATCTCATCAAAAGACATACATACCTAAAACTCAAAGCATCTTTTGAAGTCCTATATCCTTGGGTTATACTGGACTATCTAATAGATGTTTTCGTTTTGGGCACTATGCATTTCTGTTCATTGAAAACAGCGCGGACAGACAAAACTTCACATACAAAACTAGTCGTGGATTGTTGCCACATATTTATTGCATTCTCTAGAGCTGCTAACTGTTGCCTGAAACTGATCTAGTGGTTTAGTCACTGTGGGAACAGCATAAGCATTTGCCATGCTGCTGAATAAATTCGCCCACATTCTGGAATGTGTGGGTCCCATTTGAGACACCTCACGCATTGTCTCCTGTGAGAAATTGTATTTGCTTAGAGGGCGCTTAAAACCATGCATTGCCTACTGCTTTTTTGGCTCATTGTCACTCTCATTTGGCTGTTTTTCCATTGTTTAGTGTCTGCAGTTTTTACTTCCTCTTCTTGTGTTTTTCCTGCCTTGGAGCATAGTTCAAATTCTTATATCCCTCCACTACTACCTTCAATGGGTACTATTAGCCATGTTGCACAGCAGATGTGCTTCTGTATAACATGGCTAAACAATGAAAAGCCAATCACCGTTGGGTCGTAGAATAAGCCTATTTGCTTTGCCAATACTTAATCTAACTTTACATTCATAGCCACGATGTAGGGATGTTTAAACTCTGCATTTTGTCCATTGCTGCTTGTGTGGCGAGCAGCAGAACAACCCTCAATGGAAAAAATAGAGGATCCGTCTGCCAACAGGGCAGTCAGGTCAAAATCTCGGAAGCAGGACCTTCGACTACCTGTCAGGAAGTCCCGCTTCCGCTACAATGCTGGTCGAATGCACATCTAACTGGCATCATAATCAGACTCACAGTGGGTCCCTCTTGTTTAGACATACCAAACCAGTGTTAATACCGAACCTGTGAGTAAAACCACAAGGCAAGTGCACCACAATGCATAATATGCACTATGCACTAAATCCCATATTTATCATTCTTAACGTAGTTTAACACAGCAGGACAAATTTCTCGGCAGAGATGCGTGACAGGGAGAGGGCAGGAATGCACCATATCTTTTAAGATATGGCGCATTCCTGTCACCTGCCTGTGCTGGCGCACAATCAGCAGCCTAGCGCCAAAGCAGGCACTTTTGTCCATGGAGCAAAGATGCCTGCAATATAGGAAAGATAGTGTTTGTGCAGGAAGGGACAAATTCCTGCACAAAACCAATCCTTAGAGGTATACACATCTTTTTATGTGTGTTGCAGAATTCAGTAGAGGAAACAACGAGCAGAAATAACTAATGGCGATTTGTAACTTCTATGTGTGTTGCTTAATGCAACTCGTAATCTTCTAATGACACCTTCCTGCACATGAACAATCACTTGTGGTAAAATGTAGCACACATAGAAACAGAAAAAACAAGGAGACATTAATCATGTCTCCTTGTTTTGCCAGTTTAAGACCAGTTTTTCCCCGGTCTTATTGTTGGCGCTGCCCCATATTTATGCCACACTTATACATAGGGAACTGTGTAAACAAAATGGGTGTTGCAGCAGAACGCCCCCCTGCAACACCCATTGCCTGCCACTTTCACGCTAAATGCTGCATAAAAGGGGCCTTATACACAAGGCAGCTTTAAGCCATGTTAAGTGGATTGACTCCACCTTGAAAATAAGGCAAAGGGCTTATTCCCAACAGAGCATGAAAAAGTGACGTTCTGGTCAGTAGCGGCTCCTGGAGGAGTACTGCAGGGTGGTGGGGCAGGGGATGGGCAGGGTGGGGGGTAGTAAACTCTGGATTAAGGCCGAACGGAGTTCAGTTACTACATAAATAAATCAAATGAATTACATTGCGCGCTGCATCGCCGGTTCAGCTTTGCAGCACCCTCAATGTATTTCTTTTTAAAAATGTATTTAATTACTGAACTCTGTTCAGCCTTAATCCAGAGTTTACTACCTCCCACCCTGCCCCTCGCCCCACCCGCCTCACCGCCCCGCAGCAGTCCCTCCAGGAGCCGCTCCTGGTTCTGGTGTGATACGCTCTTGTAAATATGCCACTAGCTTCTGAACTATCAATATTAAACTGGGGTCCGAGAGTGGAGTAGTCATTCCTCTCATAGGAAAAAAAAAATGATTTTTAAGATGAAAATGTCTTTTACACATTTGATTTGAATAACTTGAAGTTGCTGAAAGTATATTGGATATTTTTGTTTATTCAACTTTAAATAGTATTCGTCAGGGTGCACTCAAATCCTCATATACTCTCTACAGAAGTGTGTGAATCAAGGGGACTTTCTACACAAGCCTGAACTGATTATCAAGCAGGCACAAGACCTCTAACGTTCGTAATGTAAAATATTATTTTATCTGGGAGCAGGGCACCTATTTCGAAAACATTTCTTTCGTCCTCATAAGGACATTGTCACACTCAGGAAAATAAAGTTTGATGAAAGGTGCAGTCACGAAGTTTCAACAGACCATGCAAATATTATTGTATCCCTGAACATATACAGATAACAATCATAGTTGAATCTTCGTATGTTGTTTAAAATATATTGATCATTCTCCGTAATTATAATTATCATATGAAGACCATGGTATGAAATGTGTTTATGACACGAACAGAGACATTGCAAAGGACTTTAGTTTCTTAAACTCGAATTCTGTATGGAATGTGCTTTTGGATTTGCCGCAGGTGTGTTTGTTGGTGATGCGAATCCCACTTTCTACATCACTCAGTAGACGTGTATCTATAATTGCCCCTTTAAGGTTAGTTTAATTGGATGCATTATTTGATTTGTAGTAGGCATTATTGTTATATTGTGAAGCTCGATTAATTGTAATCATTTCAAAGATAAATCGATTCCCATAATTGTACATTCCTCCGTTTGTTGCCCTGCATAACTGTAACTAAGAATTTTGATTGTTTTTGTTTTCCTTCTTCCATATATGCATTCATTTTCTCATGCATATCATGATCTTTAAAATTTTAATGATTCGAACGATTTCTGCCATATTTTATATGTGTATTTTTGTTATCGTGGCTGTGGAGCCTGACTAGTTGTGTATTACTACCCCTATGGACTACAAAAATAATCAATTATCCTCACATTTCTCATGATCAGGTCGCCATGTTTTCTGAACAAGTGTCTCTATCCAACTATACCAGCGTTATTGCTCTGCATTTTGATGCTCAGCATACTTAGTCTTCCTGGCTGTTCAAGCTGCCATGCATCAGGCCTCCTCACTTCACTCATACAAATTAATCACGGCTCTCCAGCACTTTTTTCTAATGCCCACCAAAGTGGCATGAGCAACCATATTTATTCTTCCTGACTGAACACCTAGCAAGCATTTAATGTTAAAGATATACAACAGAAAATTGTCTCTATGTTGAACTGCCTATGGAATGCTCAATATTTCTGTAACAAGATCTTTTTCATCACTGACCCATTCAACTCTCACACGCCATCACCAGAACTTGACTACATCCTTTGGACATATACCAACAAAAGGAGAGGTAGGGAGAGGTATGCAACACTCTTATTCCCCGGTTATGTATATTTAAAGAAGAAAAGAGTGTCATATGGTTTTACAAGACCACACGAAGGAGCGAAAGGAAAATAAAACCGGCCTCACTCAGCTCAGTTAGGAAAGCCCTCACTCACCACCTGGTGATGACATGCTTCATCATTGGGCCCCACTAAAGAGGCCGAGTGCCTCTTTAGTGTGCTTCAACGCCAGATCTACTGCGGAGCAGGATTTGTGAGTTCAGGCGTGCAGTGAAAATTAAATTAAATGATGGTGAAAGGGTTAAAAAATGTCTTTAGTGTATCCAAAAAATGGTTTATTATTTGATCACTTGGGACATATACTTAAAATTAAGTGTAGGAGAATAGTCCACAATTAATTGTGTGGTTATTTCCAAAATAAATTAATCGTCAGTCAACATGTTTCTGCCTATGAAACGGTGTGAGTTTACCAGGCATTCGTCAGGACTATATAAGTGTACTAAACCCTGGCGGTATGGACACGCTAAGGCCCACCCCTACCTAGGGATGTGAAAGTGAAAAGGAAAGTGAAAAAAGTGCAAAGAAGGAAGAGAAAATGTCTTCCTAATACCTCCTGGTTTAGGAGGCTTTCTATGGTAGGTTTCTGCACCTGTGGAGAAGAAAGTACATAGACATACATATAGGACAAGACAAACAGTTAGTGGTTGGTCTTAATTCACACAGAAAAACATACACCATGTCAGAAATGCGTAGAACGGTATTTAGCTTAGTAGTATGCCGCCGTGGTGTGGATCGCCAAAGCCCAATGGTTGACTTACGCCCTCGGCGCTAGGCACCCTCAGTCTACCTGCGATACCCTCTGACCGGACCCCGATCACAAACGGGGCCGGCAGAGCTGGTTAAAAGTGTTTGTTAGCGAGGCACGGACTGTTTCCGGAGGCGGTACCCGCGTAGTTGGTGGGCGGCGCTAAGCGGTGTTAACCAATGAGTACTCGTCTCGTGACATGACGAAACGGGTCACATGTGCACGCGTCATTGTTGAAGGAGGTTGCCATGGTGACCGAGTACGGACTCGAGTGTTCAGACATGAGCATTCAAAACAGGCAGCTTTATTAGTTTAAACACGCAATGATTGTATGCGCGGTGTTACAGTAATGAGATTCGTAATGGTAAAAGGGTTCTGGGCCTGAAGTAAATAAGAAAGAAAGAGGCACTAGTAGGTGCTCTGGTTAGAGGATGAACAATCGGCTCACTCTCAGAAGGGGTCGAGCTGGAAAATTAAGTATTTGGCATATGCAGCAATTACTGAATGTACCCTTTGGAACATAAGTGACTGATCCAACATCAAATACGGGGTCCAGGCTAGATTAAAATGCATGTAGACAGGACACACAGCAGTATGTATAATCGGGGGTATAGGGTCAATCACCGTGCAAGTGGTACAAAAAGGAGGGGGAGGTGGGGGGGCACACATGTGGTAAGACCAAGGGAAAAGGTCTGATGTCGTTGAAGCCCCTCAAGGTGACTAACGCGAAGTTAACCCCTGTGGTAAGCTAGAGGTGAGGGCAAATGGCGGGGCAATGATTACAAAGTACCGTTTCTAGTCAGGGTGCCAAATTACAGTTAGTCTACAGTAGGTGTTAGACATATTCTAGTGACTAATGTGGGCGAATATTTAAGTACAGAGTTCCATGGAATTTCGTCATTCTATTCGGATACGTAGCGTCGAGTAAGTCAACCATTGGGCTTTGGCGCTCCACACCACGGCGGCATACTACTAAGCTAAGTACCGTTCTACGCATTTCTGACATGGTGTATGTTTTTCTTCTTTCCATGAAGGGTGTGCCAATTACGCTACCACCCCCCTCCCGTGACCCATGGTATACCCCTGTTACACCATAAAAGTGAGACATTTTAATCTTATTTAATTAGTGATCGCATCACAATTCCTGATACATTGATCGCTATTAGGAACACGTGCTTCCCTTTTAAAACCCACTAGAACCATATCATTTTTTCACTTCTAGCACTTTGCACTTCCTAGTGATTAGTGCTTATTAACCCAGGGACAGAGGTGGTGATAAACATACAGCTACAGCGCCACTCACTGTCTTTGCGCCACGAATGGAGCACCATAGACCTACCTGTGTGAATTAAGACCAATCACTAACTGTTTGTCTTGTCCTATATGTATGTCTATGCCCTTTTTTCTCCACAGGTGCAGAAACCTACCATAGAAAGCCTCCTAAATCAGGAGTTATTAGGAAGACATTTTCTCTTCCTTCTGTGCACTTTTTTCACTTTCCTGTTCACTTTCACGTCCCTAGGTAGGGGTGGGCCTTAGCGTGTCCATACCGCCAGGGTTTAGTACACTTATATAGTCCTGACGAATGCCTGGTAAACTCACACCGTTTCAAAGGCAGAAACATGTTGACTGACGATTAACTTATTTTGGAAATAACCACAGAATTAATTGTGGACTATTCTCCTACACTTAATTTTAAGTATATGTCCCAAGTGATCAAATAATAAATCATTTTTTGGATACACTAAAGAAATGTTTTAATCCTTTCACCACCATTTAATTTAATTTTCACTGCACGCCTGAACTCACAAATCCTGCTCCACAGTAGATCTGGCGTCGAAGCACACTAAAGAGGCACTCGGCCTCTTTA
The DNA here is from genome assembly GCF_964261635.1 of Lissotriton helveticus. Taxonomy (NCBI): domain Eukaryota; kingdom Metazoa; phylum Chordata; class Amphibia; order Caudata; family Salamandridae; genus Lissotriton; species Lissotriton helveticus. The sequence goes on along the minus strand of NC_136061.1, from coordinate 1,691,594,190 downwards.
GTGGGGCCCAATGATGAAGCATGTCATCACCAGGTGGTGAGTGAGGGCTTTCCTAACTGAGCTGAGTAAGGCCGGTTTTATTTTCCTTTCGCTCCTTTGTGTGGTCTTGTAAAACCATATGACACTCTTTACATCCTTTGGACACCATCTCATTTGTTGATCTACACACCTTGCCTGCCACAATTACCCATTAATCTCTTTCTGCCAGAATGCCGACTGCTTTAACCTCCAGTTCCCTATATAGCTTATAAATGTATCATCATCAAATGTTCCCTCCCCCGCCTGAAGTACACCAGAGTGAACAGCTTTCCTACATTTATTGACTGTGCCACCTCTTGGTGTCACTGGAAATTTTTTCAGGAGCAGGCAATTCTGAACTCTTTGTCAGTCCCATCCCCCATATCATGCAATGACTTGATTACCTAGTCAACTATTAAAAACATACAATGTGTGTCCAAATCATCTTGTGTCACGCCTAACACCTGTGTTGCCCTACTTACATCAGGGTGATCTGTCCAAACTAATATTCACATCTGGCTCATTGTCTTGGTCTCTTTGCATCTTTGATGTGTATGGTTCCCGATTAGACTGTGTCCTATATATAGTGTCCAAAACAGTGCTTCGTTAGGATTAATTTTGTAAACAATATTTAGGTGACCATAGTTTTCGATTATTTTTTTAGTCAGTATTTTGACATACAGCCCTGTGATCATTCACCATTTTACCACAGGTTGTTATGCGTGCCTGTAACATCCACACAACAACAATCATAATCACGCCTCTTATCATCAGATGGAAGCCTAGGCCCATCTTAATGCCTGCATACTAGTACTAAATCTACATTCTTGGTAAACCTGCTTCATATATTTCTCCTACCAAATGTATGCAAGTGATACTACATTTTCATCTCATTTCAATCATCATAGACCCACCTTCAGGCTGGAATCGCCAAATTGCTCTTCCTCCTTCAGACAGTAACCTTGCTGCACTTTGGAATTACTGTGTTATCGAGAAACATTCATATCAAAAGAGCTACAGCTAATGGGTGTCAGGAGCTGAAAGTGCACAAAACGTAAGATATTTTAATAGCCTTCTTCTTTGTAAATGTCAGTACTCTTTGGAAACAATCATTGACATTGGCGGGTTAAGCCTGTGTAATGTGCCAGCTTCAGTCCTACTGTCCCTTCCTGGTAGTAAGTAGAGTAGATACTGACTAGACAACATGCTGTACTTTTAAAAGACTCCTAGTCTATGAAACAATTCACAGCACAGCCCCAACATTCTACATTCAAAGACTCAGCCATTACATTCCAGCTCATAATGTTGGCTCTGGAGTAGCCGGAAAGTTAAAATACCCATCACTTTGAATCAAAGCTCTCATGATACCAAGCAGCAAATGCAGCAATTGAGTACAAATCTCCCTAGAAGAGCAAAACTCTTGTTTCTCTTCCATCCAAGTATCTAGCCATCATCCTTTTACTCTTACTTCCACCCACTGAAATCCAATATTGCACCTTACATTTGGCCATCCATTCATTCCTTCATCCATCATTCAGTCTTTCACCATTTCATCCATTTGTTTAGCATTCCAACCATCCATCTTTTCACACAGCTATAACCCATGCATGCATCCATCCACCCATACATCCATTAATAGACTCACCCATCCATCAATAAAAGCGTTCACCATCAATTGATCCTTTTGTTTATCTATTCACTATTCATCATCCATTCATTCTGTCAGATTTCCATTTACTTTGCCATTGATTGATTCTCCCAGATTTCCTTTCCATTTACTATGCCATCCATCCTCTAAGATTCTATCTACTCTGTCATTTTTTCACTCATCAATACATCCATCTATTCAACATCCATCTAACCTGTGAGATTCCCATTTGGTCTGCCACCTTTCAGCAACCCATTCATCCGTCCTCTCAGATTTCCATTTACTCTGTCATCCTTTCATTCAGCCATCTACCAATTCTCTCACCTAGCCATCCCCACATCCTTTAACCCAATTTTTCACTGATCCTTTCACCCACCTTGCCATCCTTTCACCCACTCATCTTTCCATCTTTTTAGACACCTATCCACCCATCGTTTTACCCATTGAATCTTTAACTCACCCATCAATGCTTTTACGACCTTTATCCTTTAACCCACCCATCAATCCATCCTTTTACCCATCCATACTTTCACCCACCCATCCATCGATCCTTTCACCCACCCATCATTTCACTCACTCATCCATCTGTCCTTTAACACACCCATCCTTTTAACTGCTCATCCTTTCACCCATCCATCCTTTCATCCTTCCATCCCTTCACACACCTATTTACCAATCTTTTTACCCACTGAATTGTTCACCCGCCCATCAATACTTTTACCACCTCAATCCTTTCACTAACCCATTCATCCATCCTTTCACCCATCCATGCTTACACCCACCCATCCATTGATCCTTTCACCCACCCATCCTTTTAACCGCATATCCATTCACCCATCCATCCTTTCACTAGCTCATCCATGCATCATTTCATCCACCCATCCATTCATACTTTTGCTTACCAATTATTTCACTGACCCATCCATCCTTGCACTCATCCACCCTTTCACCCATTCATCCATTCATATTTTATTTGCCCATTATTTCACCTGCTTAGCTATCCTCTCATTCCCAGCATTCTAGCACCTTATCCATCCTTTCATCCACCCATCCTTTCTCCCATTAATCTTTCCATCCTTTAACCCACTCTTGTATTCACTTATACACTTTTCTTACCTTTTTCTATCAGCTAATTTTTCTTTTGTTTTAGCATTAATTAAGATTTTGTATCTACCAAGTTGCTGATAAAAGCGGCCAATGAAGAACCCCATCCCCTCTGTACCTGCTAAAGCGGGGGTGGGGTGGGGGGGTTTATGATGCCTGTGCTTGAACCTTATCATGATTGAAGTACCAAAGCCATTTGGAACTCCACTTATGGACTTATAGTAGGCTGACTATACTCTCCATCAGCTCTCCTTCCAAGTCTGCGTGGTGCAATTGACAATGGGATTGGAGTGGGAAACCCTATTGATATTTTGGATTAATTTACAACTCTTACTGCATATGTACTAATGTCCTCCCCACTGTCACTTTGCTTAACACAAACTATGTAATATTATTGAAAGAGAAGGATCTCCAGTCAAAGCACTGGTGGACTATATTGATGTCGATTTTCTGGAAACAGGTGCTGGTAGCTCTACAATGCTTGGCCTCCCTCCCATTTGCTTGGATAAATACAATGGGAATTTCAGGCTAGATCACACTTCAATGTGTTAGATAAAATATACTTTCCAAAACAATTATGCCCTCATTATGACTAGACAGAGAAATAGCCCATATTTGCTCATACTCCTGAGTTGCAGATATGCGGGGTACCACTAGCTCCTTAGGTGGGGAAACTCCTGTCCTTTAGCTATTTAGACTCTAAGGCTCCATTTTAAAATGGGGAGTCCACTAGGGGAATCAATAATTCCAGGTTTGATTTCTCAAATTGATTGCTTTCAGCTGCTCAAAACTCAAGGTGGAAGTGAGCATAAATCATTATCCAGAATGGGGCTAGTGACTGATGTTTCTGGTCCCATAGAAATTAAGGGATCTCTTGTAATGAGGGCCAAATAAATGTTTAATATTGATTCTCCTTAAATTATTATGCTCAAAATAAAAAATAACCCGTCTGAGCTATGTTGTGCGTTGAGGCTAACTGAATACCAGTACATAATGATACCAAGGAGGCTCCATTGATCTCACAGTAGTTCAGGTGGTTGAACCTGCTTCCTGATGTGTGCTATACCCTCTTTTCCCCAACCTCTGCTCAAGTCATGAGCTTGTTTTCTCGATATATTGCATTGAATAATTTGGGGCGGATCTACCGAGTGGAATTAATGTCCGCTTGCTTTGATTTGTTTTGTGATATAATAACAATTGTCACTATTAGTCACCTCTAAGAATTATGAAAGTAACTATTTCAAATAAACGGAAAAAATATTGTTTTCAAAAGCATAGTAAATTGTAGAACTAATAGCGAATCTTGGTTTTGGAACACAATTCAATTATCAATTCAGAAAGAAGAAGTAAGTAGACAAAGGTGGAGGGGAGGCAGGGAAGGGATAGAGTTGAGAGTAGGAACAAGAGTACCAAAAGCTTGGGCGTCAAATGAATATATGTAATTAAATAACTAATTCAATTCAAAACCCATTATGAATGGGCCTTTACTGGCATAAATCAATAATTTTGTCAAAAGTGTTTCCAACTACGTAATTCACTTATTTCCAACCTGTATTCCTGTTTCCTGTTTTTAACCTTGCAAAACAAAAAGAAAAACAAAAGCAATCAGCACTTTGTATGACAAGCTAAAAAAAAATCCTGCAGTTTGAAAATGCAATATGGCTTCCTGGAAAAATATAATTGCTCAAGCTAATTGCACTCCTTAACTTGAAGTGTATTGAATTATATTTAGACAGAGTACCAAATTAGGCAAGAATACATTTGATAACTCTGAGCAAGGCATTTTTGTGCGATTAGACTTTATAGCTTTAATCTTTTTATTTGCCGATGGAAAAGAAAAGATTTGGGAATAAGGGGTGACAAATAAACTGGGATAAAGAAAGCATGGAAATTCAATGTAGTCAACTATTTATTGCTTTCAGAAAACAAATAATCATTTATAATCAAAAAAAGTTCTTCCTTAATGAGTCGGCATATTATTGTTCAGATTTTGATGTTATGTGAAATGTACACAAAAGAGAAGCCACACTATCTCATAGTTGAATAGAAGCCTTAATTTAGCTTGCACTGCGGCCTTATCTTGCCTTTCTGAAGTGTTTTTCCTTTGAATGACTGAAACGGTCAATACAATTATGTTCACATTTGTATTTAAATATTACTTTAGCCTTTGGAACAACACTGCTGTACATATGCCCTGTCCTATGTTCCAGCGTTGGTGCCTTACACAGTTTGATTCCTTGCAAGGCAGTTGACTAAGGACCACTAAGCTGGGTGACATAATATATATTTTTTTACGGTGACTATAAACAGCAGGAGTGTGATATTAGGCACAGTATAAAACAAGTTAAATATTATCTTTCCTACTATCATCAACATTATTAGAATTGTTATCACCTTTATTATTGTTGCTGTTATTATTATTATTATTATTGATTTTATTATTGTGACCATCATCATCATCACTATAATTAATATTGTTAATGTTATTATTATTATCATTATTACTATTATTGTTATAAGCTTCATTGGACCCCGTCTTGGTCTCTAGTTGGACCCCCGCAAGGGATGTCAGACCATTGTGTGCTGGCGCTTCTGCCGGCTGGGACCTCAGCATCTAGAGTCAGCTTCAGAGTGGGTCCCTCTTGTTTAGCTTCTCCTCTACATTTTTTAGTGTTGGCATAGGGCTTTTATACCATAAAGATAGCCTCGGGATTCCTTACATAATCAATGTGTTGTAAGTACGATCATGAAAATGAGCCTAGAACAACAACTGCAGTTATGCAAAGTAGTTCTTTTCCCCTAGGATGAAGATGACAACGACATTTCACACTGAATATGTTCATGCTGTTACGTACGTCATGTGCAGTGACATTTCTACGAATTCTCATTCAAAATAAATTAGGCTAGTTTCCAATCAACTGATCCACATTTATTCAGCACATTACTGGGTAAAATGTCAGTGCTCAATCAATCAATCAGGACACTTGTAGAGGGCACTACATACCCTTGATGGGCTCAAGGAGCTGGGGGTAGGGGGTGGGGGTTCTACTGATCAAAGAGCCAGGTCTTGAGTAGTCTTCTGAAGGCCAGTAGTTCTTGGGTCTGCCGTAGGTTGGGGGGGAGGGTGTTCCAGGTCTTGGTGGTGAGGTGGGAGAAGGATCTGCCTCCGGCAGTCGTTTTTCGGATATGGGGGACAGCGGCGAGGGAGAGGTCGGCAGAGCTGAGCTTGCGGGTGGGGGTGTAGAAGCTGAGTCGTCTGTTGAGGTACGCTGGGCCGTTGTTGTGGAGGGCTTTGCGTGTGTGGATGAGGAGCTTGAAGGTTATCCTCTTGTTGACGGGGAGCCAGTGTAGGTCTCTCAGGTGGAGAGTGATGTGACTGTGAGCGGGGATGTCGAGGATCAGACATGCCAAAGTGTTCTGGATGCATTGCAGCCATATCAGGACCTTGGCCGATGCTCCTGCATAGAGGGCGTTACCGTAATCCAGCCTGCTGGTGACGAGGGCCTGGGTGACTGTTCTTCTTGTTTCAGTGGGGATCCACTTGAAAATCCTATGTAGCATTCAGAGGATGTTGAAGCAGGAGGAGGAGACAGCGTTGACCTGTTTAGTCATGGTGAGGGTTGGATCGAGGATGACCCCTAGGTTGCGTGCGTGGTCTGTGGGTGTCGGAGCAGTTCCTAGTGTGGTCGGCCACCAGGAGTCGTCCCAGGCTGAAGGGGTGGACCCCAAGGATGAGGACCTCCATTTCGTCCGAGTTCAGCTTCAGTCGGCTGTTCCTCATCCAGTCGGTGATGGCCTTCATTCCTTTGTGGAGGTTAGTTTTGGCTGTGTGGGGGTCTTTGGTGAGAGAGATGATCAGCTGGGTGTCATCGGCGTAGGAGATGATGTTAAGGTCATGGCGACGTGGCAAGGGGTGCCATGTAGATATTGAACAGCGTTGGGCTGTGGGACGAGCCGTGGGGTACGCCGCAGATGATCTTGGTGGCCTTGGAGTGCAAGGAGTGAGGTGGACGCTCTAAGTTCTGCCGGAGAGGAAGTATGTGGTCCAGTCCAGGGCCTTCCCTCGGATTCCGGCGTCGTGTAGGCGTGTGCGTAGGGTGTGGTGGCAGACCGTGCCGAAGGCGGCTGACAAGTCCAGGAGGATGAGGGCTGCTGTTTCTTCATTGTCTAGCAGGGTCCTGATGTCATCATTGGCGGCGATTAGGGCGGTTTCGGTGCTGTGGTTGCTGCAGAAACCAGACTGGGATTGGTCCAGGATTTTGTTGTCTTCGAGGTAGCGGGTCAGCTGTTTGTTGACAATTTTCTTAGTGACCTTAGCCGGAAATGGGAGCAGGGAGATGGGCCACAAGTTCTTGAGGTCTGTGGGGTCTGCCTTTGGTTTCTTGAGTAAGACATTGATCTCCGCGTGTTTCCAGCTTTCCGGGAAGGTTGCAGTCTCGAAGGAGATGTAGATCGCCTTGCTGAGTTGGGGTGCGATGGATGCACTGGCTTTGTTGAAGATGTGGTGGGGGCATGGGTCTAGTAGCGGTGAGCTGGAGTGGCTGGTCTTCATGATCTCGCTGGTGTCCTTGATGTTGAACCTTGTCCAGGAGAGTAGATGGTTGGTGCGTGTGGTGGTGGTTGGGGCGGTAGTCGTTGGTGCAATTGTGGCGTTGAGGCTGTAGTGGATGTTGGTGATCTTGCGGTAGAAGAAGGTAGCCAGTTAGTCGCATAGGTCTTGCAAAGGCGGGATGTCATTGCCGTTGGAGCTGGGGTTGGAGAGTTCCTTCAAGATGTTGAAGATCTCCTTACTATTGTGTGCGTTGTTGTCAAGGCGGTCCTTGAATGAGGCCCTCTTGGTGGCTTTGATGAGTTGGTGATGGCTGCGGGTGGCATTCTTGTGAAATGTGTAGCTGTCAGGTGATCGTTCGCGGAGCCAGTTTTTCTCCAGTTTTCGGCAAATTCTTTTGGAGGCCTGGAGGTCTTCGGTGAACCAGGTGGCTTTCTTGCTGGTGTGGCTGTTGGAGGGTGTCTTGAGCGGGGCGAGGGTGCTGGCGCAGTTGTCGATCCATTGTTGGAGGTGGCGGGCAGCGGTGGCGGGGTCAGTGGCGTCGGTGGGTGGGTTCAGGGCGAGGGTGGTGGTGAGCTGGTCCTCGGTGACTTTGCTCCTGCATCGTCGGGGCAGCAGTTGGGTGTGGTGCAGCGTGGTGGGCTTCCTGAAGGTGAAGTGGATGCCGTGGTGGTCGGTCCAGTGGGGTTCTGTGGTGTGGTTGAATAAGACGTTGGGACATGTGGTGAATATGGGGTCGAGCATGTGACCGGCGGTGTGGGTGGGTGTTGTCACGAGCTGTCTGAGTCCAGCTCAGGTTGGCGAGCAGGCCGGTGGAGTTGGTGTTTTTGTTGTTCTCGAGATGAAAGTTCAGGTCTCCTAGGAGGATGTAGTCCATGGAGGCACGGGCGTGCGTGCTGACGATGGAGTCGCTGAACTGCGGTCAGGGTCCGGGGGGGTCTGTAGATGAGGGTTCCTCTGAGGGTGGTGTTGGGAGCGGTGTGGATCTGGAACTGCATGTGTTCGGCGGTGCTGAGGGTGTTGTTGGTGTTGGTTGATACTCTGAGGGTGGACGATGGCAATTCTTCCTCCTGTTCCTTTGGTGCTGTCCCTGCGCGTGATCTTGTATCATTCCGGGATGGCAATGGCGATGTCGGGTGAGGAGGTGGGGTTCAGCCAGGTCTCTGTCAGGAAGGCGACGCCAGGGGAGGTAGAGTTGAGGAGGTCCAAGAGTTCGATGGCGTGTTTACGGGTGGAGCGGGTGTTGAGGAGGATGCATTTGAGGTAGTTGGGTTCCATGGTGGGCGGTTTGGCTGGCCGGATGCTGGTGAAGTTGCAGTTCCGGAACGAGAAGGGTCCATGGGTGCGCTTCGGGGTTGCCCAGTAGCAGGTGTGTTCTCGGCCGGGGTTGAGTGTGTGGAGGGTGCTGGCGTCGTAGTGCAGTCGGGTGTCGTGGCGTCTCCGGGGTCCGGGGGTCCTGGCGCTGGGCACGGTCCAGGCGCGGACGGGCGCAGACTGGCTTGCCTTAGGCGCGCCTTCGACACGCCAGCTGTGCGACCTCAATATGAGGGGATGTGGGAGGGAGGAGCAGCTGGAAGGCGGGAGCGGGGTGGCCAATGGGAATACAGGGGGGCGGGGCCACAGGGGACGCAGCGGCGGGAATTACGGAGGGGTGAGCGGGCGAGCGGGGGTCACAATAGGCACAAGGGGGACGCAAAAGGAGGTGAATAAATCAAAATACATAAGGAAACCAGTAAACAGGAGAGATTACACAGTAGAACAGAGGAGGAAAGCAGGCACACAAACCAAAAAATGAGGTACACTCTAGATATGAGCAACAGCATCAGCGGGACACAGGGCACACAGAGGGGCTGTGCGGCGGTGAGGGGAGCGAGCTGCCTGGTGACAGGGTCAAGGGTCGCTCCCAGTGCTAGAATCGCTATGCAGAGCAAAGTAGGAAAAATGTAGGTAAAATGTTGTGTACCTACCTAGGCCTATATTGGGGTACATTGGGGAACATAACAGTGGTTAATTAAATGATTATTATAATTTGTCTTAGTATTATTATTATTAGTACTGTTGTTGTTATAATCATCATCATCATTTATTATAATTATTAGTTGTATTATTATTATTAACTTCCTCCTGGAGCACCAAGCATGTCTGCACTGTTCCTGCAAGTAGTGAAAGGAGTTATACAAGGACTAAGGTCACACCCTATATAGAATGGCGTTGGAAGCTGATAGAAAAAGTATATTCCACTGAGAGTGCCAGATAGGAATACAGTGTAAAGGGCATGTGGTGACAGAAAAGGTGTCGGGATGGTGAAGGGATCCTACCAATCTGGGGGGGCGAGGGGGTCAGAGAATTTTGGGATAGTGAAGGAATCCCACCAATCGGGGGAGGGGGTGAAAGAGAGAGAGAGAGAGAGAGAGAGAGAGAGAGAGAGAGAGAGAGAGAGAGAGAGAGAGACTATTTTAGCCTCTACATTAAAACATTTTTCTGTGGCAATGGGAAAGGACATAGAAATAAACTTCAGGACATAAAGAGAGTGACTAACAAAAGCACTGCGTGGCTACGGCCATTTGCCCCATCAACAAAAACTGCAATGTTCTATACAAACGCTCAGTAATACTGTGCACACCGGCGTAGCTAGGGGGGGGCGAGGGGGGCGGTCCGCCCCAGGCAGCACTATATTGGGGGCGGCCGCGACCACGCAGCACTGGTGGCCCTACTGTAGTAGTATTGGCTTATTGGATGGCGGCCTGGGGAGCAAAAAGAAGTGCGTCCGGTCTTGGCGCCTGGCGTTGCGCGCGCGAGAACTGTGAAAAACTGTGATAGGCCTCACGCTGCACCAGAGTGTAGGAAGGCAAGAGAGGAGACAGAGAACCGGATACATCAGCCGGAGGGAAAGCAGGGCCTGCCTGTGATCTCGCACCGCTCTCACTGGTCGGCAGCGTTGGATATCGGACGCCAGTCGCCAGCTTTCCGTGTTAATAATCATGGCCGCGCATGAGAGAGGCCTGGGAGAGAGCTGCCTGCAGTGATGTGCGGCCCTGACAAGTCCGGTGTTCACCTCGGCGGCCGTTCAACTCGCGCTCACTCAGAGCGTGAGACACTAGTGCCAGCTGCCAGATTGTGAGACCACTACAGACAAGCAAGTTCATTGCATGGTCAGGCAGCCTGCATGCTGCCACTGACTTTAGTGGTGATGGTGTTCGTGTCAGACAGAGAGTCTCACACACAGTGCACTGCAGTTAGTGAATTTTAGCCCTGGTAGCGGGGCACCGTTCCGCCCCTGCTCTGTCTCATCATCGTTCTTAGATTGATAATGGTGGGCACCGTCAGTCATTGAAAGCACTAGTAGCTGGGCGTGACCCACTCGGTCTGTAAGTAATTAACTTAATATTCAATTATAATTAAATGAGTCAGTGTCAGCGATAGAGTCTGCAGCTAGATCAGTCAGATAATCTAACTAAATAATTGTGTACTTCAGTTGAGAGTTTGTTACGTGGCCACATTATACACATAATATACACAGTGCTTAATATATAAATGGTGCGAGTATTTGTGCTTACTTTAAAAATGGTGCAAGTATTTGTTCATAATATGCCTGAGACGGTTTATTTTCAATGACTTACTGTGGTGTTTTGCCAGGGCTCCCAACTCTCTCTCATCGAGTGGGGGGTCGTCACGACTCACGTCACCCTCCAGAGGCCCCTCATAACTAGGGTTAGTGCCTTTCGATTTCTGATGCTCTGCACACTTTCAAGAATTAATTAGAGATTTATGTTGCCCAAATAAATGACTGTAATTTCTGATATTTAGTAGTTTCCCTCCTCTTCATTGCATGCTTTTCGCTTGCGAGAAAGTCAGTGTCACTCATATTCGTTGAAATGTCACTCATAATTTCACTGAAGTTATGAAAATGTCACATATGGCAATCTGAAACATTGGCAACTATGGCAGTAGAGGGGAAATAAAAGGTGAGATGTTACTCTGTCTGCACTGTTTGAAGTGATAACAAGAGCTGTTCTGCAATGCAGGTGCCGGGGGATGGAGGCAAAGGAACTGTGTTTTCTCTGTATCGCTGTGTCTTCTCTGTATCGCTGTGTCTTGGGAGCGAAGGCACAAAGGCAGCGGCCTGTCCTGGCACTGCACACGCTGTCATAGAGGGGATCGGATATATTTGGCATGCATGATTTAGCGTCAAGGGGGAGCAAGGAAGGATGTGTGGATTGGAACTTCAGGCACTATGGGAAATGTAGGGGGGGTGTTGTGGCACTGCCGTACAGTAGGGTGAGGTGGACACGCCAGGCAATGCGGCTTAGGGGGGACAAGGTGGATGTGTTCCGTACTGCTGCATGCCCTGGGTGTAGGGAGAGCAAGATGGATGTGTTCTGACACCCTACAAAGTAAAGGGCAGGGAGATGTGCTCTCGTGCTGACACTGCATGGATTGGTGTCATGGGTGTTAAGGGAGATGTGCTCTGCTCGCATCATGTCATGGAAACATGGGGGCGTGTTCCTATTTGGCATACACCGCTTTATTTTCCATTTCTGTGTTTGATTTCAGGGGCCTTTCCGCTGCAGCTCTGCATCCTGATGGGTGAGGTGGGTTAGGGCACCGCACCACATGCACACAATGCTGGCCGATAGCGCCTGCGGTGGTCCGTGTTTGAAGTGGGCCTCATTTGGGCGCCCAGTACACATCATGTTGCAGGTCCTCCCACGTTTTGTCCCTTCTTACTCTATCAGGGTGTCCACCATAGACCCAGGAGAGGAGGATGCATGTCAGATGACCACTGGCTATGCAAATATTTTATTTTAGATTACTTGTGGCTAAACTTGTCTTATGGGAACTTCAAGAAAAACGGGCAAGGATCCAACCGTCCTGGACACATTTTGGACACCTCTAAATCCATCGCGCCAGAGTGCTGTCTCCGAAAATGCCCTTTTCGTGCTCATTGAGCTGAGGGGCATAGCTTCCGGTAGTGACTGGGGCCCAGAGACCCGAGGAGCCCTCTGCATCATGGTTATTCCTGTATTTTTTAATTCAAACAGCTTGGGAAGGGGGGTCATTCCATTTCTTGCCCCATGACACACTGACTACTAGGCTGAATCAGCCCTTTCTTTCTCAAGGGAAATCCTGCACTCCCCACTCCCACCTCCTCCTGAGGCACTCTGGGCAGCATCCTTGGCACAGCGACAATGAGAGCCATATGCCATTATTACACATATGACCACTAGCTGGCCTCCACACTTTGTACAGGTGCAGCGCCGAGGATGGGACTACACAGAGCCTGATGTCCGCACTTCAAAACCTTTTTGAAGAGGTGGGTCCGTCCCAGGGTCTAGTGGAGGACCACTGCCAGCCCAAGAGGAACTTCTACAGTGCATCACAGGTATCTCCACAGCAGTTTGTTTGAAACGTCTGAAGACAGGAACGAAAGGAGAGGAGCAGACAGGTAAGTCCACCCGGCAAGCGTGTTGAAAATTATGCAAATAGCTGTTTTGCCCCCTAATACCACACATGATGGTTGGCGTCTGAAAGGATACAAGCATCCATGAACATGGGTCCCAGTATGTTATTTTCCAGTTTTCTTTACCATTAAGGCATTTTCAAGATTTACCATGATATGGATCGGTAATCCCACAAACATCCTTTTATAAGACATGCCACTGTCATGAGTGTAAAATCTGAAAATTTTGGGGGAAGCAACAGTGTGGAGATTTTAGTAGCAAAGCGTTTACTGTGGCATTAATAATGCATTGTTGGGGAAAGCTAATACTACCTGTAATCCAAAAGCACTGATAAGGCATTAGTGGAAGAAGATCATGCGTACCTCAACAATGATAAGGCCCTTCTGTGGTACGGCCATACTGCTGAGGTCCTGTAGCAATGTGCAGTGCTGGTAAGGCAAGTTGGTGGGCTTGGGATTCTCAAGGAATGAGAACACATCAGTTAAGAGGCTGGCACTGTTGATAGGCCTGGATGCTTTGGTGGATGGTGATGCTGTAACCCTGCAGGGTTGTACTTTGTTGTTGCTATAGTGGCTTGCTGCTGTGGTGGGCCACCAGTCAGACTCCCCTAATGCAGGCTGGTGCTAGGTTGGTGACAAGATAGACAGATCTTAGAAATCTCCCTTGACTTGAATTGAACTTAGCTGTTGCACACACTCCAACTTAGAGCGGCACCAAGCAGTAGGCACTAGGAGTTTGGCAGAAACTCTCTGGGTGCAATGGTGTGGGTCTGACTGTTGAGACTGGTGTGACTCTGTTCTAAGGCCAGGCTATATGTGTACCACCCCACCCCCTCCTCCCCTCAGTAGTTCATGCTTTTCTGAGTTCGTCATTGCATTATTGTACCTCAAGTCAGAGCACATCACGTTTGTGCACGTCCCCATGATGTTTAGTCATTTAATGTCAGCTGTAGATGATGGATCCCTGAACAGTGTCATGTATATGCATGTTTGCATTGTGCTGAGGGGATTACCAGGTAATGGTTCATGCAGCTCTCTGATGGATGTCACATGCAGTTTTTTGAGTCCCCAGATAGATCATGCAGTCTGTGTGTTCTCCTTTGTACTGCCGGTCACCAGTGTATTCAACTGTGTTGCCTTGGACCGTGTCATGTATGTGCATGCAACTTGCATGATTGATCGTGGTAACTATTAGCGGCGATACTACGTGTCTCTCGGACCTCTTTCAAGTGCTCGCCGTCCATTTTCCCCAGCACAGGGGGGCGGCAACCTGAGGGATAGCCCCGGGCGCCACAATCTCTAGCTACGCCGTTGACTGTGCAGCGCAAATACACGAGCAGCAGCTCTTACTGCTTATTGCACAGCTTCCTCTGACACTTGAATGGGACATATAAAGTCCACAAAACGGTGAATACAATTATAAAAGTTGGGTAACGCTACATAGATAATAAAAGGGGTCCCTGCTTTAGTGACACTATTTTTACACAAATACTCCAGAGCCTTTTGAGAGTAAGTCGTAGAAACGCTAGAGAAGGTCGGGGTCAGTTTCTGAAGGGAATTCTCAGGGCAGCTCTAAATGTAGTGCACTTCCTGGGTGACATACATTTTGTGTGTCCCTTTTAATTTCAAGGTTTCTTTGCCCATGTGCATTCTTTGAAATATGCGGCATGGCCACAAGTAATTGGATTCCTTCCTCTGCAAATGTGTGCATACTGCCAGTGGGTCCTTGCTTTTGCACATAAATAAGGGATTATATAGCCCCTTTCATAATGCTAATGTGCATTTCCTGTGTCAGAAATGTGATGGGGGAACATTGCACAGCAGGTGGATTTTTAGGTAGAGACATGGCTGGAAAGTAGCATTTATTTTTAACACTTGTGAACCCAGTCAGTAAAATAAAAGTCTCATTAATCAAGGCTTTGCATGTTATGGGACCGGACATTTCACAGGCAATACTAATTTATGGTTTTGGTAAAGCAATTTATGTTAAGACAGATCTTATAGATAAACGTTTGTTTTTCAAATCTACAAGACTCATTCAGTTACATGAACTTTAATCCAGCTACCCCTGGTGTTTCAGAAGTACAAAACAAGCAGCGATAGCTAAGGGACAGGAGTCAGAGGAGATTTCCCCTGTACTCCTACCACACCTTCACAATCTGTCCTATTTCAGTAAGGGCACCACTGTTTACTGTGCAGACAAAAATGAAGTATTTTGTACCGTAACATGCATTAAAGAGTAATTTCCACACCTGAGTGGGTATGCAGTGGACATGTTCGTATTTGAATTTGGAGGTTGAGGCTCATTGGGTGCTGTGTTGCCCTGGCAAAGAGCCAGTGTGATGTCTACAAGACTCTGGACGAATTGAGGACCTACATGCGGTTACGTTATGTCTCTCAAGATGAGGACATGGAGAACCAATGCAACGTTCAATTCTCCATTTGAAAGATCCATGAAGTCATACTTTGTAGATTGTGGTCCACTTAGGACACTTTACTTGGGCATCGCACTATCCCTGCATCTGTTCATCTTTTAGCTTCTGCAGGTTCCACCCTCTTCGTCATACACCAGGCTGTACGAATTATAATACTCCATTAGTACATGAAGCAGCTCTAAAAGGTTCAGCTCATTTGGCATACGTGTATACTCACGAATCTATTTATTTGAAATATTTTTCCCTTTATATTTTCCTCACAATGTTTAGTTTTGAGTTGTATTCCCCCGGCAAAAAGTTTTTTGTGTCCCACTGTGTTGGACTACATACTGTGTAATATTGACACAGGGTGTAGTTTTCTGAGAAGCAGCATTTTCTAATCCACCCCTGGTCTTTCAGATAAGAATAGAAGGGGCATATTATCAAGAAATGGCGTTAAAATTATCTCTGCTTTAGCGGCAGGAAACTGCAGCTAAAGTGGCGATAATGGGCTTGATAATATGCCCTTGTGAATGCCCATAGAAGCCCATGTTCTGGTGTGAACCTGGGCTTCTATGGGAATCCTCTACGGCATATTATCAAGCTCATTATCGCTGCTTTAGCAGCAGTTTCTTGCCGCTAAAGTGGCAATAATCCTAAATCCGTTCTTGATAATATGCCCCCACATGTTTAATGGTTCACATATTTGTCGTTCAATTTAATGCTCTACAAGGCTTGTGGTAAACCAGCATGGTGAATCTGATAAATTTATCATGAAGCTGGCTCAATTTTTGCCAAATAAATGATTTCTTCTTTCTGAAGAACAGGGGAAAAACAGAAGTTTACATAGGGTCCATTGAAAAATCATTTTCTAACACAGCGTATACTCTTGTTTTTCAAATATTGTTCTGCGCAAGACTGCAATGAATAGAGGATTGGGTTAGCCAGAGAAAAGCCTTGATTTTTAGGGTCCTTTTTTGATCACAAAAGTATCGCACCTGACAAAATTTCCTGACAAAATGCTTGTAATTTGTTGGTTGTGCTAATATTTCCCTGAAAAATGGGCATATCATGCAGATTTTGTTGGTTACTGCGCCAAAATCTGCATCAATACATTTTACCTGCTGTAATTTACCTAGTGAAAATTGTCGGGTGCAATGCTTTGCTCATAAAGTAAGAATTTCACTATAGGATATAAGAGCAGTTACTAACTGATGCTTTGGAAGTGGGTAGGGAGGTTTGATAGGTGAATGTTCAATAAGTGCAAATGTGATGTTTCCTGTGCGAGGTGAGTTGGCTAGGTAATTTGATATTCTGTCCAACAATACTCCTTCAAGTAGAGCCTCCGATCAGATAAAATACCTCTACAGCAATCTGTTGTATTTTTATTATATAAAGATCAAAGAACTTTCATTTAACTGACCCTTCTCTAATATCTCTACCTCATCTATCGGCACCAGGTTGCTCAAAACTCTACAGCAGGTATTGGATTTTCATTTAAGGATGTGTGCACTTTGGGACTTTATCTTAGCCTTTGCACTACTCATTACCCCTTTAGCTTGTGGGTACTTTCTCCTTCTCCAGTCCCCAATGCCTTGTTAAATTGCAATGCAATTGAAAGTTTGTACAAAAGGGGCAGTGACTAGATGGGCGGAAAGCACTGGTAAGTTCAACATTCACAGGAGAGCTGTGTAATGGTGACATAATGGTGGTGTGTATGTTGCATGCAAGGTGTGCAAATTGTGTTGCTGTCATGCTTCTGCCAGGTAGGTCAGAAGGCAGGAGTCTGTCACACTCTTAATTTTATTTCTCATAGACCTTTTGATTGTTTCTGTATTCACTAGTCTTTTTACGCCAAAAGGGAGCCAAACACTTATTTAAATTTTAAAGTTTAACAATAAATATATATAAATAAATAGTTTCAAGCAATAATTTAATTGTGTATATATGTATTCATGTGTGTGTATGTATGTGTATATATATATAAATATATATATAAATACTTATGTGTTTTCCATTTATATGTATATATATGAGAAAATAAAAAATAAACTTAAAATCTTAACATAAAAATTGAACATTGAAATAATGTATTTAAAGTCCATACAATTGAATATTTATAATAAAAAAGTGAATTAACAACACAATTATATTCATTATAAATTAGTTAACTACCCACCCTATTCCTCTACAAACACAACAACCTGCTGCTGCATTTTAAATCGCTCAGTCATTAAAAAATATTTTTACATTACACATTCAGAATGCAAACTATATTTAAAACCATTTATTTAAAACCGTAAAAAATAATAACAATAATAACACCTAAAAAAATTAAACTAACTAATATACATTAAATTAATACAAAAACAATTTTTATTACAACTATAGTAAAGTAGCCAACAATAAATACAACAGTATGTTTAAAAACGGTATGATATACCAAACACAAAATGATATTCTTGCCTTTGAAATTCTGTTTCACAATATTTTTTAGTCTTAATATATTTTATATTAAATTAGCACAATATGTTTACTCCAATTGTGTCATTCACAGCAAATGGAGCATGATTAATGCACATGGAAAATGTAAGTAAGACTTTAAACCAGTTATGTAAAATAAAATAGGAAGAAACATAATAAACGTATATCAGAGAAAGATTACAGCCTACCTTAATCACCCTTTTATCAGAAATCTCAAAACTAATTCGGCAGTTTGATTAGAGGAGGAGCAAATAGATGTATAAAGGATAGTTTTCACATGTTAAGTACAACGTTATTTATTGTGTAGGGGAGCATCAGGAGGTAAATACTTGATAGCAAAATAGTAAGCTCTTATTATCTTTGCTTGAATGAGAATGAACCTCATACATTTTCAACAAACATCTGACCAAGTATGCAAGTGCCAAGGTTAGAAATGCTGAGGTAGGCAGCTTCTAAAATCAAGCTGATAACTTTGTATCAAAATAAGCTGGCCTCATAAATCATTTAGCCAGATCACTTGAATTTAAGGACCATGTGGCCAATCATTTCATCAAGACTTCATGTAAGTTACGCAAAATGAATGCCTGACAGAGATGTGGTATGCAGCCCAGGGAAATGAGGCTCTGCTGATAAAGCCAATTACATATAAGGCCACACTTCCAAGACGAAAATGGTCGAAAATCTCCTGGAAAGGTTATAGTCTCAGTTAAGGTGTACAACAATCTTTTGGAAATTAGAGACCTCCTATTTCAAACACCCATAATTTTCACCCAAGACGTTTAACTTTACTTTAAACCACATAGGGACTCAAAAGGGCTGCTCACCAATGTAAGTAGAGTGAATCACCCTCCACTTCTAGAATTGATCCTGACCAGAAAAGTTTGAGGTCCAATTCAATTGCAAAAGCAAACTTTAAATAACCCTTACCAATAGAAGGCGATGTACAAGAAACAGCTGTGGCGACCTGGCCAAATCCAGTCAACGTGGACTTAGTTTTGCATACAATTAAAACTTTGCAGAATAAGGTATGCATATTACAAAAACACTGCCTAACCATTATTATCCAAGACTTCTGCTCCTGAGTCATTGTGATTCCTGAACAGTTTTGCTGATTTTAACTCATCAGTTTTAATCATTGCAAAATGTGTGGCTGATCCTAAGCATGTTGTCAACATACCAACAGCCCAAATGAAGATTGGGGTTCCTAAGCAAAAGCTGCAAACACAATTCAGTGGAGTATTTATTATTTATTTATTTTACAGATTTGTAAGCGCATGGCTGCCCGTAAGCGTTCCAGCGCTAGTGATAAAGAAACCAAGTGCGAGGGAAGAGTTACGGGAACAGCCAGGTCTTGAGTGCTTTACGAAATAAGAGTAGGTTGGGCTGGGCTCTGATGTCTGGGGGCAGAGAATTCCATAGCTTGGAAGCATTGTATGCAAAGAGTCGACCTCCAGAGCGGGCTTTCTTGATTCTGGGTACGGATGCCAAGTTGCAGTGTGAAGAACGTAACGTTCTCTTGGTAATATAGGGAGTGATAAGGTTTTTTAAGATGGATGGAGCCTTACCATGAAGAATTTTATGTGTCGTGCATAGTGCCTTAAATTGTATTCTCTCCTGAATAGGCAGACAATGCAAGGCGTTCAGAGCTGGTTTGGCTGAACAGCGACGGTGGGCTCCTGTGAGAAGTCGGGCGGCAGTATTTTGTACTGTCTGGAGTTTTGACAGTACTTTTTTAGGGGCCCCAGATAGAGGGCGTTGCCGTAGTCTAGGCGGGACAACACAAGGCCGTGAATCAAGAGTTTTTGAGATTGTGTTGGGAGTAAAGGCAACATTTTTCTAGCGGTCCGTAGAAGGCCATGGCACACACCTGCCGTTTTTCTTGCTTGAGTAAAGAAGTTGAGGCCTTCATCCAGCCAGATTCCTAGACATTTGATTTCTTGTTTCGGATTAGGTGGCGTGCCCATACAGGGAGGCCACAGGGCTTTAGGTTGGTAGAGTGACTGATTGCCTAGGACCATTATCTCTGTCTTGTCATTATTAAGTTTGAGATGTGAGATGTTCATCCATTTAGTTATGTCGCTAAGACAGTTGTGGAGGTTGGTGAAGGACTGGTCTTGCTGACTTAGGGAGACTACCAATTGGGTATCGTCAGCGTAAGTTAAGAGCTTGATCCCGAAAGGGCTGACGATTTTCTCAAGGGGGGACATGTAAACATTAAAAAGGGTCGGACTCAGGGACGAGCCCTGAGGGACCCCACAGCTGATGGCAGTAGGCCTGGAAGTAAAATTACCATCTGCTACCTGGAAGGACCTATCGTTAAGGAAGGATTCCAACTAGGATAGGGCCGTCCCTATCACAACATTTTTGGGGAAATTCATGTTATTATATCAGTTTTGGGATTCTATCTGTTCAAGTTATTTAATGTACTTAATGAATGTGCTAGCCTGAAAAAGACTTATACAAAATGATGAGTTCAAGGGCTTTGTGACATTCACAATGTATTCTTCCTTCAGAAATCCAGCAGTCTGCAATCTCCTCTGTTATTTCATTGTACTATATCACTGGGCTGTGCATTG
Organism: Lissotriton helveticus; assembly: GCF_964261635.1. Lineage (NCBI taxonomy): Eukaryota > Metazoa > Chordata > Amphibia > Caudata > Salamandridae > Lissotriton > Lissotriton helveticus. Next base: position 1,691,573,936 of record NC_136061.1, on the reverse strand, counting down.
AGAGCAATTCAATTGCACGCATGCCCATTTTAGAAACGTTGCTCACTTTTTACAATTATAGTTGCAAAGATGTTTTGTGAGAATTGGGTTGTTGATTAAATGGTTGTCAACCTCTGCTCAAGCAACAGCCATTATCAATGTCAGGGTAAACCACAAAAGTCACAAAATTAACCTGTGCTTAACACTTTGGTAACTTTGCATGAAAATAGTCAGGATTAACTTAGAGGCAATGTGTAAAGTATTGAAATGAGAAAAAAGCCAAGCAGTAGAACCAGAGTTATTACTTTTTGAAGTTTTAGGTAAAAAAAGGAGCCTAAAGGTTTAAAGCTCCTACCGCGAACATTTAGTTCCATGAGACCGGGTCAAAGTAGAAAAATATGGCCGACTGAGATGCAGCGTGATTCAGATACAAAAAACGGATTGGGCCCCATCGCACTTACCTTCAGACTTATAATAAATGTAGAAGAAAATGTTCTGAGAAGGTAGATTTCAATGGGACATGGCTGCAGACAGTATCTGAGGAGCCACTAGACGACATTGCGGTGAAGATTGTTGTATTCAGATAGTCTCTTTTTTGTAAAATTGCCATCGGTACAAAGCTGGAAGCTGTAGCCAATGAGCGTTCCATGAGACCTAATATTCCTTTGCCACAGGTCAGCTAAGCAGGATTTGTTCTTGTGGAGAAGAACGTAGTGGGAGCTGATGTGAAGTGATGTCGATTAGTAATGCACCTTGGGCAGATAGACAAGCAGGTTGGCCCTGGTCTTCTCTCCCTTTCACAGAGCAATGTTAAGAGAAATTATAAGTCCCAAATTTCGAATTTTGGCTATCTGGGCATATTTAGCACCACCACCGTACCCAGGCCTGGAGGGGAACCACCGGGGAGGTTAGGACACACTGAGGCTGCGTGCAGTTGTGGGTTCCTGATGGTTGATGCCTTTTCTGTCCCTAACGCTCTAATCAGGAGGCCAGCCAGATAGCCCTTGGAGTCAACATGGTAGTCCTGGGTTTAAGTGTAGAGAGAGGGCTCATGCCTATGAGTGGTGTTCAAGGCAGGCTCCAGGCAGAAAAGCAATCCTTCCAGGTGCAGCAAAGGAGTCTCCACACAGCAGGCAACAGAAGCAGGCAGTCCTCTGGGAGTCCTTCCGTAAGTCCAGAAAGTGAACTAAAGAGTAGGTCGGAGACTCCCCCCTAGTTATACATGGTGATTTTTTGATGTAGGAGATGTTTGTAGAGAATTCCCTCTGAAGTGCTTGACTTTTTCTTCTTCCCATGCCCTGGCTCCAAGTTGACTACATGAACAATGCAGGGTTGAGAAGTCCTTAGTGTGAAGTCAGAGCACACCCCATTCACTTCCAAATGGGGCTGTGCCCAGCCATGCCCCTCCATCCTACCAGTTGATGACCAATTCAGGTACTTCTTTTAATCCCTCTATTGTGTGGCTATCTGGGAGGAATAAAAAAAGTCCAACTGCCAACTACACCTATTCATGTGACGTAGGATAGGCTGCAAGAGCCTACTAGTTTAGAGCTGAAAAATGCAAGCTTTGTAGAAGTGGCATTTTCAAAACTTTTATTTAAAATCTGACTTCATCAGTAGCGATGATTTTTTGTACAATTTCTCAGACACCAAACATGACATGCTTACCTGTTTTCAATCAAACGTTATCACTTAATAAATGTAATGAGGCAACAAAATGGTATCCTATATGAGAGGTAGGCCTCACCTAAACGAAAAACGAATTTAGGGATATTTCACTACCAGGACATGCAAAACCTAAACGTAGACATCCAAACATTTAATTACAATGTACCCTGCCCAATGGGCAACCAAGGTCCTACACTAGGGGTGACTTAAACGCATTAAAAGACTGTGCAAGGAGGTTTTATTGGCAAGTTAAATTTGCAGTTTAGAACTGAATTCAGGATGCAATGGCAGCGGCATGTTTTAAGGAACCAAAGTGTGTGGCATAATAAGTGTTGCTGGCCCACTAGTAGATTTTAACTTACAGGCCCTGGGTATATGGTATACCATTCTACAAAGGACCTATGAGTAAATTAAATATGCCAATCAGGTGTAAGCAATTTTAACATGTTTAAAGGAAACAGCACAAGTGCACAAAGTTCTGAGGCCAATAAAAACAAACAAAGGAAAAATAAACCTCTCTATGAAAGGGTGAGAAGCATATTTTAATGTGGAATGTGAAATTGAGCGTATGGGAAAAATTGACTCCCTTCAATCTTTTAATACAAATTACCTGAAATGTTCGGCAACAATGGCTTATTATTTGTATGAAATGCTTATTTTTTCTTCAGTTGACTCTCATTCATACAAGGCAAGTATACACGGAAAAGTATACTAACAGGGCTTTCTGACAGTCATTGCATAACTATAGGTTAATTGCTCTGCTGGATTTAAAGGCAAACCATTATATGTTACTTCCATTAGATAAGTGTATTTCATGAACCAATAAGATAGTGACAATGAGGTTATATAATACCATCAGCGAGCCATCGATAATACATGTGTCTTACCAATGTTTGTCAACCATCATGTAGGGAAGGAAGTACTGAACTTTATGCCTCGTTGTTCAAGCTATATGCTGCTGATATTGATTGTACATAGGTGAACATGAACAGCCACAGTTGGGAGTGAGAGCCATACCCATACTAGAATATTCAGATGATAAAATGCTGCTAGACTTAACATATATGGGTGTTGATCACTCACAAAATTCCTAGAAATATATTGCTGTGAGAATGCGATGTGCTTCATGCTACGAAATATAATGTGTTTGGTGTGAAACTAATAAAGAAAGGGAGCTTGCTTATGAATAGCCTAGGAATTGATAGGAGCCTCATTTGTGGCCTGGTTAAATGACAGAGGTAGCTATGAAATTAAGATGGCCTCCTTAAAATTAAATCTGACTCCCTCCTATTTTCTTTCTCAAGGGAGTTGGAGGGTTCCTCTATGAAGCTCCTAGGGGAATCCCATTAATGAAAAATGGGTACCATCTTTACCACGCGGATGTGAAGCACACCCAGTAAAGATGAAAAATAACAGAAAAAATATGGTTTCGTCTGTTTAGAAAATCTTATTCTTCGCCACCGTCCACAATTGAGGCTAATATTAGGCTAGAATTCTGTCTAATTCAGCAATCATGTGTGCGGGATGCAACTCTGTCGTGCTACAGTAATCACAGGCCGAAGCCTGAAAAGGGCATTCTGAAAGCGGTATTGTGACCTGAGCTGCTGACCCTAATCCCCGTTGCAAGTAATTTATGGTTTATCTCTCTAGCAGTTTAAATGCATTAGACATTAAAGCAGTGAAGTCCTTTGCAACATATTTTAATGACTGTCAGAGAAAAAGGCATGTTAGCTTAGTAATACATTCGCTTTCAATCAGGCTTTGTCAACCACATTTATTAGAGACCGTGTCGTTTGATATTAAGAGGGAATATGCAAGAATGTGTTTTGGGCTCCTTGATTTTAGTGAATTCCAACAACCATGGAACAATGATGAAAATGAAGTCGGCTGTAGATTTGTGGTATGTACCAGTCAATCTGGCCCATATTTTGTGTTGGTGCTTAACCTTTCTAGAGGTGTAGAAAAAGCTACAAAATAAATCACAACATGTTAACATCACAGGGTTAGAATGAGAAGTCACAATGCTATTTCTTCTACGTTTAACGGACATTATAAACGGTACGTCAATGGTCTTGTTAGATGTGAAACGTCATCTGATTTTCAATATAGCTTGCTTTATTAATATTTAAATACTTAAACTAAAGCGATTTGCAATCCGTGATGAATACACTTTTAGTGCCTGTTATAGGTGGCAGGCTTATTATAATGGAGAGCGACTCAGGGCTATGCGGTGGCGAGGGGTGCTGTGACGTGGATATTGCTGAAGCCGAGGCCCTGTACTACGAAGGAGCGAGGCACCTCCGCAGTCGCCCCATTTTCACAGCCTGGGATGTGCTCCTAGAATATATCCTGCAGCTAGCCGGGAATGATGACCTACCCCTATGAATCCCAATTAGCTGGTTGCTGCAGGTGATCCTCTCAGGTCGAGGCATTAGCCTCCTGTGTGTTGCTCCTCCCCAATGCTGCCAGAGGCGGTGGTTCTCTCATTACTCCTCGTAGTGATCTTGCACTAAACATTCCCACTCAGTTGCCTCCTTATATCAGCTCTGCCTCACTGCACTCTTCAGATCGCCACCCTTACCTTCCCAGTTTCTGTGCAGAACTCCCAATTTCACAGGCCTGAGCAGGAGACATCCTTTACAACGCAACTTTTACTACGCAGTGCCATTACGACGCAACTTTTACAATGCAAACCATTACAACGCATTGCGCTGGGGGGCGCTCTAGGATAGGGAATAGGTTTAATTTACTATCCAACACCTTCCCTACTATCCACGGGGACTGGAGTTGGAATAGTAAATTAAACTATTCACTATCCAGCGCCCCAAAGCACTATGCGTTGTAAAGGCATGCGTTGTGAAAACCGCGTTGTAAAGGCATGCGTTGTGAAAGCATGCGTTGTGATGTCATACATCCGCCTGAGCCTACATCCTAAGCTGACACTATCCAGCTGCACTTTGACCCTGCTGCTGTTTTATTTCACTGTCTATGACACTGTCCAAACTGACTTGCAACCCCGTCATCATAATGTGAATTTCTGGACTGATGCTGTACTCCACACAACTGAATGTTATACAAGGCTGCTGATTGTGTTTCTGTTAAGTGAAAACCTTTAATAAAAACAGTTTAAAAAAATAGGTGGCAGACTTGTGATCAGTATTAAAATGTAACCTTGCATTAGAAATCTCTTTGAATATTTAATACTAGTAGCCCGCCCCGACCTTGTCCGGGAGCAATCAGGCTTCCCCGACCCCCTGCCCACCCCGACATAGCAGCCCGTCCTGAAATGAGTGTTCAGGGCCCCCGCCTGCCCGGTCCCCCGCCTACCCGACCCCCGCCTGCCCCGACATTGTCCGTGGGTCCCCCGGAGCCTTACCTCAGCCGCCGCTCCTCCCCCGCGCTCCTCAGTTCACCGCTCCGCCGCTCCTCGCCGCTCATCACTGCTTGTCCGCCGCTCCTCCCCACGCTATGTCCGCCGCTCCTCCTCCCGCTCCTGGACGCCGCTCCTCCCCGCGCTCCTGATGTCAGCACGCAGGTCGCGGGCGGTGCTTCTTCCACGGGACTACTTATTTTTTTCGCTAAATTTTTTAAATAACGTATATTTTTAAACTTTATATAGCCTATGTCCATCTGCACACCCTGACAATTACAACGATGTATCGGGGGTGTGGATTGGCGCTGTGGTTCCCGAGTTTACCCGCCTCAAAGGTTCAAAGTTCTTCCTTTATTATAGTAGTATAGATTTTGATCTGCTTTCTCTTGAAAGGTATATTTATTTGATGTTTGAGTTTGTATACACTATGGCAAGGTAATAGACGTATTCCCTCAATCAGCCCCGCGGCTTCTGCTGGATCGTACTCACAAGAACCCATTATTTCAACAACTTTGTATCCTCCATCAACTTTCTCCGTTCACTTTTCAAGGTCCTTTATCTCGCTTGACAGGCTCATTCTAAGAAATTGCTTCTGTAGCACAACACAATCTTTTGTGATCCTCAAGATCTCTGAGAATTGTCAAATAGGATGCACCTTCTCGTACTGAGCCTCTAAATATTCGCTAATCAGCTCCTTCAGGCATCCTTGTGCAATGTGATCGTCCTTCTTCTCGCAAAGATGTTACAATGTGGTTATGATTACCTTCTGTCTACTATAACTCCTTTTAGCCAGACTGATATCCTACAATCTTTGGAGATCTCAGGATCAACCCATTGGGTAATCAGAGCACTCTGCAAACATTGTTTAACATACTAGCAAGTTTTGGCAGTATCGGAGGAAAGGTTGTGAACCTCCACAGTTTCCTATAAATCGACTAAACTTTTCTCCTAAAACTGGACATTTTGTTAAAACTAATTTTTTAGCAGAAGAAAACTGAAGACAAAAATAAAATTGAGGTTGACTGTGGTGGAAGATCACAAGCCAAGATGAGATGAGCCCTAGTGCAGCTATCCATTTTTAACTCTCTTCAGTGTTTCTGCTGCAGGTCAACAGCTGTATTTGCTGCCATGCTGTCAGCCATGCTCTGAAATCTGGTTTGACAGTTCACTCACATTAAGGCCATCGGATTGACCTTAAATGTAGGATTTTCCTTGATTTCAAAGGCGGTGAAGGTATTATCAAATGTTGTGGAATACAATTGTATAAAACCTGCTTAATAAGCTAATTAATTTTTTTGAAAAATTAATGTCGGTCATAAAACCTAGAAACACTTATTTAAAAAAAAGTGTTCTTTTTTAAACAGTTTTTTTATTGTAAAAGGCAAGGTATCAAGATTGCAAGATTTTATGGAGAATTAAGCAAAGAAAATACACATTGCAGCTTCTTAACAAATTTGGACCTGAGGAATAAGACTGAAAGAGGTAGAAATATTACACTATACAGAATACGGAATTTATTTTAATATACGATTCATATTAATATTCATAAGTAGATACCATTTGAGTTAGTGTTTTGTTTAAAAGCTTGTGTAGCATAAACATGTTTTTATCATCAATACTTTGAATGCTAAGTCTGAAAAAGTCCACTGTAAGAGCAAGCCAAAAAGGTCCAACCAAACTATTTGCAGACACAGGTAAGCACGGATGCCATTTACTGAGTGCAAAGAGACAGATGAACTCCTTATGCTGTGCTATTGGGAGCTGTATGCCTTAGTTGGCAACGCAGTGTGCGCAAGGTAAATAGTTTTATTTATTTATTTACTTAGTTTATTCCATTCCGCCGTATGTCAGAGTCCACTACCCCCCATCTTGCCCCTCCCCCGCCCGCCTCACCGCCCTCTAGCACTCCCTCGGCGAGCCGCCACTGGCTGATTGCTCAGTCAAAAGTCGCCCTTCACATGGAAGTGATGGTTTTGTAGATGGTTACATCTTCTTTAATCGACAAATGTTTCACACATGAGTAAATGGCAGAATCTGAAGTCAATGGCAGATTCCAGAGACACTGAAAATACTCCATTATCTAAGGCTAGAAATGAACATTTTAGATTGGCATTGAGTCATGTCTAAAGCTTTGAGAAAATTGGTGAGGTATTTCAATGATATGCAGCCAACAGTGTTTGCTTGGGCCTCTAAACTATGTCATCCTTATTAAAAGGCTGAAATTGCAGCACCCACCTCCATCTTTGATGGGCCTTAGCAGTGTGAGGACTAAGGATGTAAATGCAGTATTATTGGGCCGCTCACTCGTCATCAAGGTGCAACATGAGGCTGGCTGCACAATGACCGGAGCACAATACCCCTCATGTCTCTACCCAGCCCGGTTCTTTGTGTTCACAAAGCTATTTGAATGCTGTTGGAAAATGGTTTATTAGTAGGTGTAGGTAGGCACCTACCACTAGTAGCAAGGCTATAATCTCAATATAAGGTTCAGTCAAGGTCTCAATAAATTATTCCCTTGCACAACCCTTGGTATCTGGCTGTGAGCAGGCAAGCTTAACTGAGGAGACAAGTGTCTAAAACATTTAAAAACACCAATACATTAAATAAGTAAGACACAATACACAATAGACACCCAGCACCAATTTATACAAATTGGCTATATTTGTATGAACAAACAGACACCAAAACTATAAAAATCCATTATACGGAACCAGGTATATACCATTTTTAAATCTTAAAAGTAAAACTAGAGCTTAGAAGCAAGTAGTGCTCAAAGGGTTAAAAAAAGGTTGCGCTGTACCAAGACAAAGTCCAGATTTCAGGCCACCCTAGATGTAAAACTTTTACACTTACTTCGAGAAGTTTTTCTTGATGCATGAAAGTGGTCAACAGCACCAGCCAAGGGTTCAGATGATAAGGTTTTCCTCTTGGGTCTGGGACTACAACTCCCAAAATGCACCTGGTCAGCTTATGGAGTTTTGTACACAAATTGCTCTAAACTTCTGATAGCTTCTGGAATTTCTTCTTGAAGTTCCTCTTCTGAGTTCAAATGGCCCAAGGGTCTAGAAGATATGTGATGGTCCTTGGGATGTTGGCACTACAATTCCCACTGGGCCAAATCCTTAAACGTCCACTGGAAGCACACCAGGGTGGTGATTTCTTGGTGAAAATGATGCAGGTGGGCTCTGTTAATCTGTAGCTTTCAGGGAGTCCACTCCACAATCCTTGTGAAGCCACACAAAGTCCTTAGGGCTGTAGTACCAGATTGTGCAGCAGGAGCAGTCCTCAGAGTACACTGTTTTGGGTGCAGATCAGGGTTCCATCAGTACAATCCTTCTTCTCCTTTTTGTTTCTGCCAGCGTATCTGAGTTGCTTGGCAGCTCTCCCCTTTTGATCCATTGTTCATGGGTGTCAGGCATGGGGGCACCCCTGACCAATAGGGTCAGGATGCCATCCTCAGGTATGACTAATTCCTCCAAAATGTGGCATAGTCTTGTAGCAGAAAGCACTATTCCTCGAAAATCCAAAATGGAGTAAGTCTCTCCTGAAGAGTTAGATGTGGCTAAGCCAACTCACTGGTGTGGCTACGATTCTCTAACACTCCCCTTCCGACCCTTCACTAATCTAATTACGGTAGCCCCTGTGTTGCTGGGGGGGTGCAGGATGTGGGGGTGAGGCTGTGTCCTGTCCAAACTGTCATTCTCCTTTTGAAGACCAGTTTGACCACTCCACCCCCATCCTGCCTTCTGCAGTTTCAGTTCTCCTCCCACAGTAAATCCTTTGTCTCTCTAGCAGGCCGCTTCACACCTCATTATGACAGCTTGGCTTAGCCTGGCAGAGGCTGGCCAATCAGGAGATGGCTGCTGTAAGTCTGGATTTTGGCTTATTGGCAAGTTGTTGGATTCATCATCAATATAATTTTAAGTCATTTAATTGCATTTTAACTCCTTTCTATCAATAGTTATACTTTATTAAGGAATTCCCATGTTACCTCATGGAGCCAATGCACTAAAATGGGAAAAACAAAATTGGCAGACTTTCCCTCACCAGGGCATTTAAAACATCTTTTATAATGGCCCTGCTTATAATTACAAGGGACCCCACCCCTGGGGCATCTGAGTGAGACTTTAGAGGTGATGTATATGTAAAAATAAGATAATTACTACTTTGAAATACCAAAGTCGAATTTGCATATAATTCTACTTTAAAAGTAGCCTATAAGGCAGGACTGGCTTTTGAAATGACAGCAGGCAGCACAGTAGTGCACACATCACAACTACATGGCCTCTATACCTACATGCCCTCCCATATCTTAGGGACATACCGGTGGGTTGTCAGTACCAATTGTAATCATACCTAACTACCATGTACTTTTACACAGAATACAGGGCCTGGGTCTGGTTAGCAGAGCCCAGGAAGGAGTCAAAGGCCAAAAACCAGCACCCAGTAGTCAAAATGGAGACAATAAGTGGGAGGGGGGGCACTGTAAACATGTCCTGGTTCTCACAAAAGCTGTGCTGCGTCTTTCCAGAGACAATCGCTGTATGTAGTGGCACTTGTTAACCACACATTCACTGTTTGTTTCAACGTCTCTTTTGGAAAACACACTGTGTTGTTTAAAACTAATGGCTCATGACATTATCTTTACTTCTGAACTGATAATGCAGAGAAGCAAGGTGATAGCATAAACATGCACATTTTCTAATTTTTCTAAATAAGTATCATTTAAGGACATTGTGAAATGCTAAAAGCCATGTGTGTCTTATAGTTCATTATGCAGCACTAACTCATAAAGCTGTCTTGTATGCCAATCAGTGACTTAAACATGACTATGGGTGACTCACTTCCGAAAATCCAGGAGTGAGTCAAGAGTAAGCCACACTCACAGAAAGAAATCATTATGAATCAGCACCCATTTCTTCGAACTACGCACTCTTTCTTTTTTCTTTTGCTTACTTGCTCTTTTTCTCCTTCTCGGTTTTCCTTTCTTCGCTCCCCCATTTCCTTTCTCACCTTCACCCACATACTCATAGACACAACACACCCACACACACATACTGCTTAAACAAATAGATCCATAACTAATGTAAGAACAGACTTTGATTGATATGAGGTCGAGTTCAATTGTCCCACTTAGGGACTGAAAATTAGATTGACAGCCTAATTCAATGGAAATTAGCATACCAGTTATCCTGCTTTGTTCACCAAGCTGCATTTTCTGGGAGCCAGACCCTATTCAGCGCTAAGGCAACCATCTGTGGTGTTTCATCTGGGAAAGCCTCTAAATGAAGCCCGAGCTGTTTCTCATGCTGAAAGTAGGTTAACCTGCTTTAAATTTCCAACTGGGAGGTAGCACTGTGCCTGAAGAGCATTGTATAATTCACATGTTGTACAACATAAAACAATTACATGAACTCGAGCTTTCTGTAAACTATCAAAAACCTAATTAATGGGTTTTTCAATGTTAAGATGTGTGGGGTTATTTCTTATTTTCTTTTCAAGTTCAAATATCTGTAACTTGAAGGAAGAGAAAATGATGCAAATTGCGTTTATCTAATTTTTAAGGTAAGGTCGTTGTGAATCAAAACTTAGTTAACTCAATTAAAATAAATAAATACAATAATTTTTCACAGTTATTAAAAACAACCTATGCAAAACTTCGAAAATGTTGGAAATTTTAAAACAACCAACTCAATTAAGTAAACGGAAGTTAAGTTACGCAATATGTGTACATCAAATTATCTGTCATCCCAAGGCTCTTTAAACTTGTGTTACATGAAGTGACATTATTTGCTGTCCGCTTGATATAGACATTGTGATTGGCGGCAAACTTTCCTAACCTTCTCCACAGAGTACTGCTGAGGGACCTCACTATATGACACTCACCCATGAATGGCTGCATCTCCTGTTCCTGATCAACAGAGTGGAAGGTGAATTGTACTTCATGAAACACACACTTAACCATGTGAAAGAAACAGCACAGTTCAATTGACTCTCCCTGGAGCTTCCATGGGTTCTTTTCATAGCACCCTTTTCTGTCGTCAATGCCTTTCTGTGACTCTTCAAATAGCCAAATACAAAGGAAATGTAGTGATATCTGAAGATATCAGACATTGCACGTTTTCTGCAAACTGACACAATTATTGCCAGTGTCAGTGGTTCTGGAACCTGGCCCAGACCAAACACTGCATTTAAAGCAATACTAAACATGTGACCAGACTTGTGGGAGAAATGTTTAAGATACTAGTGGCCACGGGAAGCCTACCTCAATTTGTGTTCCCATAACTCCCTTCTTATCGCATTCAATATACATTTTTTGTTGTCTCTCTTCCTTTGCAATCAGTCCATCCATCAATAATAACTTTATTTTGGCAATCGCCATAAAAGCAAACACAATAACTTAAAACTGTACAATCATTCAATAATTAAACGCTTAAAAACATGACATGTAAAATAATGAAAATACCCACAATTAAAACTAGCAGCATATAAGGAGATCATCACGATTTTAAAATGTGAAGTTAAATTCCATCCTATACTTATTATCTACGTTTGCACATGTTTTAAGAAATCATAAAAACGCAATAAAATTCAACTCGAACACACAAGAATCTTAGGTACTAAGTATTAGAGAACAAAAGTGCAGTCTTTTTCGGTCTGTGTCTCAACATATATGCAAGAAACCGGAAGACAGCAAAGACAATTGGTCGAGCTATGTCTGCCCTGAATCCCCAGGTTGGAAACTTGTAGTCCCTAATGCCCAGACAGCAGCACAATGGCAGGATCCATTTACTCTTATGTACATAATACTAAGGACAAAAGTGCAGGACATGATCTACAGTTTCCTTGGACTCTGGGCAAAATGGACAACTTGGGTCAGTCAGGTTCAGCATCAGTGAGAGGGTGCCGCCACTTCACAGTAAATGATCGAAGCCTCAAGGTCCCAAATAGGAGCTTAATGTAGAGTGTCTTAGCAACCAGAGGCTCAATTGTATCCATATACATTTCCAAGAGATAATAAGTGTCTTTAAATTCCGGAAAGGTAAAGGTTACAGTGCCTGCCCCCACAGACCTGTGCAATCTACCATCTACATATCTGCACTACTGTTCCTTACCCATAGACTTGGAAATTCCACTTGACATTTCCGGGTGAGCCCACATGTTACTGCACTGAATCTCCTCAAGTGAATGCTTAATGTATCCCAACCATGGAATCCTGGTGACCTCAGTGAGTTTTATGACTTCTTTCAAGCCCAGCCGATAAGATGGTAGATCTACTGAGGACCAGATCCTCCTCCAGTACATCAAGGGTCCGAGTTTTACTCTGTGGGTGAATGAACGAATGACAAGATCTAAATAAAGTGGCACTAGTGGAGTACTAGGGGGAAGATTGGTGAGGAGTCAGAGGAAACAATTTTGCATCAGTTCAAAGTCATTGTAATTAGCATGCCCCCAAAGCTCGCCACCATATATGGACCCCTCCAGGGCTTGCAAGTTATATAATTGCAATAATTGCAATACAGGTATCATCAGACGAAAGCTGGAACCCTTCAAGTCTCTCAAAAGGTCACCACTAAAATGCTCTAGTCTGAGGTGATCAGCCAAAGTGTCATTGAGAGTAAGCCCCAGATATTCAAAGTTGCAAATCATTACCAATTGGTTACTATTAAGGACCGGGTGCAATCTGGCTGTCTAGCAGTAGTTCAATACCATGTATTTGGTCTTGCTTGTATTGATTTCCAGCCCTCTCTGTCTGCAGAAGACTCCAAACTGGTCCGGATGATTTTGAATACCTTTTAGGGATCTCAAGACCAGTAGCATGTCATCCACAAACAGGAGGGCGTGAACCTTCCTGTTGCCCAGAGTGGGGGCTAGTATGCACCCTTGTCTTCCCCTGAGTCATTGGAATGGGATCTATCAATTCCCCTGGCGGGCCATACCTAAGTTGCCCATAATTATCCAGATGGATCCTCCTGAGCACATCAATTGGGTATTTCAGGACCCCCTATGTTGGTTGAAACTGCCCACAGGCCCTCCCTAGGAACTCTGTCAAAAGCTGACTGTAGATCAACAAAATGACATTAAGGCACCCACCCCCCAGTGAGCCATATTGGCAATGAATTAGTTGTAATTGTAGCACTTCATCAATAGTGCTTGTCCCAGCCCTAAACCCTGCTTGGAGAGGAGTCAACACATCCACTTCCTCAATCTAGGCTTGCTGTCTACTGAACAGAATTTAGCTAACACGCTTCTGTGAGCTGTCAATGAGGCTAATAGGGCAATAATTTGACAGGCAGACCTAATGCCCTTCTTGTATATTGGGACAATACCCACGTCCTTGACACAGTAAGCTCATTCATGATATTATTAAAAAGAAGAGCAAAATGGAGGCACCAAAACACCTTCTTTCCTTTGAATAGGTCCCCAGGCACCTTATCAAGCCCCATTGCTTTCCCTAGTGAAATCCAATCAATTTCCACAGCAACTTCACGCATTGAAATATGGCTGGGAGCACAATCAATCTGGAGCAATGGGCTAGTGGCAGGGAAAACACTAGGTGACTCAGACCTATTTTTCCATTCCCCTAGAGTGGCCGGACCTTCAGCATGTGTGGCCAAAATCAGTCCCTCACGTGCTCTGCTAGTCAGGCTCAATGTCGGACCAGCAATGGCAACAGCGTCCCTCATTCCTTCCCACATCTCGGGCTAAAGGCTAAAGGCTTGCAAAGTGTCCAACCCAAGAATCAGCCACTATGTCACTACACAACAGAGATGCACAATGAGAGCCCTTCTCGGCCACTAATTGCCAAAAGGAGCGTTGATCTTTTCCCTTAGATGCAGCCAATAATGCCTCCCATTTAGCCTTTTCTGTTGCACCGCGGACCGTGATTCGGCCTGCGGTGCTACCCGCTTCTTTCTCACTGGCTGCAATACAGCCTCCCTCTTTTCTTCGGGCGCGTCACGGCGCTGCGTGGCAGCCACTGTTGCCGTTTTGGCATCATGGGTGCATCCCGCTACACCTGCTCTCTTTTTGCGACGGGCACGCCGCATACCTATTCAGCCGCTCGTTATCTGACAATTTGAATGACAGGAATGCAGCAGCTCCAGTTTGAACCTGCTGCTTCCTATTTTCACATGTTGGGGCACTATATTCTTACCTTCCTTTTACTGGATATATAGTTCTTTCTTCATTTCTTCTTGGGGCCATCTTGCCTTGGGAAGTATCTGTCCTACCAATAGAAGATGCCAACCTTCCTATTCCGTCCACTATCCTTTTCCTTATCCAAGATGGTGGTTACTTACTTCCTGTTAGGTCACTTTCTGTTCCTGTTTGGTCACTTCCTATTCATGGGTACTTAAAGGGCTGAATCCTTCCTTTCAATCCATTGCAACATCCTTTGCTCCTCCTGGTGTGTCCTCGTTCCTGTTGGTATCCTGTGCTCCTGTGTGGTGTATCTGTGATTCCTGCTTGTGTACCTTGTTCCTGATTATAATCTTCTATTCTGGTTTGGATTCATTGCCTACTAATTCCTCCTTACTAGCTGCTTTTTCCTTCCTTTTCATTCCTGGAGTTTCCACTCCCATCAGAGGTTTTTCCCCACAGGGGTTTTCCTCTTGGGACTCCTTTTGGAAGGCATGGTTAGCTTTGACCTTTTTCCTTGTCGGCAGCACCCTGGCTACAAGGAGCGGTTGCCCTTACCTTGGACAGACCAGAACACTCAAGGATCTCCTCAACTCGCCACAACCAGTAAGAACACTGCAAATTGTGACATTTGTGTGGTCTTGTTTGGTCCTGCCCAATACAGCTTTATAAAAAGCTCTAGCTTCCTGGATGGTGACTCTACACTCCCCCCCAATAGCAGCAATTAGAACCCACCTGGCTAGTTGACATGCTTTGTTGAACCATTTGGCCACATGAGCCTGTTTAGGCAGACTCATAGCTTCTACCAATTAGTGTTCCTTTATGGTGCAGAACAGGGAACTGTAAATGTCAATAAGAGCCTCTCATACTGAAACTACAAATGTGTTCCCTCTTTGAGCCTGGACAGGGTTCCAAAACCACTCTGTACCTCCAAGAGCATATGAGTCAATTGTTGGTATCCAAGCCAGTAAGTGGCAAATATCTGTTAGAAGTAGTTATACGTGGAACAATTACTAGTTCCAGTTGACAAGTTCTTTCTTCCCTCCTTTCTTGTCAACCTGATTTAGAAAATAGGCTCAGTGGGCTCGGTTTGTAGAAATAGCCGAATGAAACAGTTCTAAGGGATGAGCTCACGCAACCGGACCAGGGCCCAGACCCCATTGTATACCCAGAATTGATCAGCCAGTATGCCAATTCTGGATGCCTACAGTTAATGATTACACAGTCCCCTCGGATGTTTTAGGCAAAGTGCCAATCCATATAATTCTCCTGACCAATAATATGTGTTTATACTCAAGCACAGCAAATGTGGTGTTTCGTGTTCCTCTTTATCAACTGCCAGAGACGGCACTTCCACCAGAACCACTACACAGGGGCAACATTGAGGTGGCAGGTCCAGGAAATGCTGGATTTGTGCAGAATTGGGATAGATGTTAAAATGTTACCATAAGGGGTCCCAGAAAGTCTCTTAGACCAAGATCCTGTTGCAGTATTACTAGATGAAGGAGCAGCCACTTTTCCTACAATTTTAGATGGTAGAGAGGTCAAGAGGGTGGGTAACACTGTAGGGAGCAATGACATCTGGACAACTTTGAAGTTAACAGTTGTACTTGGACCATCTCCCATGAGTGCCTGGTTTAGTGGATACGAAAGAGTGACTGCTGATGTTAAGGGATGGTTCTTCTTATGGAATAGATCCTGAATAATCCCTTCCAATGAGCTTATCCTATCTACAACGGGGAGAATTGCAGCGTAACTAGAGATTTAGCCTGATCCAAGACAGTTTCCCATGTTAGCCTAGAGCCATCCTCATTTGCTACAGGATTTTTGGTCAACACTAGATTGATTTGGGGAGAGCATAAGTCTGCAGATCTCTAGGTAGTCTGCTTTCTCTGGGTACTAATGGAGGGACAAGTGGGAGCTCCCAACTTTTTGGATGAGCCAGCGGCGACTCCCACTTTGGTCCTCCTTATCTTCCTAGTGGAAGGTTCACAAGGACTAGAGATTGGAGTGACTCTAAGGTATCAGAACATGAATCCCTTAGGGGGATAATTCTGTTGGCACAAGCTACAGAGGTAACCTCGGGGACAACCTCAGGGGCATCAGATAATGGCTCCAGGCAATGCATGATAAAACTAGGCCACCCTCCCAAATTAGGGGATTTATGCTTCTCAGCCAACTCGATTTCATTATTGACTACACTAACCACCCGTATCAGAAAATAGTCTAATGGTGTAATGGGAAGAGGGTTGATCAGAAGGCTATCCTTTACTGATGCAAATTTGCACTTACCCATGGCCCCAGTCTTGGAAAAAATACAAGGAAAGTCCAAGGAACTCACAAGGACTTGCAAGGGCTTGCAAGGACTTGCTGCAACAACTTGCTGGAACAACAGCTATCCCAATACCTTTAAAAAATTGGTTCAGGACTGCAACTTCTGGGGGGATTTTTGGGGGGATTTATGTTCAAGGAGATTTTTCTATTGGGAAGGGAAAAGTGCTGATCTTCCGGTTCTGTGCACACAATAAGGTGATTTGATTATTATTTCCACTATAGCATTAGGTGCAGTAGGTCTTTGCCTTAGCCCTTTCTGTATGAAATAGCTATACCGATATCACAATGTCATAGCCGCCAAAGCTTTCCAAAGTGACTTTGTCAGTTCAGTTCAAAACACTCTACTGAAGAAGGAGCCTGCTTATTTAATGTGGTAAGGAAGAGGGATTTTGACACTCCCTAGAGATGACAGGTCAGGTCAGATGGGGTTATGTCAAAGCAATCAGATCAGAATAATGGGTGCAGGTTGCAGATCCAACTGGCTTTTTTGTGGAAGCAAAAAAAGAAAATCAGCAACCAACAATACAGCAGCACAAAAGTGCACAGAAATGCAGTTGTCCACTTACCTCCTCCCCCTCATCCTGTTACAGCCACCACCTCCACTACAAGGTCCCTCTCAAGGGCACAAAAAGGATGTGAGACCTGAGAGTCCTCAGGCAAGAAGTTTGTTTTCAGCAACCATCTTCCTACACAGCAGGAGGGGCTGCCACAGGCAAAGTTGGAAAGTAGAAATGGCGGGAGGGAACCTACACCCTGGAGGCCCAACAGTTTCCAAGAGTGCAGGCCACCTCCACCACGTCACAGCACCATCGTCAACTGCCACTGACCATGTTGACCCCGTGCGCACACCTGAAATGTGCCCGCATTCACAAGTGCACCAGGCACAGGGTCGTCAGCGGTGGGGGAGACAGCAACCACAAACACTGACAACGGTGCCGACAACTAAGCTGTCGGCTTTCTCAGCTATCTCGGCTGAGAAAACTCAAGAACCTGCCTCCACTCATCTCCACCAAAGTTAGCACCCTGATTCAAAGACCGTTTTCTGGTGAGTTGTCCATGTGAGCTTTCAGCAGCATATACTAGGGTGGGGAGTCCCGAAGTTCAAGGGCATGGCAACACCACCAGTTTGGTGCTCCCAATGAGCAGTGCCCTCAGGTTACATCGAGTACTGACCTCACGGCGGTCTCTGTGTATGTGGTGTGTGGGCGAGCACGAGCACAGTTTCTCGGGAAGGAGGAGTGCATTGACCAATCTATCAGAATTACAATTCACCTTATGCCACTCATTAAAAGTTAAACCCAAAAGGTAGTTTATGGTGAAGAAGTGCTGTTGGATGAACAGCCTCTTGCATAGAGATCAATTCAGTGCATGGGACTCAAGACAGACCAACAAAGTGTATTATTCACAGCCCCTCCACAGTAATTCCACCCATTTCATAAGGGTCAAATGTGTTTCAGGTAGTTTCAAATACTCCAAAACTTCCTCTGGAGTTTCTCCTTTTTCCATAGAACTATTATTATATTTGATTTTAAGACCATTTAAAAAGTCTGAACTATTTTTGTTACAACACGATAAACATTTTTTGTAAATGAGGTACCTGCTATATTGTTTTTTTTCTTAGTTAAATTTGATCCTTTGAAATAAAAAAAAGTCAAATGTTTCCTGCAAAAGTCAAACTACTGAGGCCCTCATGTACAGAGATTCCATTTAAGGAATTGTAAATTGCGACAAATAAGTCATAATTTGTGATTCCTTTAATGGAATGTACAAAATGGATTTGATGGAAGTGGCTGTAATTTGCGCACTGACTTCAAAAAATATTTGGGTCTTTTGAGAACAGGCCTATGCAAAACATGAATTCATCCCAAAAGGTATTGTTATTTGGCAGGAACTCCCTTAACACCTTCCTTCCAATTAACAATTTGGTTTCTATTCCCAAACCCAATTAGTGATTCTGTAAAATTCGATAAGATATTTTAGAATCGCTGATTGGATATGGTTAATTTAAAAATTTCTTTTTGCAATTGGAAAGGCTCTGATTTTACAAATCAGAGCCTTACTGACCATTAAAATGCCCTGATAGATGAGGGACTTAATTCATTATAATACGCAGTTGAATTTTGGAAAATTGTTTGCGATATCCACAAAAAGCAAAAGCTTTGGACATCCTCATACTACTCTCACAGTATACTGAGGTTCGTTCAAATTTGCATCATGATTGCTCTGTTGCCTTCTCAGATTGTGAATGGACATCGAAGGTACTCCAGATGTGACACTGGCTTGTAACATGTTGGTAGCATAGCTGAGAGGGGGCTGTTTGTGATGAGCCCTGTATTAAGATTTTTTACTGAAGCTTGCAGCTTGAAGATTATTTTTGGATCTAGCTCATAAATGTGAGGCAAGTTGTAAATATTGCCTCTTGAGTTGCATCTCAGCAGTGTGGAATGGGAGATTGTTCCTGATATTTAGGAATCTAGTACAGACAGTATACAGCATAACATCTTGGTAGCCAGATGCAGCTTTGTACTGGCAGCATTTGGCCTGATTTCCTGAGTAAATGAATAAGGCTTGATAAAATCCATTTCTGATGGATGATGACTTTGATGGATGATGACATGTCTTTGCTGTCTCAATCCAACACTCCAGTGCAATCACATGCTATTTAGTGTCACATGTATTATTCCTATTTTGCGGTCTCAAAGAGGGCAATTCGCCGAATTGGCCCATTTGCAAACACAAAAAGGCTTTTCCTATATATTAAACCCTATTTTGCGATTCGGTCACCTGTTACTGAATCGCAAAATGGGTTTGCAATTCTGTATTTGGAAGAGGCATGTTTAGGGGCTCCCTTCCTCATACCGAATCGCAGCGGTATGTATGAATATTTTATGGCCCTGAATGGAGTCACAAAACATTTGCATTTTACCAACTTTAAGTTGGTGGTAACCCATTTGCAGATAGGAAGGTGTCCCCAAGCAACTCATTCCCCTTTGGGAATAGTGGCGAAAACATTTTTTAAGAGTAGGCAGTAGTCCCACAAACCACTGCCTGCTCCTAAAAAATGAGAAGAAAACGTTTCATTTTTTTTTAATCTTCCCATTTTCTTTTCAGGCAACGGGCTGCCTTTTAAAATAAATTATTGCTTTATTAAAAAGCATTCACAGACATGGTGGTCTGCTAACCCTAGCAGGCCACCATCCCCGTGATTTTAGCAGTTCCTAGGGAGTTGCAAATTGTAACCTACCTCATTAACATTAATGAGGTAGGTCGATTTGCAACACCCTAGCAATCGCTAAATGAAACTCTTGCGGCCACATGCATCAAACAATTTTGGAGTCGCAAACGGTGCGAATCGGAAAATTCGGCCGTTTGCAATTCCAAAATCACTTTTTGGTATGCATGAAACAATTTTTCTGAACCCGCAATTTTTTGAATTTCCTAATAATGCGATTGCATTTAAGGAATCGCATTTGTGCGATTCCTTAAATGCAATGCATGAATGTTTTCAAAATTGCGAATTCTGAAATAGGAGGTGCAAATTAACACGAGGTTGACCCTCGTGTTAATTTGCGAAAACTTTCAAAAATGCTCAAATAAGCATTTTTGAAAGTGTCATGTTACACACACACATGTCCTTTGGACATGTGTGTGTGTGAAACTTGCACTTAAAAAAACATTTCAAGGGTGCAGGGGGGGTCCTTTGGACCCCTCTCAGCATTCTTGAAATGCATTAAAAAAATGGGATTCGCAAAATAAAAAATTGCAAAAAGGCATTGATTCCTAGGGGCCTCTAGGCCCATAGGAATCAATGTAATGCCATTCCTTAATTGAGATTCGCAATTAAGGAATCGCAAATACCGAAAATTAAGAAATCCTAAAAACTTTTAAGATTTCTTGATGCATAGGGTTTTGCAATTCCTAAATTGCGATTCCTTAATTTTCGCAATTTAGGAATTGCAAAATCCTACAATGATGCATGTGGCCGTTGAAGTTTTATACATTAGGGATAGCATTGACCTGATTGCGATTCGCAGAAAATCATAATTAGGTAATCTCTATTCCTAATGTTGATACATGTGGCCCTTAGTCTCTCCCTTGCATTCCTTATGGTTGTTAGCCCCTTTTATTTCTTCTCAGACAATTATGACTGACCACTTAAGGGTAGTTACTCATAAGCTTCTTTAAAAAAACTGAGGGGCATATTATCAAGAACGGGCGTTACATTATCACCGCTTTTATCGGCAGGAAACTGCAGATAAAGCGGCGATAATGTGCTTGATAATATGCTCTATGAATTCCAATCGAAGCCCATGTTAGATGTCTTCACATATAACATGGGCTTCGATTGGAATTCATAGAGCATATTATCAAGCACATTATCGCCGCTTTATCGGCACTTTCCTGCCGATAAAAGTGGTGATAATGTAATGCACGTTCTTGATAATATGCCCCTGAGTTTTTCGAAGGAAGAGAACTCCCTTAAGCTTTGATATGTGTTTTCTAACGCTCTCTGGTTGCTATTTGGAACGTACATGACACATAATACTGATTTTTAGTATTAGATAACAGACAACTACAGAAAAAGAAAATGGAATACAGTCAATTTGACCAAATGCGCTGTCAGCATCTTCTTTTTTTTTTTTTTTTAGAGTTTTATATAGCGCGAACTTGAACCGAACCGAATCAGTTATCAGAGCGCTTTACATAGCACTAGTTACGTTACATGAGGACACACTTTCATTTTTTTTTTAGGCACGGGGAGATTAAGTGATTTGCCCAGAATCACATGGGGTTTTTGGCGTCGTTACCGAGACTCGAACCAAGTTCCCCAGGTCCGAGGTCGAGCGCCTTAGCCGTTAGGCCAACCCCTCTCCCCAGTGAAATGTGTGCGTGTGTGTGTGTGATTGGACATGGTCAACATAATGCTAAGGATACATTACAGTTATGACTCCTGCAACAACATCAAGAGAACCAATAATAGATACATGCTAAGTGAGATCAAGGCATGCCCAGCATTGTAGAATTGCATCTGATTTATAAACGTTTCATTTATATTTATCATTAGCTCTTGAGACTAAGTCCTAGCCAGGTCAAGGTAACCTTTTAGAGTTATGTACAATGGTTAGACATCTACATTGTTTTATGGGGTAGTTTTAGAAAGGAAGTCTTTATAGCTTTTTGATGGAAGCTGAAGGGTCACATTCAGAGATAAACTGAAAGTGGTTTAAACAGGATTATGGCACTTAAGACTTTAATCAGATAGACAAATCACCCAGCATTCTGCTCTGCTTTTAAGGCTGCTAGGTGGCACGGTCCGGATCAGGCTTTATCTGACTATGGCTAATACATAAACAATACGTATTTGCACATATCATCGATGAACAATAAAGCTGCTAGTTTCGTAAACATGTAAATGCAGCGTTTTTTTAATCAAAATACTACCCATTTGCTAAATTGTTAGAAAAATGTGTTTTACATCCTTTTGATGTGTACATTTGCTAAATATCTTCTACGTTCACAGAATTCTAAACAATGGTCAGTCACAGAACACAGAACATTCTTAAAATAGGGTTAAAGTCACGGGGAGATGGTCTATTTGCAAATGTAATTTATTCTCTGGAGAAGATAACGGTATTAAAATATTGTCAGGTTAATTGAAATAGATTTTTGTTTACTAAACACGATGAATTCTAATCAAATATGAGTCTGAGAAGCTTTAGTAGTGAGCTTAGTTCTGTGTTAGATTTCCATTATTTTCTAGGTAATAATCCAAGAGAGGATTCTAATTACTTTCTTTAAAATAACAGCTTTTTGGCACATGCACAAAATTAACCTTTATCACAAAATAACAAACAGGCTTTGATATGTGCAATGACAGGTCTAACACAAAAACTGAAAATAATTGCATGGAAAACTGTTGTGTTTATTTAAGCTGTTCTTTTGTATTAGTGGTGCAGATTACTTGCTTCTTTGCAAGACTGCACCCATGTCTGTTATCCAGATTTAAATGTTGGCTTGTAAGAATCCCATAGTAAGTTAATAAATATTTTTTTTCTGTTGGAAGCAGTGAGACAGATATTCATTATGCCTTTGGAATATTACTTGACAGTGGTTATGTTTAGTACTGTGAGATGTGGACTGAATAATGTACATGGTTGTAATTGAGGATTTCTAGTTCTAATTTCTAGTTTCATCAAACTGTTTTGCTTCTCATTTATGAAGGAGTAAAAGTTTCCTGACTTTGAGTTCAGCGAATTCCATCACAAATGAGACAGATATCCCGTCCTCCTTATTACAAGTGCTTTATATCCTATTGTACTGATGGATACCTATCTACCAAGCTCTAAATTAGACCCATAGCCATTTGAAGCCAGTGTAAAAACCACACACAAATGTTTTTGGGCTGATTTATACACCTATAATAATGTGTGAATCAGACAAATTATTGATTGTGAACACTATATCCCTTTCATTTACACATGGGGGCCAATCGGGTCAAAAAAAGCAAAACATGTATTAATCCCAATAGAAGTATTACTGACAATGCCTGGCACCCATTTGTACATAGGCCCTTTATTAGATTGAACACTGTTGCTGAAGCGATTTATACTACCTGTTGTCTCATACAACTTGACTCTTTTGACATTCTTTGTCTCTTCTTCCCTAATATTTAGCACATGATGCAATGTGAGCAATTGTTTATGCATTTGTTCTTAATATACAAAAAAACACACTAACAAAAAATGTTCAAACAGCATTTAGCTATACGTTACCGCCAGAATGGCATATATTCCTGCACAACTCGCAGATATGGATGAATTGGAAAATCAAGCATCCACAAGGAGGTGTTAAGTTAGACAAGACTATTAAAGACTCAATTATCAAGTCTGAAAACATTTGTGAGGGAGGACCTATTTTGAAAAGTTCAAATCTAAACAAGAAAAATACATTGGACCACCTCAGCAAGGAAAAGATATTAGACCGCCAGAGAAAATCAAGACAAGGCAAAGACATTGAACCATCTCTTCAAGACTAAGACTTTAGACCACCTCAAAAAAGGTACGACAACGCAAAGACATAAACCACCTTAGCAAGAAAAGGACAAGGCATAGATACTGGAACTTCCCAAAAAGACGAAGATATTGGCAAAGGCAAGATAGAGAAACTGGACACCTTAATCTAGCTTTAAAATAATTGCTCCCACCATCAACATGCAACAAGTATATATATCAAAACTCTTTGAAACTGTGTCAAATGTTCAAAAAGATGATTCTCAATCTGGTGGAAACACTTTTATGGTTCATCACAGATGTCAGAGTAAAGCTGTAAAAGTCACATCTGCTGTACAAATAATATCTTTATTGGTGCAGATAAGAAAAGACATGTTAACCATGTATTACTGTTTGACCTGTCAGCCTTAGAGTGGTCTTTCCCTAAACCTTTTGCCTTCATCAGTGCTAAAGTGCATGTGGCAAATCCCTAATACATGGTAAAAGGGACTTTCACCTGATTGGCATATTTCATTTGCATTTAGAACTCCGGTAAAGTTTAATACCCTATACACAGCGTCTGTAAATTAAATGCTACTAGTGGGCCTGCAGCACTTATTGTGCCTCTCACTTAAGAAGCCCTTTAAACATGTCCCCGGTCTAAAATTACAATCTGAATGCAGGAATAAAGTGCCAATTTGACTCCGTAAGCCGTAAACTCCCCTTTTGTCACATGTAAGTCACCACAAAAGTAGGCCCTGTGTAGCCCAAAAGGCAGCGTTTATTGTAATTAAAAGGTTGGTCATGTACTTTTAAGGTTTACATGTCCTGGTAGTAAAAGACTCACACATTCTTTTTTCACTATTGTGAGGCCTAACTCTCCCATAGTATAACATTGGGTTGCCTTAATACATTTAAAAAGTGCTAACTGTTGATCAGGAACAGGTCGAAATTTCATGTTTGGTGCCTAAGAAATTGTAATATAATAACTTCTTTAATGGTAAAGTTGGATATTAAGTTCCAATTTGAAAAATGTCACTTTTAGAAAGTTGGCATGTTTCTGATTTAGATATTTTTGCCTGCAGCCTGTTCCTGGTTCACATGACTGGTTGTGGTTGGCAGTTGGTCTTTGTTTATACCTCACTAACAGCCAGCCCAAAAATGGATTAGGTATGCCTGACTGAGCCATCACTGGCAGTATGGTGGCGTAGCAGGACACAGCCCTACTTGCAAATCAATAGGCTGTGCCCTGCTCAGACAAGGAACCTGACACCATATTATTGTTTGGGCAACTAGGCTTGAGCCTGGAAGGCAGGAAACTCCAAGCACTACAAAAGGGATTCTCTAAAACCCCTCAGAGGCCTTCCTGCTGCTTAAGCCATGTTCCTCTTCTTGAACCTTGGTGCACCAGAGTGACTACATGGGCTAGTTGGCTGGTGTCCAAATCAGAGCCTTCGGGACAGAAAAGGATCCAACCGTCTTGAACCCACACCTGTATCCAGCCTTAGTAAGTCTTAATTCCCTAAATGGTTCTTCTCCAGTCCTGGACCCTCTGTGGTGATGTTCAGGGTGCCCATGTAGCCAAAATCCAAAACTTAAGTCTTAGGAACAGAACGCCTCCGCACGACTCATCCTGGACATCCCCCGACACAGCCACATCTCCGGACACCTGAGAGACCTGCACTGGCTCCCCGTCAACAAGAGAATCACGTTCCGACTCCTCACCCACGCTCACAAGCCCCTCCACAACCTGGGCCCCAGGTACCTCAACAACCGCCTGACCTTCTACATCCCCACCCGCCAGCTACGATCGACCAGCCACGCCCTCGCCGCCGTTCCTCGCATCCGAAGAGCCACCATGGGAGTAAGATCCTTCTCCTACCTGGCAGCCAAGACCCGGAACTCCCTCCCCATCCACCTCCGCCTGACCCAAGACCACCTCTCCTTCAGGAAGCAACTCAAGACCTGGGTGTTCGAGCAGTAGCGGACCCCCCCCCCCCCCACAAGCGCCTTGAGACCCTCCGGGTGAGTAGCGCGCTATACAAATTTTGTGATTGATTGATTGATTGATAGGACATTTTTGTCCTGAGAACCGAGGAGCAATCATGACCAACTTGCTGATTTATACACCTAAGAGGCATCACCGGTCTGCCTGATGTCTCGGCATCTCCCTCTATGTTTTTCTCTCCAGTAGGATTTCCTTTTCAGCAGTCCTTCACAGAGAGCTATTCAGCCTCATGGGCTGCAACCTGCAGCTTCAACCTGCCAGAGGTTTATGTCTTCCAAAAAGGGACTAAGGGCCTAACTACGATCTTGGCGGATGGGATACTTCATCACAGATATCCTGTCTGGCGTTTTACAAGTTCCATGGGTTTTTATTGAATTGTAATGTGGTCCGACGGAATATCAATCACATATGTGATAGAATAACCATGTCTGCCAAGATTGTAATCAGGCCCTAACTCAGAAAGGGAAAATCTTCACCATGACTTCGGCCAGTGGCTCACTGCTTGCAGTCTTGTCCACCTGAATGTCTACCTTCTCAAAGTCTTTTTGGTTTCTTTTAAGTCCGAAGGTAAGTGCCGACCGGGCCCAAATCACATTTATTATCCGACTCGCACTCCATTTTGGTTTGTCGTATTTTTCAACTTTGACCCAGTCGCGCATGACTAGATGTCTACTGCTGGTGATTTGATCTTTTAGATGGTAGTTTTGACCTTAAATGTAAAAAAACATAACTTCTGTTCTATTGTTTAGATTTTTGTCATTTTTATTGTATTGTCATTTTGGTGTCGAATAATTTATTATAATGTAGTCTATTTTTCTAAATTGGTGTTGGACTTCTTTGTGTTGCGTTTTCACTTTACTATTATTTGTATGCAGAAAAAATACTCACAAATTGCCTCTTTGTGACACATTACGATGGGGGGCAGTCCATCCGAAGTGTAGACCTTCGGCCCAACCGCTGGATTACAATACCGGCGGTCAGAGCGCAGAGGATGGGGGAGAAACCACCGCATCTGACCGTATCCAAGATCCTATTGGGACGGCAGTCGAAATTCTAACCCTGCAATGGAGGCAGTGCCAGCTTAGGCACCACTGTAGGGATTAGGATGTCCCTTTTGGACTGCCTTTTCATGGCTCTTCCACTGCCATGAAAAGGCAGATGGAAACGGACCTTGTGGTCCCCAAACAGCAGGGTCCCATACCCCATGAGACACTGTAAGGGGCCTGGCGGTACATGTAGTGCCCCTCCACACATTCATGCACCGTGTGCCAGGCACCACATGGGGTCTGGCACACACACAAGGTGCCTGGCCCACAGTGCATGAATGTGAGAAAAGTGTTTTTTTCTACTGCAATCCTTTTCCTAGGCCTCAGCACATGCCGCAGTAATAAAATGCATTTTCCTTCTGCTGTCCTGGCTGTCTCATTCAAATTGGGCAGGTAGAACCTCTGACTCATTGCTGGACAATCTCCTGCCCAATATGGTGGCGGTTGGCGGTCTGACCGATCGCCATTGTAATCAGGCTCTTACAGTCAAAGGTAAGCCTGCCTGCTATTGTGCCAAACTACCAGATGTTATTTAGTTGCTTTTGTGGTACACCCTGACAGGGATTGTGGCTGTTGGATGAGCAGGGTTAACAAACCACTCCAACAAGTACCCAATTTCTCACAATTTCCATCTCCTACCTTATGCCAAATGTCCTGTAATTATACCAATATTCAGAAATTTGGTTCGTTTCTGTCACCGATTACAAAAAAACATACTAGTCACAAGAAATTTCCCAATAGAAGTCATGCATTTTCGAAGGTGTGGAATAAGTGAATATATCAAAAGGCATTATTGCTTTTTTATTAATATGCATTGCTTTATTTTCACAGATTGACACTGCACAACATGGTATGCCTAGAAAATAGCCTTTTCAGGGTCACCTTTGGATTCAGAGATTTACTTAGATATTAGTTATGAGGCATGACATGCAACCAGCTGTGGCAAAGATTTACAGCTTTCCTTCGCCCATATTTAATGTTTCTTTATGAAGAATTACCCTTCGGATTACCCTCTTTAAAAGTGAGCATGAACACATTTCACCGTACTATTCCACACTATTGGCTAACACTGAGATTCTTTTGTGAGCATATCCTTCAGTTTACCATCTATCATCTGACTTTAGACCCTTTTTTAGAGGCAGAGGGCACCAGATTATCACCACAAACTGTGGATATCCTCATTCACAGAAAGAGAACTTCCAATTTTTATGGGAGGAAATCCCAATTTGTCTACAGACAATGAACAGGTATGGCTAATTTTCTGCAGTCAGCAAGTTATAATTATGATGGGAATGTTCCCAGGGCAAGGACCAGGTTCTGACCTTGGGATGTTGTAAATACCAACGCAACATTTGATACACCTATTTTAAAAGCTACTCTTTGGTTAAAAAAATGTAGGACTAAGTGTGATGACTGGATAGAATGTCCATGTATTTGAAAGGGGACAGGGATAAGGTTAGCATTTTCTCTAGTGGAACACATCATTGCCCTGTGGTGAAAAAAGGAAAAAAGAGAAAATGCTGTTGTATAGGTATACCTTAATACTTAATTGTGTTGGTAATGTAGGGCGTCATTCTGATGGCTGTTTGTCTGCATCGGATGGCTCATTGGAGGAGGTCCGACCGCCATCTGCTGCTGTGGTCCAACTGACGCATTACAATGCATGCTGTCAGAGGCAGCAGGTGGAGGGGCAGTCCGATGCATTTCCATATGCTCAAGGAGCCTGTTGGACCATTGGAGGGTCAGCAATCCCTACAATAGGGGCAGTGCCTAATCAGGCACCACTGTAGGGATTATAATGTCCCTTTCCGCCTGCCCTTTCATGGCGGTTCGCCCTCCAGCAAAGAGGCAGCAATATTCAGGTTGTGCCGCTCCTCCGAGCATATTACGAGTTGCCTCACAACCACCCTTTTTATCGCAGTGAGCCCTCCATGAAGAGTGGCGATGAGGCAACAATGGTCCTCAGGGCTCATGGGGTGCATGTGAGGGACACATGTAGTGACCCCTTGTTTTCGGACCCCCAGTTCCTGCATGGTGTGGCATTTATGCAACACTGTTCAGGAAGGTGCAGTTGACGCAATGAGGGCAGAGGTCTCCATGTCAGGCTCTTCAATGAGCCTCACAGATCACTGTTGTCAGAAAGCCACAGGACTACCCGTCAGACCCGGATTTGACTCCTAATCTGGCAGGCGGTGACACCATGGATTTGTCGGTCCTACAGCGGATGGTCGGATGTGGGACTGCCAAGCTTAAAATCAAGCCCTAAATACCTTGAAGATAAATTACTGCAATGTGCCTACCTTTCCCACACATCAGGTCAAAAATGGAGACTCCTATATATGCTTTCCGGAAATACTTCAGTGTGAGTGTTAAATAGGATTTGTTTTTTCAGGGTGAATAGAATATGTTATCTTGCTCTATAATTAGTGATATAGGAAAACATTACTATTACGATTAACATCATAGACAAGTCATATGGATATTGAAACATGCAATATATGATACAATAAGGTTGTGCTCATCTTCTCAGGTCTTAAACACATGTGGGCTGAAGGTGCTGCTTTGGGGACCTGGACTTATAGCAGATGCTCTGGTCTTTTGTTGCAGATTGCCAAGTTGATTCGACAACATGCTTTCTCATTTTCAATTGCAAGAAATTCATTTTTCGCACAATTGAACTGAAATCAGAAATGTAATTATTCTCTCAGTCATGAAAATACTGCTCCAGCCTACATAAATGGGCCTGAGCAAAATAAATTGTTCAAATAACATTAATTTAAGGGGCAAATATTCACTCCAATCCTTCATGCAGTATTTACGTTAGATTAATTTTTTATGAAATTATGTAGATGGACTAAACTTTTATTGTCTTGAACTTGTGCTTATTTTAAACTGATCTTAAGAAATTTCCTTTTCAAGCAAGGTTAGTTTTTAGTACAGTTCGGGAATATTTCCAGACTCTTTGTTTGAAATTGAATAGACTACTTAATTTTCACTTCATCATGTCTTCAAAATATGGACTTAAGAAGAGAACTGAGTCTGATACACAACGCCTTCAGCTGCAGTTAAGCTATGAGCACCAGGGAAAAAAGTTTATAAAAATCTATATATCTCACTCAGTGCAGGTCCACTGCAAGCATTCGACCACATAAGATGTCTTTCATTTCTATAAGCACTGGATGTCTCTTTGGTGTAACAGATAACATCAACAAAGTGTATATTTATTGTTCAAACCGCCAGATTTCTTTTTATGCCTGTGTAGATCAGCTTATAGAAGTGGGTTAAGATTTCCTCATCGTGTGTTCATCCTATTTGAAATTGGAGTCAGCAGGCAGTAGGAGAAGGAGCAAGGATGCTTCCTCTAGCGTGATGAACACACTGAGCTCTTTGTGCCGAGCATCAGATGATCTCCTACCAGTAGGTCATTGTTGCCCTGACAGTATGTACTGTAAGCAACTTTTATCAAAATAAATCAGTGCCTCCAACTTTGTTTAAAGTATGTGGGCAGGTCAGCAAGAAAGGCGCCTAAAATGGACTTAACAAACAATTACTTTATTCACTTCTAGACCCCCTTGATGGGAAATGTAACACTTTTACCTCTATTCTTGGGTAAGCTCTGTTTTACCAGCAATGGAAAATTCACCCTAAAAAGGAATGCCACCTTGTCTGAACCCAGATGCGTAGGCCATCTGAAGACGCTTCCTCATTAGACACTTCCTGCAGTTTTTGCCTGTGAAACTTTCCCTTCTGAGACACTTTTCTTTGGAAATCTTTATAAGTCTGAAGGTAAGCACTGACGGGGTCCAATCCACTTCTTGTATCCATACCCTGCTCCATCGTGGTCTTCCATAACTTTGACTTTGACCCATTCTCACGCGACCAGATGTCCGCGGTTGGTATGAACCCAGATGTGTAGTTCATTTATAAGAGTAAATCAATCTCCCGCAGCACATGGAAAAGATATTACTTTTGTTATATGAAGATTTCAAAACTTGTTTTTCATTAGGCACTTACTAAGGCAGATTTTTGGTTGTTTCATAGCAATTTAATAGCAGTTTAAAATACAGGCTCACTGTAAAAAAAAAAATATATATATAGCCTATATATATCCGAAAATTGGTATTGATCCCAGAACAAACGTAGGCACTCCAACGGTGTAACCAAATAAATTTATTTAGCACTGGGAAATTATTATATATACACAAATATTTATAGGGAGAACCACACAAAGCATCACTAAATTAATTTGTGCTTAACCCTGGGTAGCTAGGCATGAGAGGCAGTCAGACTTAATTTAAGGGTATGTGTAAAGTTTTTATGTAGCTCCCAAACACTAATAGAGCGGAAACACAACACAAGAAAAATACAAAACCAATTTAGAAACATAAAGTACACCATTGAAAATTATTTAACACCTAAATAATCATAGCGCCAACCGCGGACATCTGGTCGCGTGAGACCAGATCAAAGTTGAAGGTTAAGGCAGACTGCAATGGAGCAGGGTACGGCTACAAGGAGTGGATTGGACCTGGCAGTGCTTATCTTTGGATTTAGAAAGATTTCCAAAGAAAAGTGTCTGAGAAGGGAAAGTTCAGCGGGCAAGACTGCAGGGGGTGTCCAATGAGAGATCGTCATCTTCAGATGGACTTGGGTCAAAGCCACAGTGAAGGGTTCTACGTTTGGACTTAGTAACCGAAACGTAAGTTGAAAAAACTAAAGTGGGATGAGGCAGAGGGCAGTAGCAGAAGACTGGTGAAGAACATCTGAAACAGATTTGCTGCTGTGGAGAAGAATGTAGTGGGAGAAGCCGCAATGTCAATCTGACTAGCGATGCACCTCAGGTGGATAGGCAAGCAGGTTGGTCCCGCTGTCCTGGAACTCAGACCACATGTCTGCCCAGCTTTAGCACCACAGACAAGGGTCTAAGACTGGTGGCACACCTCTTAGAGGTTCAGGACCTACTCAGGTGGGGTTCAGGTGCGGGTTCAAGATGGTGGGAGCCTATTATGTCCCTGCGGCTCTGAACAGGAGGCCAGCAACTAGTCCTTGGAGTCACTTTGGTATCCCTGGGTGCAGGTGAGGATGCGGGCTCAGCAGCAGGAGTAGCCTTTGAGGGTTCAACGCTGGCTCCAGACTGCTAAGTAGCAGTCCTTCCAGGTACTGCAAAGCAGTCTTGTAGAGTACACAGCAGGTCACAGCAGCAGGCAGCCCTCTCAAAGCCCTTCTGCAGATCCAGGAATGAACACAAGAGTGGGTCTCAAGGGGGTCTATTTGTATACCCTGGTGCCCTTATTCTGGAATGTCAGAGATGCCTCTGGAAAGGTCCTTTAAAGTGCATGGACTTTCCTTTGCGGTGACTCCAAGCTGGCCACATTGATAATGTGGGGTTGTTAGGCCTTTAGTTTGAAGGCAGAGTACATGCTGTACAGTCGTAAGTGTGGCTACGCTCAGCTCTCCCCCTCCATCATGACAGCAGATGGCTCAATCAGGCACACCTAATCCCTTTATTGTGTAACTGTCTGGGAAGAATTCACAAACCATTACTGTCAGTTGCACCCTGTCATGCGATCCATGCCAGGTAATGGGCACAAAAGGGCTAAGGGTAGAAAAAAGTCAACTTTCTAAAAGTAGTATTTTTATAATGTGATCAAAAACCCGACTTTACCATTAAAGAGGGTTTATCATTACAGTTTCACAAATAGCTCACATGATATATTCACCTCCTCTCAATTAGGAATTAGGAATTAGGAATTACAACTTTTTAAATGTGATGAGGATTCTCCAATGTTATCCCATGGAAGGGGAATATCTCACAGTCATGAAAAATGAATTTGGGAGTTTTTCACTACCAGGACATGTAATACTTAAAAGTACATGTCTAACCTTTTAATTACACAGCAGCCTGCCCTATGGGCTGATGCAGAACCAGTGTTGACACCTACGGAGGGCAACAGGGACACAAACGCTCTGGGGCTCTGCAGGGGTAGCCCCAGTGACACTTCATCGACACCTGAGAAGCGGGGCTGGCTTCCGGGACGTGTGTTTTTCTCATCCACTGTGATTTTATTTTTGGATTGAGTGTGAGAATGCTCCACTGATTACAGTCAGGACTACAGATCCCATAACGCCACTGTGACCTTACACGCCCAGAGGGCGGGGACTGCTTATTAATTGGGGCGCTCTCAAGTGACAGACAATCCTTTGCCACTGATGAAGAGAGCCTGGCCTCTCGAAACGCGTTTGGCATTTCATTTCTTGAACAACACCGGTTTTGGAAGCCTGCTGGCAAGGTGTCGAAATAAAGATGTTTTGGATCTATTTCGTGTGTGGCTTCTCTCCAAAGGGGTTCCTGCGCTTATTGATGGATATATATATATATATATATATAATGAATTTGTACACCTCAAATGGACAAAAGTCCACTCAACTTTTATTCACAACAAATGCTTAGCAAAATTAACTGACTCAAGCCAATGAGGGAACATCCTCTTTTTAGTGAAGGTTAAAAGACAAACCAAGTGTAAACGAGAAGTCAGTTGGACGAAAACTCCCCACCAGTAGCTCCACCTTACCTCCATCCAGCTCTTGGTACCAGAACTACTTTTATTCAGTTAAAAAAGGGGTGGAGGGATCTTCCTGACTGAGTGAAGAAAAAACAATAAAATGCAAGAACTTCCTCTTCCAATGAACGACAAACAAGCCAAACACCACAATTCAGACATACCAGCTCACAGCTGCTGAGGCTGTGTGTGAAACAGACCCTTGTTCTGACGTTTTGCAAGGATCCATGTTAAAATATCGATGTTAAGAATATCGATGAAAAAAATATCGATGTAAAAATATCGATAACAAAAATATCGGCTCTCTATACATAAACAGGTAAGTACGAAAATATTGACACAAAAATGTTAATGTAAAAAATATAGAAGTAAAAAATATTGACTTAAACAACATTACATAACTTAAATAAAATTAATGAAATAATATTAATATTCTTAACAAAATACATTAAATGTAATATATATATTTACTAATTATAACAAATAAACTTAATTTAATAAATATAAACACAAAAATGTGCATATATACATATATACAACTATTACAGGGACACAATATGGTAACATCAACCTTAACAACTATCTTGACTCTCCCTATCCTTTTTTGGAATGTCGCGGGTCTTCGCACTAAAGTTGACCAACCGAACTGGCTAGAAATAATCAGTCAACATAACATAGTATGCTGCCAGGAAACCTGGTCAGTTACAGCAATTCACCTCCAGGGCTATAGATTGTTTCAGTCAAGCGCACGTCCTTCACCTGCCGGTAGACCCAAGTGAGGTTTATCAATTTATGTATCCAATATCCTTACATTTGAAAAAATTGTAGAAATTTCCACCGATGAGAATTACCAGCTAATTAAATTCTCAATAAATCGAGGGGATACATATTTCTTGTTAAACGTTTATAATAATCTATCACCTCCTGACTTTGAGAAAGTCCTAAATAGGATATTTTTGGTCTTAAATGAGCAACGATGAAATGTCCAGCCCAGTCTTTTAAATTAATTTGGGGCGGTGATTTCAATATCGCTTTGTGTAATGATTATTCCAACTCAAACTGTGGTGTTGCAGATGAAGAGGGGGCTTCCATAATGCATTTCGCACACTCCAGTGCTGGGAGTATTTTAAGTGAAAAACTTTTTGCCCTAGGACTGGGGTTTGCGAACGAACTTGTTGAACCCCCAATTGATTTTTCCCCCACCTTTCATGGTAGGGGTTGTAATACTACAATTGATTTTATTTTGATATCCCTACACATGAAGGAGGAAGTGATTACATTTAATACGGGTAACGACATTAGTAGTGATCATTTTTCTAACAGTATTACCATTTCAGTTTCTACAGGGCGCGACCATACAGGTAACCCTGGTTTGCTAACCCAAAAAGCCCTGTCTCTAGATAAAATCAATGGTTACTCTGTAAAGTGGGCTAGAGTAGACCCAGATGTCATTACATCAAATGTCGTTCTCAAATCACTTCCCATGCTGGAAACGTGTCTAAATCTGCACTCCACCGTTGATGACATTCTAACTAATTTTAATAATATTACTAAAGTAATTAGTAAGGAGCTGCTCCGCAAACAAAAGCAGACTGGTTCTCAGGATAATGGGTGGTTCAACTCGGAATGTCGCAGAGCCCTTTCTAAATTAAAGGGGGCACTGCACAAAATCGAGAGGGATCAGCAAGAAATCAGGAAGCTGAGACGGATTTATAACCTGGCGAAAAAAGAATGTAGAAAGGAAAGGAAAAAGATTTATGGGAAAAGCTCCATGAGAGCTGTAATAGAAAGGATGGTAAAATGTTCTGGAGAGTGGTTAACTCACCCTTCTTGAAGGACGGGAACTCTGGTCCAAGTCTAGAGGTAGCAATTAATGCAGATGGATGGGTATCACATTTCTCAAAAATATTCTCAGTAGTCGCTGGTGAATCAACTCCAAGTACAAATACCTCTCCATATCCAATCGATTTATCCTTTAGCCTTGAGGAAGTAATTGAGGCCCTGACATCCTCGAAATCTGGTAAAGCCCCGGGGCCGGATGGCGTACCGCTAGACATTTACACCCATACTCAGGAACTCTGGGCTCCGGTATTAACCAAAGTACTTGAAGCAGCTCTAAAAGGGGGTCTCGTAAAATCTTGGTCAACTTCTATCCTGCTCCCCATTTTTAAGAAGGGCGATCGTAATAACCCGGCCTGCTATAGGCCCATTTCCCTCCTGGACTCCTTTGGTAAAGTTGCAGGTCGGTTGATTCTAGACAGACTTCGGATCTGGTCAGGAGATAATCACATTCTGACCGACCTGCAATATGGTTTCCGGGAGGGACTGAGCACAGTAGAGCAGGCTTTGAATCTCTCTCTCCTAATGGGGAAGTATGTTCAGGCCAAGAAAGGCAATCTTCACCTGGTCTATGTGGATCTGACCGCAGCTTTTGACTGTGTTTCACATTCAAAGCTGTGGTCAATCCTAATAGAACTGGGTGTTGACCCCCCGATAATATGCTTTTTACGCGAGCTGTACCAGGGAGCGACGGCCAGGGTCAGATTCGGAGTGAATGGGGAGCTTAGTCACCACTTCCCTATTACAAAGGGGGTTAGACAGGGATGTGTATTGGCTCCCTTCTTATTCAACCTATATACAAACGGGCTTGAGAAGGCCATGTTAGAAGGGAGCCAGGATCTACCTGCCATCGTTCGTCGCCCTATTCCCGCGTTACTCTACGCGGATGACGCGGTGATTATGGCGCGAACTCCAATGCAACTCCAAAAACAGTTAAACTCCTACTGTAATTTTATGGCCTCATTGGACCTCAAGGTTAATATTAAAAAAACTTTTGTTATGCACTTTGGAAAAAAGACAACCAAAAATAAATCGATATTTATTGAAGAAACTAGGTTGGAATGTACTAAAACTTACCCCTATTTGGGTATTTTATTCGATAGTGCTTCTTCTTGGAAACCTGCAATCGTTAGCAGGCATCTCCTATTTTTAAGAGCGACATCCGCCCTAATTACGTTTGCTCGCAAACTAGGGAAGCCCCTTCCCCAAAAGAACTTTTACAAATATACTATGCAAAGTGCCATAGCGTAGCTGTCTATGGCGCTGGGGTATGGGGCTATGTACCAGTTGATATTTTGCAGAGGGTGGAGAATATTTTGATTTGTTATTTGTTGGCGGTTTCACAGCGTTCTCCAACATACGCTTGTCATATTGAGCTGGGAATGGACTATATAGCTGATTATATAAAACTTCAGCCAATACTATTGTGGCACCGCATTTGGACAATAGAACAGTGTGGCTTGACTCGTGCTTTAATTTTAGACTGTTTGGGCCTACACAACTGGTCAAACATTCCGTGGCTGTCTTTTGTACATGATACCTTCAGGGATTTGAATCTTTCTATATATTTTAACGAACCGTTACTTTTATCTGGAATTACAAGAAAGACCCTGAAGATAACATGTCTTTCACATCTAAGAGAGCTACGCTTAGCCCAAGAATCTAATAAAGCTTCAAATCGACACTTGTTAAGCATTCAATGTAACCAGGGTATTCAACCGTATCTAACGTATAGTTTGACCAACTATGAAAAATATATGTTGACACGGTTTAGATTTAATTCTTTTTTTCGCCTGCTTACGTTTCCGAGGAGACAAGATTGGTCTTCCTCGATGACTAGTTGTCCATGCGATGGTACCTCGGAACAATCTAACATCCATGTAGTGCTGTTCTGTAAGTTCTATGATTTACCACGTAAACGCTGGTTACTCCCAATAGTGCTGACTCAAGGTCTAAGGAGATGCCGACCGGTGTTTCTGGTTTTACAACATCTAGAAACTGCATCAAATGCTAAAAATATTGCTATGTTTCTTAAAAATTATTTTAAAATACGATGTACTTATGACCAACCATAGTCTCAATGTTGTATTATAATATTTTTCCCTGGAGTCTTGAACTGTCTAATTGCTTCTGGTGTTGAAAATATACCATTAACCGGCGGTACCCAAACTTTTTACTTCTTTATTCTGTAGTTATAATAGACTCTATTCGGTAATCGTAACTCAACTGTTTAATATCAATTTTAGCTTGTTTTTATGTTAAGTATGATGAAACTGTATAATAAGTTGATTGCTTTTATGATTTTATCCAGTTCTAAAATCGAATAAAGCTTTGTTTACTTACTACAACTATTATCTTTATTTAGTTTACTAACTTTTTAAATTATATAACAATAACATATACACATATATAAATAATTTAATTTAAATAAAGTATTCTATGTTTAATTAAAACATTAAACTATTAAAAAATAATAGAACATACATTTAATAACAAAATAAACACAACAGTAGTGAAAACTTTTGATAGCGAGGTGTAAAAAATTACTTCCCACTCCAGTGAGTGCAACAGTAGGGAAAGCGCTGGATAGCGGAGGGGTAAAAATGACTATTCCCACTCCAGCGAGTGCAACAGTAGGGAAAGCGTTGGATAGCGGAGGGGTAAAAAGTCCTATTCCCACTCCAGTGAGTGCATCAGTAGGAAAAGCGCTAGATAGCGGAGTGGTACAAATTACTAAGCATGGGCGGATTTTGCGGATTCGCAATCCGCGAATTTGCGGATTTGCGTATTCGCTGATTGCGAAAATCCGCAAATTCTGCGAATTCTCGCGGATTTGCGAATTTTTTTGGGGGGGTGTGTGTTCGCACGGGTTTCTGCAAGTTCGCAAGGGTTTGTACAATTTCGCAAATTGCGAACTTACTTGTCGGGTCGCCAGTTTTGCCAACTTGTTTCTACGTGCCCAGCCTGTTTGCAAGGCTTTCTTCATCACTGCCACCCTCTGTCACCACTGGCACTCTCTTTGGTCACCCATGCCACCCTCTGGCTCACCCATGTTACCCTCTGTGTCATCACAGCACCCTCTGGTTCACCAGTGTACATTATTGGGGCAAAGCAAAGCACTGCCATCCTCTGTCAACACTGGCACTCTGGTTCACCCATGCCACCCTCTGGCTGGCACACCCATGCCACCCTCGGTGTCATCACAACACCCTCTGATTGACCAGTGAGTGCACACCTGCTAAGTGCTTTAAGTTTTGCAAACAACAACACCTGCCCTGCCCCAACTGACATTAATGAAGGCTGGCACCTGCTTGTCTGCTCCCTTTCCTTTTTGTTGCAAATGCAATGTAAATTTTTTTTAACAGGATGCAATGGCATACTTGTAACTATTCTGTGACTGTCAGAGCAGGGTCACACAATAGTTGCAAGTAGGCAACCGGATTCTGGAGGGCCCCTTCAGGAAGCACTACAGGTAAATGGTTACAAATGATGAGCTCGAACTTTTGCACCTGCTCGTTGGTTTTGCTTTTGCAAAACTCGTTTTTCGGTAATTTCGCCCTATTCGCGAGGCGCGGCGTCGTGCGAAATCGACCGTGGAAGCCGCAAACTCGTGCGAGTTACCCCAAGGTTGAGTATGGGCGCCGCCATTTTGTTTGCGTGACGTATTTCCTGTTTCCGCCCGCTATGTGTAATCTCGCGCGATGAGCGCCTTGCGAATACAAGTTTGCACGAGCTCGCGAGAGAAATCGCGTGCGAACTTACTTACACGCACGTGTTCGGGCGGCCATCTTGTTTTTCATTCATTCCTATGTGTCTGGGCATGGTGTTTCTATCCTCTGAATATCTCTGCCATCCTTTGCTTGTTTTATTTTTTTTATGATCTATTAAACTTATTTTCTATCCCTCTTGTTTTCTAGGTCTATATTTTTGTGTTTTAGTCTACTTTTGTTTACTTTTCAACTACTTTTTAAAACTTTTATTTCCTTCTTTTCTACTCTTATTCTTTTTCATTTTATCTCCTTACCTGCCCAGAACATGGTGAAGACAGCAGTCAAGCTGCCCAAGACGGGCGCCGCAGCCCGTGCCCGGCTCCCGTGTGGCCGCTTGAGGGCGGAAATGGTGGTGCCCTGGGAGATCTTCAGTCCTGAGGAGGTGGGCTCACTCATTTTTTATGTGCAGCGCCGTCTCCCCAGGACCATCGCGGCAGGCGGCAGGATCGCTGCCGGTTACACCAACAGCCAGGAGCGACGGAAGCGGTGGGGGCAGGTGTGCCGGGCCCTTTTTAACATCACGGGGGTCCAGCGCACCTATAATCAGGTGACCCACCGCTGGACCGATATCCTGGACCGGGAGCGCGACCTGCTCGACCTGCTGGGAGTGGAGGTCCCCGGGCTTGGTGAGTAGTAGTAGCAATTTTTTCATCACTCACTACTCTGTTTTTTCTCCTGCTCTGTGTGTTATATTGCAAATGTTTGCTTTAACTTTTTTACAAAGAGCAATAATGCTGCCGATTACATTGATAAGAGAGGTAAATTAATATTTCAAAATCTTCTGTGCATTTCAGGTGCACTGCTCTCCTTCTCTGTGGCGGTGCCACTGCTTATTTGTTTTCTATTTTGTGTTAATTTATTTGGGCTGAGTAATGTATGAGTGTACTTTACAGAACTGCGTAATGCTAGACACAAAGGGGCAGATTTACAAGCCCCTTGCGCCACGTTTACGCTGCCTTACCTGACGCACAGCGACGTAAACGTGGCGCATCCCTGCGAGTCATGTACAACGTGATGCATCTAGGGAGATGCGCCACGTTAAGGCCTGGGCCTGCGCCACAATGGGTGCGTTCCCACGCAGGGGGGTGGGGGGATGGGGGGTGGTGGTCAGGCAGCTGTGTGCCTCGCAAAAGTGCCTGCGTGAAATCTACCAGATTTAACGCAGGCACTTCCGCGACGCTGCTACGTCAATTCTTTATGCCTGCTTGCTTGAAGCAGGCGTAAGGACTGATGCGGTATGCTGAGTATTGGGCAGCCCTGAGCATTGCTAGAGTTGCATCGCGCCTGCGACGCGACTTTAGAGATGCACCCCTCTTTCGTCATGAGATGCGTCACGCATCTGCCTACCCTTGCGCCAGGGTTTGCCGCATTGTAATTGCGGCGCATCTGCCGTGACCCAAGGTTAGTTTTGCGTTACGCATTTGTTCTGGTGCACATCTGGAGGTGTCCAGCTCAGAACTCGTAAGTATGCCCCTAAGTGTCAGATTAGCAATTACCTGCGCATCCCTGCAAAGTGTGAGGCACGCCAGCACCACCCATGGTGCGCCGTATTTTCAATGCGGCACGCCATGGTGCCAAAACGTCACCGAAGCGTTACGCATCGGTGCCGTAAAGGCGGCTCATTGATGGAGTTGCGTTGCAACGATGGCGCAGCTCCAGCAATGCTGCGTCAAGCCGTAAGTCTGCTTCATGCAGGCGCAGGGTTTCAGTGACGCATCATTGTCCTAAATGACTCATTGAAATTTTATCTATTCCCCATAGCCACTTTTAGCATGCGTTCCTGCGCAGGAACGCCCTCCCTTGCGCTGGAACGCTCCCTTATGGCGCAGGGCTTTAGAATGGGATGCATCTCCCATTCTCCCATATGCGTCACGTTGTTAATATACGCCACACCATGGCGCCTCTCTTGTTGTGGCGCTGCGTCACAAAAGTGACGCAAGAACGGAGCAAAAGAGCTGCAAGGGGCTTGTAAATCTGCCCCTAGAGTAGAGGCTCAGGTGCAGTCCTTTCTTTGTAGCCCTCTTTTTGGCAGAAATAGTTGGTTCTTGTTCTTTCTAAATGTTTGATTTGGTTGACAAGGACATCGACACGCAGCAATCATCAATTTTTTCTGTTCTTTCTTTCATGTTGTACGTCAGGTCCGCCCAGGGGCAAGCGGACAGAAACAGTGGATGCAGTGGTTCCAAAGGAGGAGGATGCAGGCCAGGGCGGCGAGTGCTCCTTTGCTGGCCCCAGTAAGTTTTCATTTAAATATAGAGGACCTATTGTTGTCCAAGCGTTCCTAATGTAATTTTTTCGAAATAGTGTTTAGATAGTAGCAAAATCCATAATACTACTGTTGCAGGGACAATTCTCGACAAACCAAACTATGGACACTAAAGACCAGAGTAAAAATATTTCAGAGTGGTGTGTTTGGCACACTGTATAAACCTGGTAGTGTCAGCAGCACGGACTCCTCCTTGCAAAAATTACAAAACCTTTCGCTCAGTCACTCTAGTCTGAAGGACCAAAAACCACAGAGTCTATTCAAGTTTAAAAGCTTTATTAAAAGTAAAAGTAAACACATATATTAAAATAAAGTTAGCTGGAAAAGGAAAAGTGCTTGGTGCTGAGTTGATGAGTAATGGAAGTTGGAACACATTTCTTGTGGTCGAGCCGAGCTTTCCCCTGGTTTAGTTGATGTTGCTCTTGTCCGTAGAAGTCCAGCGTCTGTCTGTTCAGAGAAAAATGTTGTGTGTTAAAATTAAGCAAGCATTCATCAATTGTGACAAAGAAAAGCAGCAAGACAACAGCCTTCCCTGGAAGGAGGGACATTTTTACTTTAGACTAGAGTAGACAGTCAATTAATTTTTCTGTTGTTTTCAAATTTCTTCCTTCCTAAACCAAATACTAGTGAGTGGTGTAATCTAACAGTCTTAAATATATTTTTTAGGTGGAACATCTGGTGGCGGGGCCAGCTCGGACGTGATCGTGATCGACTCCGAGTCTGAGGACAACTCTGTGGAGGATGGTGCGCCAGAGGGCAATCAGACTGTGAGGAAGCAGGCAGTGGTGGTGGCGAGTACAGGTAAGCTGGATCATGGTACTATCTGACTCTTAGATAGCATATGATGTGTATCCAGTGCTGGCCCAGTGACAAATTACAATATGGTAATTACAGCAGGCTGGGACCGACAGACAGATAGAGGCAGAGAGAGAGGAAGACAGAAGGAGAGAGAGAGAGAGGGAGGGAGCCAGAGGGAGGGTGAGGGAGGGAGACAGAGAGAGAGAGACAGCGAGGTAGAGGGAGACACAGGGAGACAGAAAGAGGGAGACAGAGAGCGAGAGAGAGAGGGAAACAGACATATCGCCTGAGCCTGGTGCAGATGATACGGTTGCTGGTGTGGTTAACGGCTCAGAGGAAAAGTCACTCACTTCTGCCAGATCTCTTTCATATGAAAGAGCACCAAACCTTAAGCGCCCCACCTTGCCCCTCCATGCAGACGCCCATGATACTGGCCTGAATAGATTTGTACTGCGCTGGCTAGTTGCTAGTTGTACTGTGACACAACTTCCTGCTGAATCATTTTGTGTTAATCATATTTTTAAAGAGCATTCGTTACAGATTATGTCTTTCTTTCCTCTATAGTTGGTAATACTAAAACGTCTAAACCGACGAGGAGTATGAAGGCTGTACTGGCCCGGCAACGGAGGCTGGAAGCAACTGTTGCCCAATATCGGCGCCTGGTGGAAATGGAGGAGGACGACACGCACTCCAGTGCATCCAATCTAACATCTGCATCCTCCTCCGTGACCCCACGTTCTGCCGGTAAGCGCAGTGCTCCAGCGAACCGGAGCCGTGCTGGAAGACGCCACCGCCGAGCAGCAAAAGCTGCACCTCGCAGTACTGTTAAGGCTCGCTTGCGCCGTGCACTCCGCAGAGTGTCCGACCTAGAGGCGGAGGTCCAGAAGTGGAACGAGTATCAGAATGTGGTGGAGGGCCTCCGCTTAGATCACGCCACCCTCCAGGAGAAGTACGACGCCCTGGCCCTAAGGCATGATGCCCTGGAGGCCAAATTCAACATCTTGCATCCCTAGAGTGTCCCTTGCCCCTTTTTTAGAGACTTTTGGGGGGTGGGAATTGGGAGTTGGGTTTTTTGGGGACTTTTGAAGGGCTATTTATTTGTTGGGGTTAGGAAGGGTCTTGCGGGAGATTATTTTGTTAGGGATATAAATATACTTTTTCAAACTTTATCTGAGCATACCTGTTTTTTTACTACTTTTGAGCTTGGTGGGTGGTGGTTTTGCAGTAAGTTCATTTAACTGAACACTGTCATCGTGTTGGTTCACGTGCAATAGGCCAAATGTTTTCCTAAGTAAATGCCTGTCACAGAGTTTGTTAATTCAAGAGCCCTACGACTTTACTGCTAGTACCACTGTCACTCTCTCGCCTCTCCGAATACTCCATTATACTACCTCCCATCCAAACGCTTATCTTACTTGTAATTTGTGTTTGAGGGCTGGCTCCACCTGGAATTCACAGTGTCCTAAGGCGTTCTGCAGCAGGGCCCCAACTGGAGTTTCCCGGCGTGGATTTTCTGCAAAACAAAAGCAATCAACATTAGAAATGTGGCAGCGGTGCTCACACAACCCAAAAACCTAGAAGCCCCAGAGACAGCACCCCTGAGACAGGCAAGCGAGCAATAATAACGCCTACACGTTCACGTGCAATAGGCCAAATGTTTTCCTAAGTAAATGCCTGTCACAGAGTTTGTTAATTCAAGAGCCCTAGGACTTTACTGCTAGTACCACTGTCACTCTCTCGCCTCTCCGAATACTCCATTATACTACCTCCCATCCAAACGCTTATCTTACCTGTAATTTGTGTTTGAGGGCTGGCTCCACCTGGAATTCACAGTGTCCTAAGGCGTTCTGCAGCAGGGCCCCAACTGGAGTTTCCCGGCGTGGATTTTCTGCAAAACAAAAGCAATCAACATTAGAAATGTGGCAGCGGTGCTCACACAACCCAAAAACCTAGAAGCCCCAGAGACAGCACCCCTGAGACAGGCAAGCGAGCAATAATAACGCCTACACGTTCACGTGCAATAGGCCAAATGTTTTCCTAAGTAAATGCCTGTCACAGAGTTTGTTAATTCAAGAGCCCTAGGACTTTACTGCTAGTACCACTGTCACTCTCTCGCCTCTCCGAATACTCCATTATACTACCTCCCATCCAAACGCTTATCTTACCTGTAATTTGTGTTTGAGGGCTGGCTCCACCTGGAATTCACAGTGGGGGACTCGTCAACGTAAGTTTCTTCATTGTGCAGAATCCAGGCATCAGCATTATGGGTAATGGATGGGGTGAGTCTGGAGGAGGAGGACTCAGGATAGACGACCAGGACTGAGTTCTTGTCAACTAACTGTTGTTAACCTGAGGAATGCTGCGGCATCAAAATCAAGACAGTTCTGTTGATGGGCTTGTTGTTTTATTGGTTGATTACAGTTTTGTTGGGAATGTGATGAAGCACTTGCTAAAGAAAGACAGACACACAGGAATAAAAGTGAATAAGGAGGACTAATTACAATTAATGAATGATTGGCTCATTTTCAGAACTCGCTGTCAGGGAAGCAGAACTCGTCCTCATACTCTGCTAAATCATCAGTCGGGGTTACTTCTGGTAACTGAGGAGAACTTTCCTCAGGTAGGTCGGTGTCCTCTTCTTCCTGCGTGGATTCTCGTACTCTGTAATCTGGTGGTATGAAGTGCTGGTTCATCTTTATCAAGGTGAGCCGCTCCACATTTGCGGGCAAGAGGCGGGACCTTTTGGAAGTCACAATGCCACCAGCAGAACTAAAAACACGTTCTGAGGACACGCTTGCGAGTGGGCAAGACAAGTAATT
This sequence comes from Lissotriton helveticus, assembly GCF_964261635.1. Classification (NCBI taxonomy): domain Eukaryota; kingdom Metazoa; phylum Chordata; class Amphibia; order Caudata; family Salamandridae; genus Lissotriton; species Lissotriton helveticus. The sequence continues at coordinate 1,691,529,346 of NC_136061.1, read as the reverse complement.
GATAGCCAGGTTGGTGAGCTCTCGCCATATTTTTCTTTTCCCATGCCAATACGCCAATGGGTCCTCAGTAATATTGACCTCTGTTGAGTCATCCAGATAGGCTTGCACCATTGAAAGAATGTCCTCCCGGATTCCTGTACTTTGCACTTCTGTGTCCTTTCTAGGACAAGGAAACCCTAGCTGAGTTAGCCAACCCGCTTCAGACATATCGCCTGGGCCTGATGCAGATGATACGGTTGCTGGTGTGGTTAACGGCTCAGAGGAAAAGACACTCACTTCTGCCACAGGCACAGATGCAGAAGTGCTTTTTTGGGACGCCTGATGGCCTGCTGATTCACTAGTAGTACTGTCTTCTCCTACAGTTTCCTTCCGCTCTCTTTCAAAACGAATGGCTGACTGAGCTAGCCAACCTTTGTACTCTGTAACATCCGATGTTTCAAAAGGAATTATTACTTTGCCAAACAATGGTTTTTTGTAACGTGGATCCAGAATAGTAGCACAAATGTAGTGCTGTTGTTTCTTGATATTTACAAGCCGTTCATTGCTAACTAGGCGTTGTAATAATCTCTGCGCCAACTCATGTGCTTCGTTCTTTCCAACGTCCTTTAATTGTGAAGACACCACCTTGACTTGGTGCTCGAGCTTCAGCAACAATGGGATAGCTTTGCTCAAAGAACAGTCCTCCCTGCTGACGTCACGCGTGAAGACCTCAAAAGGACGAAGCATGTCTGTCAGGCTTTTAACTAGCTGCCATTGCTCCACCGCTAGCATCATTTCTGTCGTATCACCACCCAGGTTGTAGAAATACTCATTGACTACTGGAAACAGCTCATGCAGACGCTCAAGCATGTAGAAGGTTGAGTTCCAACGTGTTGCCACCTCCTGGATAAGTGCTTTCACTGGCATTCTACGTTCATTTTGCTTGCGCCTCAGCTCCTTCCGGGCCTTAAAAGAATGGTTGAAATGTGTGCATATTCTTCTGCAGATGGTCAGTGTTTTGTCGACTGCAAGTTCTTTTTTCAAAACATTTTGCACAACAAGGTTGATACAGTGCGCCAAACACGGCACTCTGAAATAGAAACCGTCCTCCATTGCCTTAACTACATTCCTGCCATTATCTGTAGAAACATAACCAACCTTGCAATTTCTTGGGCGCAGCCATTGCAAGACCTTTTTGTTAAAGTCAGCCAAAATGTTGACTGCAGTATGACTTTTCTCCATGCCAAACATGGCTAATGTTACATGTTTACGAGCACCCTTAAAAATCTCGACCAAGTCACCACCTGCATTTATCTGTTTTATAACCCCTGAAAAAGAGACCCAGTGTGCAGTGATGCACATGTAATCAAGGGCTTGGCAACTGGTCCACATGTCTGTTGTCAGGTGTATAGTGTGAACAGCACTCTTCTGCAAAGCTGCCCCCACCAACTCAAGCACCTCTTTGTGTAGTGCTGGAACAGCAACCCTGGCAAAATAGTACCGGCTAGGAACCTTCCATTTAGGGGCCAATGTTGCCACGAGTTCAAGGAAACCCACACCTTCGACAAACGAAAAAGGGAGAAGGTCCACTGCTAGCATTTTTGCCAGCTTAGTGTTATACAGGCGTACAGTTGGGTGGTTGCGTTGAAATTGCGCATCTGAGGAGAACATGGCTGAAATGGTGCGCTGGACAAATTTACGGGATGATGCTGATGCCTTCTTCCACCCACTTCTGATCAGTGTTGACATTTTCCGCATTGGTGTGTCTTCCAGACTCTCAGTGTGCCTGCTATGTGTTACGGAGGGTGTGGTGCTGCCAGGGGTACTGGGTGCAACCGGACACATGTCTGACGCTTCTTCTACCTCCCCATCATCTTCAGATGAAACACCTACTATGGGTATATTTTGGCCACTTGCCCTTTGGGATCGCTTTCCCTTGACGTTTGCTAGGTGCGGAAACTATTCGACAGCGTGCTTTCTTTCAAGATGACCTATCTGGCCTCCGGTTCCATAGTTGGTACCAGTCTTACCACGGCTAACGCTAGTCTTACAAATGCAACAAACGGCTATGTTATCATACTTTTCATGGACACTAAAAAAGTTCCAAACTGGGGACTGGAAACTTCTGGTTTTGCCGCACGAGGTGATACTGCTGCCAATGCCAGATGAAGCAGTGGTGGATGAGCCTTGCAGACATCTACTGGGTTGTGCAATTATTGCAGCAACCTTACTTGAGGGAGTCGAGCTGGATGGAGTCCCCCTCTGGGGAGAAAATATGGGAGCTGTAGGTTTTGTTGAACTTGTGGTACTACTTGACTGCGTTGGTGGTGCTACCAGTGGCACGTCGCCAGGGTCACGCTCAGCATGACGCCGGGATAGGGTATAAATGTCTGTCTGCTGCATGGCCGGTGTGGCTGGACTGACATGTGTGATGACTAGGTCATTGCTGTCATCCTGTTCAACAACATCAGAATGCACCACTTCATCAAGTCCGACGTTCGGATCCATAAGTATGAGCTTTCCGGGGCCCTTCCTTTTAACATGTGATACCTTTCGCAGCTCATGGTGTGCCTCCCTCTCAGACGTCAGAGATGGTTGCCAATCTAGATCCAGATCATCATCTGATGGAGCGGGGCTTGAAGAGGAACTTCTACACACCCTCCTTGATCTTTTCCTTGCTGGGGAGCTGGGAGAAAATGAATCATCAGGAGGAGTGGCTTCGTCTTCCTGACATGATACCCCGGCTCCAAAGTCAATTTCCTCCTGTGCCCCTACTTCTGGAAGAACAACCATTGTGGGCACTTGCACCGCTCCATGCGCCGCTACATGGGCATCTTCACTGACCTCTACTTGCAAGTCTCCATGGACCTCTCCTTCTCGGCCTTCTCCTTCTCGGCCTTCTCCTTCTCGGCCTTCTCCTTCTCGGCCTTCTCCTTCTCGGACAGCTCCTTCTCGGACAGCTCCTTCTCGGACAGCTCCTTCTCGGACAGTTCCTTCTCGGACAGCTCCTTCTCGGACAGCTCCTTCTCGGACAGCTCCTTCTCGGACAGCTCCTTGCGCATGTACTTCTGCTTGTACTAGTAGCCCATGCAGTTGTTGTTGCGGCTTTGGTTGTTGAATAGTACTTGTGAGATGAGTTAAAACCTGTGTTGATGGCGTACTGCTACTTTCTTGCGATGATCCAACATCACTGGTCGTTGGTGATTCAACAACTAAAAAGGCTACCTGTGCAGCACTCATGGTGGGCCTTTGTTTTTTTTGTTGTTTTTCCCCAAAAAATGTATTGGTTGAGCCACCAGTCTCCTTGGTAAGTGGTGCCACTTGCTTCTTCTTCTCCTTAGTAGAGACATCTTTCTTGCAAGAGGACCTACGGGCACCTCTTTTTGGAGCCATCTTCTTCAGATGTCGGAACAACAGGCCGCAGCAGCACTTCTTCCTGGCACTGATGCTCAACGATGATGCGGAGTTTTGTGCACCTAAAAGCAAACAAAGACAGAGGAACATCAGTAAATATATGTTGCATATGTAGCGCTTGAATAAACAGTTTGCAAGTAGGCATTTATGAATACACACGTGCACACCACACAATATGGAAATTTCAAAATTAGGATTTGCTAAATTTTTGGGAAACAGGAATTTAACATTGATCCAAGAGAGCACACACAGAGAGGGTTGTACTTTCATGTACCCCTGACTCCGCCTGGGCACAATGGGTGAAAGCAAGGCACAATGGGTGCAGGCCTATGTCTCAAAGCTCACTGCCGGCTTTCAAAATGGCCGCTTGACCCCCCCATCCACATGGCCAGGACCATGCCTCAAAATGGCCACCACCAACATAGCCAGCACCCAACCCCTACTCCAAAAAGTGAAAACACACAACACAAATCAAATCACCACAATCCAATGCCATCCATCAAGTTTCAGAAGGCTTATGCTGCCTGCTGGTGGTTTTCCGGTGCAAAATTGCAATTTTTACAATTTCGCGAGTGCGAGATTGTTGCTTCACGGCGCGAACGTGGCGAAAAACACGCAAAATACGCGAACAGACCGATTCTGGGCCCCCCTGGGCATAATGGATGACATCAGAGCACAGTGGGTGCAGGCCTATGGCACAAAGCACACAAACTGGCTTACAAATGGCCCCTAGACCCCCACCCACACGGGACCAGACAATAAAATGGCCCCCACCCACATAGCAAGCCCCCAACACCACCCCAAAAAGTCCTAAAACACACACAAATCACCACAATCCAATGCCATCCATGCCCTGGCCAGAATCATGTTAAAAAAAAAAATCAACAAAACAGTTGTATCATGCATGCACCCATAAATAGCCTGGTGGTTTTCAATTCATGTGCAGAATTGTAATTTTTACAATTTCGCGAGTGCGAGATTGTTGCTGCGCGGGACACGAGCAGTGCGAACACAAGCAAAAACATCCTCAGCTCGCGAACTTGAAGATTTCCCCCCCAAAAAAGTAAAAAAAAAAACAACACACACAAAAATCACCACAAACAAACAACATCAACTTACTTCTTTGTGAAATCAAATTTCGAATCCAAAAGTATTCCAAAAGGCCTCAAATCCAAATATCCAGCAGCAACCACAAAAAGTAATCCTTCCCAGTCAAGATCGAAATCAAAGTGGCCAGGAAATGGAGGAGCTTGCTGGACAGGAACAGGAAGTTGGAGACTGGGGCACTTCCTTCACCCCACCCCTATGGGAGGAGCTTGCTGGACAGGAACAGGAAGTTGGAGACTGGGCCACTTCCTTTACAAATTTTTGTACTTTCGCTAGTGCGAGATTGTTCCTGCCCGCGCCGCGGACCGCGAGCAGTGCGAACACAAACAAAAAATCCGCTTCGCGCGGATTTGCGTATTCTCGCCACATCCGCGAGAGTTCGCGGATTGCGGATTCTCCGAAAATACGAAAAATCCGCGAGCGTAACGGATTTTACGCCCATGCTTACAAATTACTATTCCCACTTCAGTGAGTGCAACAGTAGGGAAAGTGCTGGATAGCGGAGTGGTACAAATTAATATTCCCACTCCAGTGAGTGCAACAGTAGGGAAAGTGCTGGATCCCACAACAATAAATAACACAAACATCAACATTTTTATTAAATTTAATTTCCAGTATTAACATAATTATTATATAAATTAAAATATGTTATTATTAACAAAGATAATACAAATTCATTAATTACACATTAATTAATACTACAATATCCACAACACCTACAATTAATTACACAATTGCTAATTAATTAATGGAAATTAATTTAAAATATGTAATAATAATCAATAAAAAATGAATTACTGACTACCCTTCACACCGTTTACACATATAAACACCACAACACACACCTAAAATTAATTAAACAATTATCATAACTAATTACAATTTGATTAATTCAAATGAATTAACAAATAATTATCAAACAATTATTAATTAATCCATTAACACATTAATTATTCAATACATTTTATATAATTAAATTACTTCCCACCCTAGTTCCCTATAAACCCACAACCCGCTATAGAAATAAAAACACAAAATGCAATAAAAAAATATTAACTGCTATAAATAATTATTTAAATCTATATAATTAAATTACTTCCCACCCTTTTCCCCTATAAACCCTCAACACGCTACGTAACTAAAAACACAAAACTAAACTTAAAAAAAATTAATAACTAGTCAAATTTTAAAACATATATTAAAATTTCCATGTCTCTGTCCTCTGTCCCACAACTTGGTCCTACATAGTTAGAATTTGCACTGACAGTGAGCCTGAATTACTGTGGGTGTCCACTCCCTCCACCTTTGGAAATGGACAAAAAGCTACTTCAGCTACAATCAGGAGTGACTCCCCTTTCGGGCTGTTTTCCCAGCCGAGACAAAAAAGAAAAAAATGTAAAGGCTCCATTATGTGTGAGTGTGTGCGTCTACATTCTATGTAAAAGTATGTGCACTGAGAATTAGAGCCCAGTAGAATACGCCACATTGCATTCACAGTAGTACATCTGGAAACCTTCACCTGCTACAGCTTTTAAGGAGTACTACTGGGTTTGTTTGTGAAATGAAATAAACTTGAAGAACAAGATAAATCACCACCACTACTTTTATGCTTTCTTTCCATAATCGGGGCCACTGGTGTCCTAGGTCGCACGCCCAATACCCCCATTATTAATATATAGTTTTCCAGGCTTTAATTTAGAAGTTCTTCAAAATATTAACCTTTTGTTTATGCAATAATCATCAACTTAATCTTGGTCTCTGCTATTATCAAAAATAAAAACATTCTGTGCAAAAAGAGTGGCCATATTATGATATTCGTTGTAAATACTTTTCTCAGAAATATTCACCAAATTGATTATAACTGAAGTATCACCAAGTATTTAATAAAGTGAGGTCGAGCACCACATATGTTTAGTTGATTGGACTTTTTCCAAAAGCTACACTAATTTGTCTCTGACATAGCTAGGATGTTCCAAATACCAAACCATATTTATTTGAGAATGCTTAAGAATGTGAAGTATTTCAAGATCACCATGTGAAAGCACCCTCTTTGCTGCCCATATACACCACCTCAACTTCTGAATTCTGTTGTTTAACATTCAAAATGCATTCATATAATGAGAAGCAGGAACATTCCCATCAAACAGCCAGAATATGCCAGCTCCATTTCACTCCAGTTGGAAGCTGAATGTAACATGTCTACTTAATTAATATTTCTAGCCTAATTGATAACAGACTGAACCAATATATATCAGTGTTTTGCGTTAAACTATAAGCTCTATGAATATTTAATATAAGATATTAACATACATGATCAAGATGTTACTATATGTGTCATTTTAATAGTGTTAAAAGATGTGAAACAGGCTGGGCACATGTTAAAGGCGAGTATTGGTTGTGTTTAATTAGATGATAACTACCTGTAGATAAAATGATAGACAGCAAGATGCACTAACGATTTGTGCACTCATTTTTAAAATTTCATTACACATTGAACACAGTTTTATGTGGGCAGCACCACTAGGTACAGGGTGGTGGTAGGTGCCCATGAAAGGTCCACCAGTGACTGGAATTTGAGCTTCCAATGGGTGCATGTGCTAAAATGGCAGCCAATCGTAATGCCCTTGATTTTAACACTTGAGCCTGGATTTAAATCACAGTGTTGTGGTAACAAGAGCGCAGTCAGAATATCACCAGCATGTTAGTGTTGGGTGGAAGTGATGGTAAAGGCAAAACATCAGTAACATGGTTATCAATGCACATGGAATCAACTAGAAAATTATAATCGTCTGGCAGCCTAGATGAGCTCAATTTTGGAAGTGAGGGTTGGGTCCTGAAAATGTCTGACAATGTGACAAACTTTATTCTATTATCAGTATTGATAGTGTTACATTCTTGTACCACGAGGGATAGTCTTAACATAAACCCATTCTTTTGAGTGCTGGGACAAGGATAGATAGACACTGTCTTTAGTTTGCCTTTGAAATTCTTGCTCAATGTATTTGCAGATGATTAATATAGAACACACACACTGCGTTTGCAATTCCCACTGCTCATACTGTCCTTAAGAATGTAAAGCCCTTAAAGTAGTGTAGAAGCCAAGAAGTAATTTGCTTATCAACTTTCAAAGTCATTTGTAGATTGGTCAGCATCACATTCTTTGATTTCCGTAGACTTGTTGTAGAGTTCAAAGCAGAGATGATAATGAATCATACAATATCTGCCCATATTTAGGAAAGGACACAAATAGTCAATATAAATGACATCTGAGATCAATATTTGTTAAAGGGGCTAATTTATGAGCTTTGTGACACAGTGACTTGCTGCGCTGCCCTGCGTGAATGGGAAAAGGCAAGAATGCGCTGTATTTAATGATACATGGTGTATTCCTTTTTTTTGTGTTACAATTTTTTATTGACATTTTGAGAAAATTACATCATAAGTACAATAAAGTTAATAATAACTTACAATTTGCATATGAATAAATATACGAAATATATGGAAAAGAAAAGAAAGAAAAAAGGCATATATGACAATTACTAAGCACCAATAAATAACACAACTATAAAGATAAATAGCAAAGTATACAGTTGAATTAATATGGTGTGAGAGACGTTAAATATTTAAATAATGCAAGCAACATATATAAGAATTATAAAAGTCTTAAAGAATGAATCATATGTTAACTCAATAGATATATACATTGAGTATATAAATTAAGTATTATATATAACTGCAAATATAGAAAATAGTACCATAACAAATCTCCTCAGTCCTTGGAGTAATTCATCTGAAAAGTCGAAAATTGTAAAATATATCAAGAAAAATTTATTGAATAGAATATAGAAAAATAGTTGATATAAGAACTAACAAAGCGTATCAATAGAAGTTATATGAAGAGAAATGAGAAATGAGATGTCAATAAAATATATTATGAATAAAAGAGAATTAGAAAAGATAGAATAATAAAATAATAATACAACACAACTACAAGTTAATATAATAATAGGAAAGCATGAAAATCAGGGGTGAAAGGAGGGAAGGAAAAGAGAAAGAGGGGTATATTGTCAAATATCAGATCAAGGGGTATTGGTATCCACTCCTGGAATGTTATCATCAATATCCATGCCACTATTCAGGTTCAGGAAAGGTGACCAAACACGAAGAAATACGTCAGTTTGATTTTGAAGATTATAAATTATTGTCTCATGAGAATCTGTTTGGAACATAGTTGTCAACCATTCTTCTTGCGAAGGAGGAGATGGAGATTTCCAATGGCGTAAAATACATATTTTTGCTGTGGCCATTGCTGTGTGAAAAAGACGACGTTGAGGTGTGTTGAGTTTTGGAGATAAGTGTAGGTCCATGGTGTATTCCTGTCCTCTCTCAATGCACTGGAGCACGATGAGCTGCCTGCCACCAAAACAGGCACTCTTGCACCATGGTGCAAAGGTGCCTAAGTTGGATTGTTTTTGTGGAGGAAGGGACAGAGATATTTCTCCTCGTTACACCTCCCCTAGAAAGGTGTTAGATGTTGACACATCCCCAGGTTTACAGGTTCTTCTACATCTGAGTATGTATCAAAATCCTTGAGAGTTGCGTGAGAACACCCACGCAATGCCCATGGAGCAACTTCCCAGGGCAGAGTAACGCAATGCAGCGATTTGCGCTGTGTTGCATTACTTCAGATTTTTGAAGATACTCAGAGCCACACAAAGTGGCTTGGCGTGGCTTAAAAATCTGACATAAGGTTTGCGTTGCTCTTGCACCCCATTGCGTGGTGTAAGCAATATGCATACCCCCTCATAAATAGTCCCCTAACCATGTATATGATAACTCTCATTCAGGAAAAGATACAGCTTAAATGAATGACAAAAAATTAAACTTTAGTGGTCAAACTTCACCAGCGTTCTGCATCATAGAAGGAATGCATTTAATTATAATCATCTGTGGGAGGAATTATACCTTGGTGAGTCTAAAAGCAGCTGAATTGCATAATTATTCTTCTACTATGAGGTAAATTCAATAAATATTGTTGAGATCCCCAAAAGCACCATGTTTCAAGATCAGCCAAAGTGGCACATGAAATGTGTGAAGGGACAGAGACATTTTAAGGCATGGGCACAGTAGGCTTTAGGGACCAGGGCCACAACCTTTCAGGGGCGGCCTAGGAGAGCCAGCTCTGTTCTGCAGAGAAGCTTTTCCTGATGACCTTGAATAATTCTTAAACAGATTGTTTTACATACTTTTTTCCTTTCATTTATTTACAATATGGGTGATGTGTGAATGTCTATTACAGACATTTTGCAGAGAAATGCTTTGTTAATGTTTCATGTAACAGCCATAAAAATGTTTCTTTTAAATCAAAATAGAACCTCACCTGTGAAAAATGGGAGGTGGTCACACAGATTATTTGCAATAATTTTAGAGTACTAATGCTGTGCTATATTATTGAAAACACAGGTCACTATATCCGAAAACTTTATGTAAACACATTTTGAATTTAGACTAATGTGCCTGTGCACTCTCAGTGACCAGGCTAGAAAGAGCTGAAAACGGATTAAAAATTCAAAGCTGTTCAGAACAGGGGCCCCAAAAATACGTTTGTCCCAAGGCACCCAAAATTCTTATGATGTCCCTGTGAAGGGAGCCAGGCTTTAACATCAGAATCTGAAATCCTCCCGTCTTTAAACTTTGATATAAGATGGTTGTTGCTTAGTGAATGCAATCACTTTTAAAGGAAAGCATTACGTTGTACCGTGAATGCCTGCACTAGTGCAAAGCTGAGCTGTGTGGCAGCTTGTGAGACTTGGCACATTCTAAAGCAATTTACTCCGAAGCCTTCAGAGTCAGTGAAGAAGCTGTATACAGCAGAGCTCATACAAAGGGAGAAGTGGTTATCTCTTCCTCTGATTCTGAGCTGTGAAATCTGAAGTTTATTTAGCAGCTCATATGAATTCCGAGTTAAGTGCAGCATTTTAGACCATCCATCCATCCGTACCCCTACATAAATCCATAGGCTGGCTGGCTTTTTGGCTATCTAGATTTCTAAAAATGTACCTATTCATATAACATATGAGGTAAGTACCTCTTTACAAGCTTGTCCAAATTTCTACTAATTTATTAGAGAAACTATGTTGAGTAAATGCACAATAAAATAAAACATGTTACTTTGACTGCCTGCACACGATGTAAAACATGCTGTGAAAAACCAATGTTCAAATATACACCTTCTTTTAACAGGAAACTTTTCTTTACTGACTACGGGAATGTTGCAAAAGTTGAGAAGTGCGATCTGGATGGAATGAATAGAACCCGATTAGTGGTCAATAAGATTGAGCAGCCAGTAGCCCTTGCTTTGGATCTGGTCAGTAAATTGGTTTACTGGACTGACATATACCTGGATTATGTGGACGTTGTTGACTATGAAGGAAAGAACAGGCACACAGTGATTCACGGCAGAGACGTAAGTATTTCACGATATATGTGTGGTTTATACTGCAAAATATTTAAATTTCAGTTCTAAATGATTCATTGTTGTATACAGTATATTGCTAATATCTTATAGATGTTTTGGTGATTTAGGGCCACATGCATCAAACTGTGCATTGGCCATTCCTAAATTGTGATTTTTAAGTAATAGCAATTTAGGAATCCAAATGCATATACATGTAGGAATCACAAAAATATTTGCGACTACTACATATTCCTTATTTGCGACTCGCAAATTGTGATTCACAAATAAGGGATTGCTTCCCATTAATTCCTATGGGCCTAGAGGCCCATAGGAATCAATGGGAATTGCATGTGCAATTTGCGTGCACCAAATAGATCGTAGCAAATTGTGCATGCATTTTTTTGGCTTGTTGATTTAAATGCAATCGCAATTTAAGTAATCGCAATTTTAGCGATGACTTAAATAGCGATTTTTACATTTGGGATGCATGAAAGGGTTTTGCGACCGCAATTTACAATGTTCCATGTGGCCCTTTGTGTATGATTTAATGTATGAAACATAGATCACATTAAGTGAGTTGAATTAAGTTGACTTTTTAATCGGGGCCCGGGTTCTTTTTCCAGAATTTATCTGTTAAACCAGTACTCTGATTTAATTCTCTTACAAAGATTTGGCACTCATGGCCAGTGCATGGTAAACATACAGGCCTGGACGTATCGTGCACCAAGTGTTTTCCCTGTGGCATGGCAGGGTGGCCGCTTTTTTTTGCTGATGGCAGCTGGTTTTGTTACAGAATGTTGGACCCGCTGTATTTCTTGCCTGCAGTGCTTCAGCCCTTTTTTTTGTTCTCCTTATGCAGCAGGTTGGAGAGGGATCACAAAGCTGTTAGCCCCCTACTTACATGCCCCGTCCTGAGCAAAACCGTTCCAGCATCAGGTTCCTTAATTGTTACGGGCCTTGGTGAATCCCAAGGCTGGAACATAGGTCTTAAATCATTGGACTCATTCTGGGAAATTAAACATACCTTTCAAGTATTTGCTTTTTCCACCAGTTTTATAATGGAGCCCAAATCTTCGCCCTGTTTGGTGTGTTACAATCACCATCTAACTTGCCAACTCGCTCAGCAGAAAAGGTCCTATTCGTAAGATCCGGGAAAGTAGGGGTAATGATTTCATGCAAATATTCCTTCTTGCCCATAGAATATGGGCAAATAAGTTTAGTCTTATCTTTTTATCCTTAAACAAGAGAGAGAGGGTTTTTATTGTAAAATTACCATGGAGCACTCTTAGTCCCCCCTACAAAATATAATCAAAACAACAAAAGAGTGCACTTTTCCTGGTGAGAGGAGAAATTGGAAGAATCTCAGTAGATTCTTTTAGACAGCCCTTACTCTCCAACCTAGTTGGTGACATCCTTCATGATCGGTCCCCACCAGGAGGTTCTAGAACCCCCCCCGGTGTGCTTCAAGGCCAGAATTACTGCGGAGCTGGTTATTTTTGTGAAAGTGAAATGTAAAGTGAATTAAAAGTGACCAGGTTGTGTCCAAAATAATGTGTATCCGTTGGCCAACCCAGCACGGTTAAATATTATTAAACAACAACTCATGCGTTTTTGACTTGTTTTAATCATCAAGACAGCACTGAGACTATCGGAGGCCTTGTTGTTTGGGATCCAACAAACCGAGAACCACTTTAAGACCACCACACCTGGCTATAAGAAAAAGCTAGAAGAGATAAACAAAGACTTGGGGGAATGCAAAGACAGCCTCATGCAATCAAAAGTGACAAAATTCCATAAAGATTTGAAGAGATTTGCCTTCAACAAAGTGTACCCCTACGCTGAACCCCCTTACACACCCCTTATCAAGAACAACCCCAACTTTGATGTCTCTGATGACAGCAAGTCCAAAAACAGTGGGTCTAGCAATGGGAGTTTTAGAAACAGACAAAAGGGCAGGTCAAGGGGCACACCAAGACAAAACTATGCACAATCCATGTGGCCAAACTTCACTAAACCAGGACCCAACATACACCCCATGCATTTCTAACAACCACCCTTCTCCTTCTGGAATCCTCCGTACATACTAACACAACCCCCCATCAGAATATCTACTGCCCTCCCTTTTTAGGGAGAGGCTTCAGAGGCAGAGGGAAGAGGAGAGGGCAGAATCAGGTGTGGTGGGAACAAAAAGACCCAGTGGGCCATCACACACGCAGCAAGTCAACAGGCAGGGACGAGCAAAAGGAGAGTTTGATAACTAACCTCTCCAAGGTAACTTTATCCCCTGTAGAGAGACAGGTACTTGAGAAGGGCCTAGGCTTCGTTCCCTCTGCTCGCCTAGACAAATTCACTGTACCCTGCGAGCTAGCAGATTTCTTTAGGAAGCTAAAACTGAAGGCTTATTTTGAAGGGAAGGAGATGACTGACTCCCCCAATGGCCTTACCAACACAGGATTAAGGTTAAAATCGTCCTTTGTCCCTCCCCATCACTTGGTGCCGGCAGAAATAATAGCGTTAGAACAGGCAGTCTTCAACGAGATTGAAACATTTGAGGAGGGAAAAACATACAAGAATATGACTAAACAAGAATTCTTAGCACTGGAAGGTCTTAAGTCCAACTCTGCCATCACCATATAACCAGCGGATAAAGGGGTGGAGTAGTGATTCAGATCCCCCTCACAAGAGGCCCCTCGCATGAACTTAGGAGCGAAATCAAAGACATGGTGAAAGAGACAGAAGAGGAGGGTTTGATTCCCAGAAATGAGGCGGCCTTCCTTAGTGAGGGTGAGGATGTAACACCATACTTCTATACCCTGCCAAAGACACATAAGGGCTTAACACCCCCACCAGGACTCCCAATTGCCTCTGGAATCAGCTCCATTTTGGAGCCATTATCACGTTATTGAGACTTTTTCCTGAAACCTCTGATACAACAAACTTCCACATAACTGAAGGACACTAAGTCCCTGCTACAACTCTCACAGGAAGTGACAATTGATGAGACCCCTACTATATTGGTTACTCTCGATATAGAAAGCCTGTACACCAGCATTCCCCAGGACGACACCATCAAGGTCCTGTGGGAAGCACTGGATGACACCAATTGGATATACCAGACTTCCAAGGATTTCATCCTAAAATGTGCCACGCTGGCCCTGAAGCGCAACAATTTGAATATAAAGGCACCCTGTACCTCCAAACCACCGGCACTTCAATGGGCAGCACTTTTGCCCCCAGTGGGGCAGGCCTTTATATGCATGACTTCGAGCTCAGGTATATCCTTGTTGCCAGCAACCCTTACTCCTCTTCCATAACATTATGGAAGAGGTACATAGATGACATCCTGATGATATGGAGAGGACCCAAAGACAATCTGACCAGTTTCTTACACTGGATCAATACGTTGGACCAAAACCTGAAGTTCACCCACACTTACGACCATTAGGAGGTTTTTTTTTGGACATTGTCATTTCTAAAGGGGATGGGATCCTCACCACAAGACACATTACAAGCCCACGGCAAAGAACAACCTTTTAGGGTTCAGTAGCTTTCACCCCAGTCCCCTCCGGGAGAATTTACCATTTGGGCAATACTTACGACTCAGGAGAAATTGCAGCAACCTGACAGATTTCTGCACCCAATCGACGGATCTGATATCCAGACAAAAAAATCGCGGTTACCCCGAGAGAATACTGAATAAAAGTTACAAGAGGGCACGACACCAACCTAGGGAAGACCTCCTTGAGGACAATCTAAAAGAAAAGAATGAAATCCCCCTGACTTGTGTCACCACGTACAGTACTGCATCCAACACTGTGAAGAAGGTGATACATAAACACTGGAGCATTCTAACTAGCAACAACAGAACATGAGACAAACCCCTTCTTTCATTCAGGGTAGGAGTCTTAGGGACTCTCTTTTACATACATGACCCAGAGTCCAACAACCATCAGGACCCTCGTCTATAACTACTTCATGGGGTCTACCAAGGATAACAGGCCACTACCCGTGCTCCAACTTCAGTGTCATATGACGAAACACACAAAAACCCTAGAACCTGGAAAAACCTGGTCACAACTCTCCCACACTAATTGTAACTCAATCAACGTGGTCTACCTGATCACTTGTCCCTGTGGGTTGAATTATGTAGGGATGACAACGCGCAAGGTAAAACAAAGCGTATGCGAACACAGGAGTAACATTAGGTGTAGGAGAAACTCAGTTAACACTACATACAATCAAACCACACCTCAGATGATCTGAAGTGGACCGTTATAGAACAAGTGAACACAGATGCAACACCCACCAATCTCTGTTGGAGAAGGAACAAAGATGGGTCTATCGCCTAGGTACAGATAAGACGGGACTAAATGACAATGTCCCATGGAGCACAGTACTGAAACGATAGCCACACACCTGTGCTTTTCACAACAAATTAGTATGTCTATAGACCTTATCTGTGCCTTTCATCATGCCCTTTCACTGATCCACATTGGATCCCCCACTCACATACATTCAGATTTACCTCTTTGCTTAAATCAGCAATATTGTAGTCATAATGCAGTCATAGGCAATAGAACAAGAACCCGGATTGTACATCACTGGGTGTCTTGCATATACTGGGTTAATTGCATACACTGCTCTGGGAACTTGGACAGAACGATGACACCCCCCCCACTTTCTGATCTGACAACTATTCCCAATGAAAACACATCTCTCACCCACGAGATATATCCCAGTGTTGGGATGTGTTACGAACTTCTGGCCAATAAAGTTTTTTGAACAAAGAAACTTTTTCTTCCCAAAACCGGTCAGCGTTCTAGTTTCCTCTGTCTATAATGGTCACATGAACACCGATGGAACATGGTGATTGGCCACGCTAGCAACACGACGTGATATCACAATCACGGTACGCGGACGCTTTCACTCGCAGCCCCAGAGTTCCCTGAATGGCTGCTACTGCCTTATTAAGAGCCGAGTGATACCAAATGGGATCCGTCGATCATCCCCTTTGGTATCACTTTGTTTGCCCTAATTTGGCAGGGTATGCCCCGACGTGGGCCCCTTGCTCACTTTGCCACTGGATTCAAGATAGCCTGGCTGATGAGGGTTATGAACCCGAAACCGGTCCCAGGATGCTTGTTTCCGGTCCAGGAAAGACATGGCTTGGCCGTTCAGGCCGGACTGTTCCCATGAGGCACAGGATCAGACTGGTTTACATATGGCCATGTCTGAACTGGGGTGGTTGAGTGAGCTAAAGTGTTTGATTTGCTCAAGCGCTCCGTCTATCATACCCTTTGGTATCGCTTTATTAAGTGCTGGGCTACAATGGCCCCAACATCGATGGGGTCCGGTTACAGAGGGTTATTCCAAGTTCTGAGCGGGTGCCTGACTTTGCTGGCATGAGTAGAAATCAGCGCACAATGCAACGACTCAGATAAGTAAATTT
This sequence comes from Lissotriton helveticus, assembly GCF_964261635.1. NCBI lineage: Eukaryota > Metazoa > Chordata > Amphibia > Caudata > Salamandridae > Lissotriton > Lissotriton helveticus. The sequence continues at coordinate 1,691,512,940 of NC_136061.1, read as the reverse complement.
CGGCAAAGGGCAATGTTCCCGTTTTTTGACCATGTACTTTTCGTACTTTTCCCTTTTTCTTACAGGGTGTGCCAACTAGCCACCACACCCCTCCCGAGACCCATGGGGTGATTAGTGATCATACCTTATGTAAGCGTTTCTGTAGTGTCTATTTCCACAATTACAAAATCGCTGGCCACTTTTGCACACGAGGGGTTGGTAAAAGTCATGATTACTGCTGTGCACCACAAACGCACGTAGACCACTCGACGTCCTAGTAGGCGTGCAGGTTAAGTAGCGCTAATTTCATGATGCACCTCCACATTTAGAGTGGCTTTTTTCACAACCACTAAACGCTAAATGTGAAAAGTTAATGCACTTTTATTTCCTCACAATATAGCACCATAGCTCTGTGAGACCTCCTTATAGTACACCATTTGAGAGGAGCACTACTGTTGGAGCATTCTGAAACAAGCAGACACTTCTGACATGGTGCAAGACTAATTGCTTTTACCTATATATGTTTGTCTATGTCTGCTTCTCTTTCAGGTAACTGCTGGGTGCCGAACAAATTCAGGTACCCCTCTCACAGCAGGCTTTAAAAAAAAAAAAACATTTTTCTTATTGTTTTACACTTAGACTACCAGGTTAGGGTGGATCTTATCGCGCTTGTACCGCCGGGGTCTACACATTGGTTCTGATGAATGCCTAGCTACTTGCATTTGGATAGGCAGAAACATGTTGACCGCACATAGCGAGGCAAAGCTGAACAATCTATCCAGCTTTCCTACTGCCTGCTCCCCTTTTTAACCGTGCAGGTTTGGTCAACGAATAAAACATTTTGGGACACAACCTGGTCACTTTTAATCCGCTGTAATTCTGGCGCCGAAGCACACCGGGGGGGTTGTACACCTTCCTGGTGGGGCCCAATGATGAAGCATGTCACCAACTAGGTTGGTGAGTGAGGGCTTTCTAAAAGAATCTACTGAGATTCTTCCCATTTCTCCTCTCACCAGGAAAAGTGCACTCTTTTGTTGTTTTGATTGTCTTATCTTTTTAGGCAATTCAATATTTATCCCTTTAGCCACTAAAATGCCAAAAACAATCAGCATAAAGCTCAGCCTAGTTCTCGGATTAAGCCTTACCCACATCTTGCCAGAAGAGTTGAATCACAAGTCTGTGAAAATATGAGAAGATCCACCAGTCTTGAACATAACCTTTATTTCATACAGACAGCAACCACGAAGAGCAGTCTTTCCCTCCAGCTCTCCTACCTCAACTCCTCAACCTTTGAACTCTTTACATAGGGTAATTCCAAGATGACCTATGGTAATTGGAATCTCAACCCTTCAAAACTCCAAGCCCATAACAACAAATATCCCTCCCTAATACAAATAAGAAGGAAAACAAAAACATGGTACAACATACCTTTGGATAAAAAATAACAAAGGATACCAGCTATAAAAGGTCAAAGGAAAACAGCAGATAATTTCAACATGTGGGATGATACTTTCTGGTATAACGAACATTCAATAGCATATTGTCTATTCACTTGGGTTCAACATGCCCCTATCAGTGTGTCAAGGTGCTGGGTCAGCGGCTACATTGTCATGTTGGTAAACCACACCCAAATTTCACTTCACTTCACTATAGCACTGTTCAATATCTTTTTTCCTTGATCACTACTGCAATAACCAGTGGTTCTCCTGAGGATGAAGGAAGCATACAACAAAAATTAAACCCAGTGATGATGCTGTCACGTTTATAATGCAGGGCGGTGAACCAAGATATACCACCTCAAGATTTGAGTACGTGAATGAGGGTGTTTTATTGACAACCCAGACAAATACTGCAGACCCTGGTTACTCAGGTCAAGTATTCCATTCCCTTTTGATTTTGAGATGTTAACTGAACACCATTGTCTTTTATAAGCTCCTGAAGAATACCTCAGGACAGAATTCCTCCTTCAGGAAGATGGCCACCACCATGGTGTCGATGGAGCTCACACACTTCGTCACCCCCAACTTAGATAGACCAGTACTCCATCATTAGAATCATTTAACGTCCATGGGAACTTTTACAGTAAATAATGGAGCTTTCATAACCATTTTGCTTTCATCACTTCTCTCACAAGCATCACAGTCTTTGACAACACCCTCCACTTGTCTGTCCAAACTAGGCCATCAATCCACTTTCTCACCCTGGAATTCGCCAGGGTTCTGTCTAGGTGACCCCCGTATGCGAGATTGTCTATTTTACTTCTAACCACCATGGGCAGGACCAAACTGGTATTTCTGTACAATTCACCACCAGTCCACCTCAGTTCATTTCTCACATTTCAACACCACCTCAAATCCTCTGGGAGAGCTGTATAATCTGGCCAACTGCTCACTGTGAATTCCTTGAGCTTTTTCGCAACATCACCTCTCTCTCTAGCAGCTTCCCACTCACTCTACTATAGTGCACTCTCACAAATTCAACTGACTGAGCTGGAATGCTCAGCCTCTATCTCTAACAACTTGTTGCCTAGCTCCCCATCCACTGCTAGCCAGGATAAGCAACCAGCAACCACATTTTTCAAACCCAGAATTTATTTCACCTGGAAATAAAACTCACCCAGACCCTCCATCCACCTGTTAATGTGAGGGGTAGGCTCATCATCCTTAAAACATATGAACCAAAGGCCTGTGATCAGACTGAACATTAAATCGTATTCCCCACAGGTAGAACTTAAAGTGTGTAACTGCCAACGCCCCCATGCCAAGGCCTCCCTCTCTATGACAGAGTTGTTTTCTACCACACCACTCAGCGCTCATGATGCAAAGGCCACCATTCTATTCACCCCATCATCTCTCTGCCAGAGCACTGCCCTAGACCTTTAAGGCTGGCATCAGTGGTCAATATGGCTCTTTTGTGTTATCAATATGCCTCAGAGAAGGCAACACACTGATATGACTATTGATGGATTGAAATGCTCTGCCACAGTCACCAAACCATTAGAATTTGACAGACATTTTCAATAACATTCTAATCAGCTGGGCCAACACTGAGAAACTGGGTATGAATTTGGAATAATACTCGGCCAGACCATGGAAAGATCTCGCTTGATCCTTGTCCAATGGTGCTAGTGTCTTAGTGATGAAATCAACTAGTTCAGCCTTAGATTTTACTCCCTCTGCCGATATAGTGCTGGCCTAAATATGAAACAGCTGTAACTCAGAACTTGCATTTTTCATTTTTTATCATCAAACCTGCTCCAGCCAACCACTTCAACACCTCCAACAGGATTCTATCATGCTCCTCACTATTTTTCAGGATATAATCCTGAAAATAAAACATTTTGTTGAGCCCCTCCAGTACCTTCTTCATTATCCTCTGGAAGGATGCTGTCACAGATGCCTGCGCCAAGGGCATGCTCATGAAACGGTAAGCCCCCAGAGGCATTACATAAGAATGTATGTGTCTGGGCTCATCGAGCAGTTTGAGCTCATGATAGGCAGAAGAAAGATCTACCACATTAAAAATTTTCGCCTCTCCCAGCATAGTAGGGCCTCTGAAGTATTGGGAAGTGGCTGGCGATCAACCCAAATATGTTTGCTAAGATTGCAAAGGTCCACTCACATGCACATTTCTTTCCCACCATATATGGGCACCAAACATTTGGAGCAAGCCACTTAGAGGATTCAATATCCTCAATTATTCCTTTTTTCAACAACCTGTCAATCTCAGACGTCAGAGGTTAAAGCGTAATATTGGGAACCTTCCTTACCTTATGAATACATGGAACTTTGTTCCCCTTAAGAATAATTTTGTGCTGAAAGTTCTTGTGAAGGCCTAACTTGTCATTAAACACCTTGCGAAAGGGTCCAGAAAAGTTGTTGGCCAAGAGCCCTTATGTAAAAGAATCTGTTGCCCTTGTTGTGCGTATGGAGAGTACCAACATTTGAATTTAACTTGGTTAAATACATCCAGACTATGCACGCTTCGGAAGGATTAGTGGTGGTACGTTTGGGGTAGGGTGATGTTTTAATGCAGGAGCAGAAAAGAAAACTGGAGCACAAACCCTTCCCACCCTTGGTCAACATATTGAGAGCATTTAGCTAATGGTCTTTATTCATTTTCATTCATTCTTGAATAGAATTCATCTATCCACTTCTCACCCATCCAACTATTCATTCATTCATCCATCCTTGGAGCTATGCAGTCATGCCTCCAATTTCCACCTATCCATTCAAGACCATACAAGATTCTGCAATGAAACATATGTTGTAAAACACACCATATTTGCGGAGTTTTAAACCATTTCTTGGGTAGAGAACCCTCACAAATTGCGCTTGCAATCGTCAGATTCACTCACTACCTTCACTAGCTACATGAAATGGGGAGGTGGTCAGACAAAATGTGTTCAGCTTTGCTTTCTTTCCAGTAAACAGACAAACCGGTATATCATGCCTATCATAACAAATTCTAACATCGCCTGAAAAAATGTTCACTAGTGTCCACCCACTTTTAAAGATCTCTTTAGACCTAGCAGTAGCTAAGAGATTCTGACAATACACTGTTGCAGCAGACAGTAAATTCAGTAAAAAATGTCCCCTGTAATTTGAGTGAATTCTTCTCCTCAGCTTCACATCCTTCTCAGCTGGGCCCTTGAGGTCCATATGCTACAATGGGTAGGAGGAAGTGTTCTAAAAAGCTGACAGATTAACCCATCGACAAAAAGCCCTTGCATGTTCACGACAACGCTGTACATTACAAGATATAGACTCTCTTATTGAGGAAGAGGAGCACATTTTGCACTCTGATCAATCGACCAAAACAAGTGCCAATCCCAAAAAACCTCAAGTAGCTCCTTTGTTTAACAAGATTACCAGGAATCCCAAATAGCTCTAAAAGCAGTCCCAAAGAAAAAGAGTAAGTGATATATATGGTTACCAATATGTTTCCACGTCCTTCTGTCTCTTTAGTGCCCACAATTGTTTTCTCTAAATATTTTTCTCCCCTGTCTTCCAATGATCAAATTGCTAGCAGTTCAGATGAGCCTTTAAATTGTATTCCACACTCCGCAGCTGCAGAAGAGGCAAGTGCACAAATCAGAGATCTCTGTGAAGTACCCAATTCCTTGACGGCAGAAATATCAGACCTAAGGTGGAAGGTTCAACTGCTGAAAAAATCTCAGCACCATGAGCCACTGCCTACAAGCCCTAAAAAGTGGCATGAACATGAGCACAGAGAAGGAAAATCATTCAAACCTATTCTCCAATCTAACCAGGCCCATCGCAGGCCACATAGTAAGGACCTCCGGCCATAACATCTTGCCTAACAGACCCTGTTCAGCAATCGTCTTCCTTCTCACCTCCTACTTTTTGCCAAAACCCCTGTTGTGCTAGCAAGGTCTTCCATCTAATTCACCCAAAACACCGTAAAGAGGAGAGAATGAGGAGCTTATTGCTCAACCTATTTCATCGCTGCAACAAGTACTCTATTCTAACAGGAATTTGATCTTACGTCCGCATCGCATTTGCAAAATCACCCAAAGCACAACACCAATCATGACACCTTCACGCACTTTAGGTCAATCTACATGATAGCCACCCCCAGACTCCACCCATCCGCTGTGATCCACTGGATCAGGGACATTAGGAAGTTCCACAGCGTCATTCATTCTGACATGATTAGGTCTACTCACTTCCCAAATCCAGGCAAAACTTCTAATTATATTAAACTACAATTCACTCATTTTTCTATTGTAACCAGTCTGTTGGCTCTGCAAGCCTGATTTTTCTTTCCCTCTAACTCCGCAATCCAGTTTAAATCCAGACCTTCCCTTCCGCACACAGTAGAGCAAACTTATTTCCTGTCCCCATTATTTCCTATGGATTGATTGGAGACTGTCAAGATTACAATTGTGCCTGGAAATAAAACTTGCTCCCCCTAAACATCCTCTAACACCTTTAATCTCTTTGCAGATATTCCTTTGTTAACTTCTGATGATCAGATGCACTCCAGCTGTATGGAAGTGCAACTAGATGGCACCGGAAAAATCTTTCACCCCTCTCCCAATAAACCTCCTCCTTTTCTCCCAGGTTCCTACACCTCTGATATCCCCAGTTTTACTAACATATTTACTTTGGTCTCATGGAACATAGCTGGGCTTGGATGTAAACTTGCCCATGTGGATTGGGGGGGACTTTGGAAATCACTCCCTCGCACTGGCAAGGTTATAAGACCTTTAATTTCCCAGTGTATAAGTCTCATGTCGATAGACCTTCTGGTGGCCATGCAGTTTGGTTCAAGATCTCTGTGAGCTGCCAAATAAGACAGCTTTCAAACCATTTCTACGGACTTACTTGGTCTAGAAATTCAATCATGGAACAAAGCAAAACTGCTCCTCTTAAATGTTTATATCAAGTGCGTCATACATACATATGATTCTCCAGTTCTACACCTTCTGAGAGACACTGTAGTCAAGGCATTAGAGAAGAGGTCACTATAATCGTGGGTTGGGACTTCAATGTGTGGGTTTAACACTCAGCACTATTAAGGGAAATTGTAATCAAGGAAGATTCCTATTGGGGCATCTCTCAACGTCATGGCCCCTACATTAAAATGCTTCCAAAGGTAGCCTTACAAATGATGGACTTCTGTGTCTGCTTTCACTTGAGAGCCCGTAAGAGTAAAACAATATCCAATGTGGAGAGGTGGCCCACCTTCGGAAGGAATTCCTGTCAAAGTCATATCGATTACATTCTTGTAGATCTTTGGTCCTGGGAAATTATACTTCCATGATTCAAGAGTGATAATTTGTCCTTGCTCCCCTCCTTTCAGGGTGACTTTAATAGTACAGGACATAATCAACGTCTCCCATGTTGAGACCTAGTAATAAATAAGTGTGTCACAAATAATGAGGGTGTTCACACCCAATTATACCAGGATTTCATCTCGATTCAGTCCTCTTTAGCCGAGATCAAGAACAGTCCCCATAAAATACTGGGTGTCCATGGCAAGTGGTTTGAGGAATCAAAACTAAGTTTATTTACCAAACCCCCTCCTAGCAGGAGTGTGCCCCTGGCTCCTTACATTGTTTAATAAGGATTGCAGGGTGGCAAAGAGACATCTAATTAACATTATCAAAAATGGTTGTCCCCAAATCATCCGGGGGCAGATTCACAAGCCCCTTGTGACACTGGTGCGTCACTTTTTGTGATGCACTGGCTGTGCATTTTACTGCCCCATATTTACAAGGACAAGAAAAGCCACGCTGCGTGGCTTTTCCTGTCCTTGTAAATATGACCCCTTTTCAGACATCACTTTGCGGGAAAGGGGAGTTCCATTGGTGTTGCTCCAGGTGTTCCTACGAGCAACTGTTAGCTCCTCCCACTTTGTTGAGCAAGCAGATCTTGCATGTCCATATTAGTCATTTTGCATGCTTACATGAGCCAGGACTGCCCCTTGGTCTTATGCTGACTATGTAACCCAAAGCATATATAAGGCCTCTGTTTTCTGTACTCCTCAGACTGCCTCATTCATTTGTTAAGGCTTTTGTGTGATGTAGTCTCCCTCATTTGAGGTTAATAAAGATGTTACTTTTATATTTCAGCTTCTGTGCCAATTTCTTCTTTGTTGGATTAAAAGGACCAAGTATCAGTGCGACCCCTGAGAAAGTTTCTATTTTCTACAAGGGGTGTGCTGAAACCAACACCCATCTGTTGGTTTTTTTGCCCCAACAATTCCAAACAGCATAAGCAATGGACTGCCCCTCTATGTAATTTTTTAAGTGTTTGCCAGTTCAGAGGCTCTGCGAATTTTCAGGGTTGACACCATCAGACGATTTATTTTTTCACTTACTACGTTTTTAGAGAGTATCTGGCCAATTCGGTATAAAATACTCGTGTCCCCTGCAAATACGGATTAGCACTTTTTTTAAATAGCTACAGTCAGAAAACACAAAGATCTACAAACACCAGTTGAACAAAACAAAGTCCTGTGTTTGTCTTTTTGGTAACCTCAACTGAAGGACTTTCACCAAATGTTTCTGTAACTTAGCCTCAGTCGATTTGCTTTTCAGAAATGTGACCCACTTTAGCTCGTGTGCATCTTTTGAGTGACACTGAAATAATGACATAGTTTCATTGACTTTCTTGGCACTTGCAATATTCTTGTGTACTTACAAGTACATTTTATTGGACTGTTTTTAATCACTATATTATCCATTTGTTTTAAGTATTGTTGTATCGAACTGTGGCTTTTATGGTTAATGACTGAAATAAAACACTCAAATCGAAAATCGAATCGAGTGCATATTAAAAATACTGTCTCGGGATCAGCTTGCAATATGATCAGTCGTTGACTGTGTGATGATGTTTTAAATAATGTTTCTAGCTGTTCCCATCTATAAAGTACTTCTGCACAAAAGAAGTAGTCCTAATTGAGCCTGAGTGCTGCAAGGCCTCATGTAAAAGGTATGACATTTAAAGTAAGATGCATCATAGAAAATCTGTTTTTGTTGCTGGAAACCATCCACGTCATCTGGCCAGTTATCTTTTCTGCCTCTAAAACCAGGGTGTATTTAAAAAGGCCAAGGATCAAACTGTTTGCCAAGGTGTCCTTTTTTCTTTGCTAGAAATAGTCTTTCTGTTTTATGCCGATTTGTTTCTTCTTTGAGGGGCATCCCATAACTTAGTCAATGTCTTTTTGTCCTTATGTTTTCCCATACATAACCATCTGCTCTTATTTTATTCCTTCCCTTTTCATTTCTTAAAGGCATGCATCAGAACTTAATTTTTGAACCGCTTTTCTTCATTATACAAATCATTACTTTTCCATGTGTTGTTTGCATTTCAGCTTTCATTCTCATGAATATACCAATGATTTTTACATCCCTTTAATTTTCATTGCAACCATGTGGCCAAAATGTTCATGATTGCCTCTAATTGTTTTCTCATCTATTTAACACTGGTAGTCCTTTGTCACTCTCCTTTTCAACACCGCACCATTGTTTATTTTCTTCCCCTCCATAGTGGCCTTTCACTCTTGGTTCTGAACCTTGGAATCATCATGCTTCTTTCACTTTTTCCAATCTTCATTTCCTATACGTCATGGTGTTAATAAATTAATGACCCGGGACAAAGACTGAAGGCACACTGGAAGAAGGCACCATGCCCATTCTTCAGACATTCCTGAGACACAGCATGTGCAGCAGCAGTGGTCTGTCCCAGCACTTGTGATCTCTGGTATTATTTACTGACTTGTTTTGTAAAGCAGCGTTTGGGTGCTATTTAGCATGGATTTGACATTAACACACCCGGCAGAGAGAGCTATGCTGACAGTTAATAAGTATCAATCTTGTGAGCTGTGACTCTATTTATTCAGTCGGTTTGCCGCGATGAGTTTTCAGTGGGTCTGCCACAAAGAGCTCCAGTGAACTCCCTAGGAACTTAAAAGGCAAACTGTAATATCTACAGATGAAGAAAGTTGAGTGTGGACAAGGCTATCTCAAGGGATATATCATGAAAGAAAGAAAGGTTAAGCAGACAATGTGGGGAAACAAAATGGGTAAAGTAAGGCTGCCGGATGCCCTCAATCAAGGTCTAGCCCCAAACAGGCAGTGATCAGGACCCATATATAAATTCCTGAGACATCAGAAAAGAGGTATGGCCAACACTAGTGCTATTGGGATACTTCCTGTGCAAAGCAACCAAATTAATAAGACTATGAGGGTAGATGCCCCTCCACTTTTTTCTTGCCTTCCTATTCCCCTTAACTCATAAGCAGAGGCACAGCTTTACCAAGAACACAAAGAACATATTTCAGAGACAAATTTACCAAAACTGTTAACCCATTACATTCCGAGTCTTTCCCGCCCCAGTGTTAATCCCTTTTTGGCAAATTGGAATACTTCCAGCTTAGACTTTTTTCCCACATGAACTAAATTTGCTAACTTTTTGCCCAATCATAGGGATTCAAAGGGTACCCAATGTTTATGCATTCCCCTGGATATAACCAACAAATACTAAAAATAGAGCAACATTTTGGAATTTTGGGGAAAAACAAGAGCAAACTATTGTACAAGAAAGTGTCTATTTTTTCCTTAAAATTGCATCAATGAAAGGTTTGCTGTGGTAAAATCACATCTTTCTATCTTTCACGATCAAGGAGAGATGAATAAAAAAAACAATATCCCACCACAGTTTAGGCATTTTTCTAAGGCATGTCTACTCGCAAACATTTCCCCGGGGGCCGCAAAGTACTGTCAGTGGCATGCCACCAACACTCTACTCACACTCACCAAGAATTAAAGTCAAAACATTAACTTCTAACATACAACGTGAAAGGGAAAGAGATACTCATCCAGTGTCTGAATAGCAAAATGTAAAACCAGAAAACCTGGCATCAGTCCTGGCTTCCCCACTTGACGAAACTGTATGATCCTAGGCAATTGGTTAATTTCACTTTTACTTCTATTTCTTCATTACTACATATGAGAGCCCCTTAAAACATACGTGTTAAGGATGTGTGCTCCTGTGTTTTTTAAATAAACTATAATGTTTTTCGAATTATATAACAACCAAAGCTACACACAAGGTGCACCTGACAAATGACTTGCCTCTCGGTTCACTAACAGCATTGTTTTCTGAATGGGAGTGGCATGTGTGTTTCCAAGATCATGTTTGAAAACTATCACTGCTAATAAATGCCACTCAATGCAGTGATATATTCTGATCTATTAAGGTAAAATGCTCATGCATGTTATTAAAATACAAATTTTTAAGTTTGCAGAGCGCCTATGATGTTTCTTCATGTTTAGTACAAGATGTCTTTACAACTAAAAATGTTCCTAAAGATTAGTTGTGTAGGACACATTTTCTTATTTATCGTTACTCTTAACTTGTAATTAAAGTATGCATGTTTGTTTCAGTGATGCTGTTCACCAGGGGGCCACAGTTAAAGGTCAGGAGGGCTGCTTGTGGCCCCTGGCCGTATTTTGAGTATCCTGTTCTAAGGGGTAGCCCATTTATCCCAATTTTTGTGCCTTCAACCTACTTCCAGCTTGTGGTGGAAACAGGTGTGATGCATGTTTAGTTCAGCAAGTGGCCACTTTTGTAGATCTCTCAATGTTTTCTTAAAGACAAAAACTGTTGAAATCAAAAAATATATAAGAATTGAGTAGGAAAAAACAACCATTTGTAACTTTTTGTCACAATGACCAATTTACAAAATGAATATACTTTTGTGTCTGATAGACCCTTCTGGTCACGGGGAAAATAAGGTTTATAGGTTGTTCAAGAATCGAAGGTACCCAGAGCCAACAACTGAGCTGCACCTTACAATGGTTTTTCATTGTGTACTTGGTATGGAGCAATTTATATAAGGAGTGAACATTTTATATGAAAGAATACTCGGCATTTGTAAAATGTATACCTGATATGGAGCTTTGGAGCAGTGATTATTTGTACACCTCTGAATTTGGGGTTAGCCATTCAATTATGTGAGTCGGAGAGTGTTTTGCAAAATGTCTTCTTTCTTCAATATTGGCTGCAGAATGTATGCCCTAGCTCACCTGCCATCCAGGTAAACCTAACAGACCCAGATTTTTCTGAAAACTAAACAACCAGGAATCCAGGGTGGCATGACTTGTGTGGCATTCACCAAGTTTTCTTAAACAAAAGTCCTTGCAAACCTTAAAGTTTAGTTAGAAACACACATTTTCCTAATTTTTCTGTGAGGGAAGTTGTGGAATTTATGGGTAGCCACGAAATTCATACCACCCAGCATTTCCTCACTCTGTGGTTCTGGAAAATATGGATCCATAATAGTACCGGACTCGAGAATAAAAAACTTAGTCGAAATGGGACGAATTTGGTATCAAAAGACCGATAATGACGAGTACATCAAGTACATATATTTTCGGCATATTCGAGTGACAATTTCACCTCGAAATCGTCATTTACCTTCTGAACCCTTAGTTGCATGTTGCCCTCTACATAGGCCTTAATCCAGTCGAATTTGATTCCACAAGGACACATACTCCTTAATCGACTTCTTCCTGACCCCAGTACAAGTTAGAACCATTGCCCCAGGCCGAGCTCGTTAGGTCAGTTCCCTCCCAGTGGCCGAGCAAGATAGTATCTAGGCCCAACCGGCCATAAAGCCATTTCAGCACGCACACCTGCCATATCTCGCTCACATCTTTCTTCACTCCTTTTCCTCACTTATTTTATGGTGGGGAGGTGACCATTTTTATTAGGGGTCCAGCGATATCTGATGAAATGTTGGGCCTTGCCGGATGATTTGTTATGGGCAGCACGACGTGAAATATGTACATGTCATCATGACTCTGCTTTCTTTTTGTAATCAGTAACCATAAATGAAATACCACGCACCCAAGGAATGTTTTGCCAAAGGGTAAATATTGTGTATAAGAAGAGAAGCCTAACTTTGTGAAAGTGCGCAGTCTCCTGAATATACTTGTATCGTACTTCTAGGACCCTGCCACCTTGGTTGCAGCCAATAAACGAATCTTTGACTTCACCTGGAAGACTCTGAAGTTTCTGTGGGTCTGACTCAGGAGAACCCGAGGTCTTTGGTGTGTTGATCCCCTGGCACCGCTGGGTTACCGGTTCGGTACCGGTTCCTAAAAACCCAGTACCTCATTTGGCGCCCAGCGTTGGGGCGATTCCAGTGGTACCAATCAGCCTGAAGATCGTGAGGAGCTTCGTGTGAAAATTCCGGAGGAGGGCCCACCACCTCATCGACCCCTGCATGTCGACGTGGTCCGAAGGTCTTTACTGCGAGGTTCCCCGCTTCTCGACGGCTACAAGGACTGCTGCCCTGGCTATCGCCCTGATGTTGGACCCTTGACATTTTCGGTAGAGCGAAACGCTGAGACGAGTCTTCTGGTGAAGCCATCGATAATTTTCAGTTAAGTATAAGTGGAGCGTCTCCTAGTCCTTAGTTGGACTTACTTTGTGATATCTTAGAGATACATAAAGGTTTTTATTGGTTCTTGCAAGCACCATAACCGAAGGACTCGTGTTTTCACGAGCAATATCGTAATCGATAACTCCTTTGAAGTTTTGGAACCAGACTAGAGAGAAAGGATGCCTAGTCTTAGACTCGGGAATTTGTTTTGTCTTGGTAGTAATAATAGGGACTCCCGATTGGAGGACTCATGTCCGGTTCCTCCAGTTGGAACTCCGACTTACGAGCTGTACGCTAAACATGGGGTAGGCCCCATCGTTTACAACGAGGTGTGGATTAAATACACTAGGAAAGACGGTGTTTTAAAATGGCCCCAATATGGTAGCTTTGATTCTGAAATCTTAGACAACCTTGAAGTTAAACTCTTCAAAAAGAAAGCCCGGCCGGCGATGTTTGACTCTTTCCGCATATGGCGCAAAGAAGCCAAACAAAAAGTAATTAAATTAGCTAAGAAAAATAAGAGAGAAGAGGGACTTTCAGTAATGCAAGCTGCCGTGCAGTTTAAAGATAATGAGAAAGAGCAGATAAATGAACAATTGCACAGGCAACGTAAAATGGCAATAGATAAGTGCTATCCAGTTTTGCCGTCTCTTCAGCAAGGGACAGCAAAAGAGCGTGAAAAAGACCAATTAATGTCGCAATTGTTAACTTCACCACCGCCCTATGCGCAGAATGCTACAGCACCCCCGCAACCTTTAGTTGCACAAGCTGCGCCTCTGGCTCTTCCACAGCACCCACCAGCTGTTCTTCAGCTGGCTCCTACTTCTTCGGTGCAGCCTCCTCCAGGCCCACCGACCACTTCTGTTGCTCCTGTGTTTTCTACGATCTTGCCTACTGTACTTTCTACAAATGCCCCTTCTATGATTTTGCCTAGTACCACATCTATTATTCCTCATACCTCTTCTGCCATCTCTGCATCCGCTTTACCTCACCCCGTTCTTTCATCTGTTCGTTCTTCCGTTTCACCTTCCCTTCGGCAGAAAATGGCCAGTACTGTTACTAATCTTCTTTTACCCCTTTTCGGGTCGCCTGCTACGACCCCTAACATAGGACTAAGACAGTTGAGAAGTCAACTGCCCGATTATCAAGAGAGAGATTCCCTGAATAGTTTAGCTCGGAAATGGGTCATGGACACTGCAAAATATGATTTACAGTCTGTCATGGAAGTTTTCCATCAATGGGAAACAGCGACGCAGAGATATGTGTTCGAACAGATGTGTGTTTTTCTTTGCGAAGATTTAGAAGACAATGATCAGGATTGCCTCCCACAAGAGATGTGTCGTATAAGGTTTAAGTTTAGTCTGGGTATGATTGTAGGTCCCGATGTGGAAGAAGCAGTTGAAATGCTATTATCACATCGAAGTAAGGGAAGTAGTTCTGGGTCACCATCAGAATCTAGTGCATCTAGTAGGAAAAAGGCACGACAATACCCTATGAGAGAAGTTCCCCCATAGTGGAGAGAGGGTGACGCGACAGCTGTCCCACCTGTCCTGCCCCACTTTCACCGAGTATGGGTACATGTTCCATGGAAGCGAGCTGAAGTTTTAGCACTCAAACAAACACTACCAGATCCGCGTAAAAATCCTGCAGGCTACTATAAAGAATTGTCGCAAACTGCTGGATCATGTATTATGAATTTGGCCGATATCGATATGTTATTCGGGAACGTCGTTCCACAGCCTTTATGGGGAAAAATTCGTCATGTAGATCATGACCAGGAATTAGGTGACACGTGGGCTAATATTACTGTTGCAGATGCACGACAAGTTGGTGGTGCAAAGCCTGAGCCCCTGATAGCGGAACTACCTGGTAGGATAGTAGATTACATGAAGACAGTAATGCCTGCGATACGTGTAAATTGGGATAAGTTATCTGCATGCAAGCAAAAGAAAGAAGAAACTGTTTCAGATTTCTTCACCAGATTTGAAGAAACATTCATTGACCACAGCGGTCAAGATATGACCACAGAAGGTGGTCAGAGATTGTTTGTCGATAAATTTGTGCACAATCTGCTTCCAGACTTGTGTAGAAAATTAAAAGATTCAGAAAGTTCTTGGGCAGTATCATCGTCAGCTCAGATATTAGCTACCGCACAGTACTACGAGAATAGAGACAAGGATGAGAAAGATAAAGTAGAGAAGAAAACTAGAGAACTCAAAACGAAGGTTTTGCTACAGCAAGCCTATCCTCCACGTGGTGGTGGTAACAGAAATAATAATGGTCCGAATCACTACCGGAACACTTTTCAGCAGCCTCAGAGAAACTTGCAGAGATTCGATTACAATCAAAACCGCGTAGGTCCCAACCAGTGTTTATACTGCAAACAAGAGGGTCATTACAAATATGACTGTCCTGCCCTGCCACAACGAACAAACGAATTTTCTGGTGTAAGATGTCGTGGTAGTCAGCAAGCGCCCAGAGGTAGAGGGCGTGGAAACACCCCTCAGGACGCACGTCCCCTTCCACCACAAAACTCTATGAACAGGTTTGACCAGCAAAATAACGTATCTGACAGGACAGCTCAATACTACGTCGATGAGTATTACACAGAAAATGAGCAGTGGGAGAATAACGATTGCTAGGACGGCCTTAGACAAGGAGAGGGAGTTGTTTCAGTTCCAGTAGATCAGAGTGGACCTTACGTTGAGGTGAATACATCGGGTGTGTCAGAACCTTTCCTGTTGGATACTGGTGCTACAAAGAGTTCTATTATGCACTCCAAACTCCCTGGCGCACCTTTGTCTGGCGAAATGAACGTTTCCGTAGGTTTTTCTGGCGCCCCGGTTAGAAATCCGATTTCTGACCCTTTATCTCTTTCTGTTGGTCCTTGTGAATTCGAAGCACCCCTTATTTTGACAACAGGTTGTGGTGAAAATTTGCTAGGATTAGATTTGCTAAAAAGATTGTATGCGACTTTGTACTGTTCTCCCTCAGGAGTACAACTGACTTTAGGTAAGAAAGTGGTTTCTCCCATATATTTGTCGAGAAATACGCTTCCAACAGAATTGACACTTCTTCCGGATATTCTTTGGGCTACTGGTCCGAATGATGTAGGTCTTTTAGAAATTCCACCGTATATTGTAACGTTGAAGTCGAATGTCAAAATGCCACGAATTCCCCAATACAGAATATCCAATGAGGGCGAAAAAGCTTTGCTAGCGATTGTTTACGAGTTGATTGAGAAAGACGTAATTGAGGAAACACGAGCCAATGTTTGCAATAGTCCTGTTCTGCCTGTTTTAAAACGAACTGACCCTTCTCAGCCACCTGTGTATAGATTCGTGATCGATCTTAGGGAAGTAAATAAGATAGTGGTGCCACAATTCCCAGTTGTCCCCGACATTACAACATTATTGACTATGATTCCAGCATCCGCATCCTGGTTTTCGGTGATTGACCTGAAGAATGCTTTCTTCAGTATCCCGATTGCTGAGGAAAGCAGGGATATTTTTTCCTTTAGTTTAGGTGGTCGCAGTTTCCGCTTTAAACGCGCTCCTCAAGGCTACTGTGAGAGCCCCTCAATATACAGTCAAGCTCTGAAAAGCCAGCTCGACGCGATGGTTTTGCCCAAAGTTTCCACTCTCGTACAGTACGTGGACGATTTGCTCATAGCCGCGGATACTGAGAAAATATGTAAAATGGCCACATTGGCACTACTGCGTCATCTATGTGATCTACATCACAAGGTGTCACTTTCCAAGCTCCAATATTGCCGACAAGAAGTGACCTACTTAGGTCATCTCTTATCGAAGGAGGGAAGGAAACTGACCCCAGAAAGAATTCAGGCAATAGCGAAATTAAATGTGCCAAGAACGCAGAGGGAAGTACGCGCTTTCTTGGGCATTACATCGTACTGTAGACAGTGGATTCCAAATTTTTCGTTATTAGCCAAACCCTTATTGGCACTAACGTGTACAAATACACCCAATCCCATTCCTTGGTCCGATGAGTGTCAGAAAAGTTTTCTCGAATTACGCACAGCATTATGTTCGGCCCCTGTGTTAGGTAACCCCAACTACAGTAAACCTTTCACATTATACGTCCACGAGAAGGAGGGTTGTGCATTGTCTGTGCTGACTCAGTTATATGGAGATAGACAACGGCCATGCGCCTATTTTTCGTCAACTTTGGATCCGGTAGCACGAGCATTGCCAAGTTGTCTAAGGGCCACAGCAGCAGCAGCTGTTTCTATTCGACAGTCTGCAGGTCTAGTAATGAATAATACACTAATCGTGATGGTTCCGCATGCAGTAGACACATTGTTAAATAGGACTAAGACACAGCACTTAACTAGTGCTCGACTGTCCAGTTATGAATTGACGCTACTAGCAAGCCATGTGCACATCAAAAGGTGCAGTACTCTGAACATAGCCACCTTGTTACCAATTGCTGAGGAATCGGATGCTTCAGAACAGCACGATTGTTTCCTCAGAACGGAGGAGGAGACAAAAGGGAGAGTTGATCTACTCGATATTCCACTCGCTGAATGTGATGGTACATTATGGGTGGATGGTTCATGCTTTAAACTCCCAAATGGTAACGTGACTACAGCGTATGCTGTCACAACTCTGCACACAATCGTTGAAACTGCGCGAATACCACATGGTTCGGCTCAAGCCGCCGAACTTGTGGCGTTAACGAGAGCATGTGTGTTATCAAAAGGAATGAAAGTGACTGTCTATACCGACAGTCAGTATGCTTTTGGAGTGGCTCACAGTTTTGGTCGATTGTGGAGAGAACGTGGGTTCCTGACTTCGCATGGAGCTAAGATTCAGCACGGTCAGTTGGTGAATGAGCTTCTTGAATCACTGACGTTGCCCCTGAAAGTAGCAGTTGTAAAATGTAGTGCACACAAGAAAGTGATTGATGATGTTGGTCGTGGAAATGCATTTGCTGATGAAACTGCTAAAGAAACGGCAAAGAATGTGATGAGCCGAATGTATGTTGCGAGCCCAGAAAGATGGACTGGTGATGTTGGAATATGTGAAGACACAATAGAAAGTGTGAAGTCCATCCAAGCTGAGGCCACGGAGAAAGAGTTAAGCATGTGGAAAGAAAGTACAGGGAGAATGGATGCAAATGGTTGTTGGATTGAATCGACAGAGCAACAAAGATGGATGTTACCCGATGCATATGTGCCTGCAGTGGTTACAATGGCTCATGGGATGGCCCATATCAGCGCGAAAGGGATTTGCGAGTTGTTGGCCCCAGTGTGGAAGAATTCAGGGATTCCCAAGTGTGCAGAGAATGTTGTCAAGAATTGCATGATATGTCTGAAACACAATCCTGGTAGGGGAACCCCAACTCCAGCTGGTCATTTCGCACCTCCTACGTATCCGTTCGAGGTTTTGCAGCTAGATTTCATACACATGGAGAGGTGCAACAACTTAAAATATGTGCTCGTGGTTGTTTGCGCCTTCTCAAGGTGGGTAGAAGCCTATCCCCTAAGGGACAATACTGCCTTGTCCACAGCGAAAGCCCTTGTGAAAGAGTTCATCCCCAGATTCGGAATGCCTAGAATGGTCTGGTCGGACAACGGAAGTGAATTTGTGGGTTGTGTGATGAAGCGAGTGTGTGAAGGGCTAGGCATTAGTCAGAAGTTCCACGCTGCAAATCACCCCCAATCAGCTGGATTAGTGGAATGTTACAATGGCACGCTTAAACTTAAATTGGCCAAAATCCAAGCGAGCACGGGTCTTAAATGGCCCGACGCTCTACCTTTAGCACTCCTATCCACCAGAATGACTGTGCATTCGCGAATGAAACTCAGCCCCTATGAAATAATCTTTGGTCGGCCAGCCAACATATGGGGAGTGCCTAGGCCCACGAAGTTTAGCGAGCTGCAACACCCCATTTTGCTCGACTATCTGTATGAATTGACGGCTAAATTGCGTGTTTTATATCAACAGGTCCACAACACCTTGCCTCCGGTTTCCGAGACACCGGGTCATTCCATTGACCCTGGCTCCTGGGTTCTGGTCAAGAATTTCCAGAGGACAAGGAACGACCAGCCCAGATGGACCGGACCACACCTCGTCCTCCTGTCTACAAGGTCGACCGTTAAAGTGGAGGGGAAGGCCAATTGGGTCCACGGGATCCA
The DNA here is from genome assembly GCF_964261635.1 of Lissotriton helveticus. NCBI lineage: Eukaryota > Metazoa > Chordata > Amphibia > Caudata > Salamandridae > Lissotriton > Lissotriton helveticus. Next base: position 1,691,493,880 of record NC_136061.1, on the reverse strand, counting down.
TTGTAAGAAAATACCTTTCCCTCTGCCACATGACCAATGGGTCCGGACAGGAGGCACTGACTCAAAGCGCACAACTGATGAACGCATAAAAGAAGCTAAACGTGATTGTAAAAGTGGGAACATTTTTCAAGAAACTACGCCGCCATCAGAACAATTGAACTCTGTGGAACCTGAGCTACTATTTCCGGACCAGACAGCACCCGGGAAAAGACGCTATAATTTGCGACCGAGAAAAGCAGACTAAAGTAAAAGTGATTTATTTTTTTGATCCGAGAGAAAAACCTGTGGACTAATAAAATAATAAGTTTTTCCTTCCAAAATGCTATTTTGAAAATGCAGATTCTCCCATCTAGGTAACTTGCTTATTTTTGTTTTTTTTTGAACCGCCATCCGGGTTCCGCTGCTAGGGTCGCGGTTGATTAAAGACTTTTGGGTGCAGCTGACAACAATAGGTTGCTGGTTCCAGTTGGTCGAAGGGAGCCACCCTAGACTGACGGAAGCATCCTTTAGCAGAAACAACCTACCGCCGCGGGCAGCACCTTAGAGAGGATGGAGTTTCCTGATGTGGAGAGAACTGCCAAACAAATGAACTTTAAGCAGAGACTTTTGAAAACAATGAGAAAGAAAATTTTTATAATGATGTGTATTTTTATGCTATTTAGCGTAATGGTGTTTTTGATAAGCTATGTTTTATTCTCTTCTCATATGACATTCACGCCTACTACATCGCCCATACCTCCCCCTACTGTTTCCTCTCATTCTTTCCACTCTTTGCCTGACCACGAATCAAATAGGAGATTAGAGTTCATTAATAACTCCTTCGTTCAGCTATTACACCAACACCAACTTGTAATGAACACAACCAACTGTTGGGTGTGTGGCCTCATGCCCCACACCACGGATAGAGGTATCCCCTATTTGGTCCTGCCATTTAGTCACAATGGGTCAGTATGGGCATATAGGACAATGTTCATATATGCACGAGAAATCCAACCCCTACGTTCTGTAAAAGACAACCTCAAGACTAGCGCCCTAGTGAAAGGTATAGTTGACATGATCAAGGAAGTGACTTCTTACGAAGATGCCCCGGACGATGAGATACTTGCATATGTAGGTTGGAATGTGACCGGATATGGCACTACATTAAGTGAGAAACAGCAAGCCAAGAGATCGTCCCCTATCTGGATCGTACCCCATCAAGGTCACCTGTGTCTGCAAGGTATTGGTAGGAATACCAGAGCTCAGCTAGGGAAGAGTGTCTGCACAGAAACGTACGTTTTTGGATCTCAGACTTCCCCTGCCTTTTTAGCCGCAAAGGGTACTTATTTCATCTGCCACGATAGAGCCTATACATGGTTGCCCCCTGACTTCTCGGGCTCATGTTTTGTTTCATTCCTGTTACCTCCCACCTACACAGCAGCGGCGGATTACCATCGGACAAGGGTAGTTAGAGGTGTTTTGAGTAGAGAAGACACTGCGGGTCAAGAATTTGGTGACTTTGCAATGGGTATTCTGCCGTTCTGGGGAGCCATGGTTAACAGCAGAAACATAAGGCAATTGACAAGGGTAGTTGAGTCCACCGTGATTGAAACTGCCGGTGCCCTTAGTAACCTGACTGCTGAGCTCCAGTTGGATCGACTGATGACCCTTCAGAACCGGGTCGCTTTGGATACAATACTTGCGGACCGGGGTGGAGTATGCAAATTGATCCAGTCCAGTTGTTGCATTTTCATTCCAGATAATGCTCCAACAGTGTACGGGGCCATCTCCAAACTACATAAGATTTCCGAATCTATTCATGTGGATAAAGGAGATTGGTCATTAATGGGATGGTTCTGGGAACTGATATCTGCCTGGGGATGGAAAATTCTGATGGTCATTGGGATGGTCTTAGCCATTCTTTTCCTGTTCTGTCTATGCATACAGTGTGCTCCTGCAATATGTGGCCTCTGTGCTACATCATGTGTAAGGAAGCCTGTGTCAAGACATGAACTCAGCACTAGAATGATGTTGCAGCAACATCTCAATGACTTTAGGAATATAGATCTGGACTCAGATTAACATGAGGATAGATTAATTGCCTATGAAAGGGCAAAAGGAGGGTCTGTGGTTCTGAAAAATATGGATCCATAATAGTACCGGACTCGAGAATAAAAAACTTCGTCGAAATGGGACGAATTTGGTATCAAAAGACCGATAATGACGAGTACATCAAGTACATATATTTTCGGCATATTCGAGTGACAATTTCACCTCGAAATCGTCATTTACCTTCTGAACCCTTAGTTGCATGTTGCCCTCTACATAGGCCTTAATCCAGTCGAATTTGATTCCACAAGGACACATACTCCTTAATCGACTTCTTCCTGACCCCAGTACAAGTTAGAACCATTGCCCCAGGCCGAGCTCGTTAGGTCAGTTCCCTCCCAGTGGCCGAGCAAGATAGTATCTAGGCCCAACCGGCCATAAAGCCATTTCAGCACGCACACCTGCCATATCTCGCTCACATCTTTCTTCACTCCTTTTCCTCACTTATTTTATGGTGGGGAGGTGACCATTTTTATTAGGGGTCCAGCGATATCTGATGAAATGTTGGGCCTTGCCGGATGATTTGTTATGGGCAGCACGACGTGAAATATGTACATGTCATCATGACTCTGCTTTCTTTTTGTAATCAGTAACCATAAATGAAATACCACGCACCCAAGGAATGTTTTGCCAAAGGGTAAATATTGTGTATAAGAAGAGAAGCCTAACTTTGTGAAAGTGCGCAGTCTCCTGAATATACTTGTATCGTACTTCTAGGACCCTGTCACCTTGGTTGCAGCCAATAAACGAATCTTTGACTTCACCTGGAAGACTCTGAAGTTTCTGTGGGTCTGACTCAGGAGAACCCGAGGTCTTTGGTGTGTTGATCCCCTGGCACCGCTGGGTTACCGGTTCGGTACCAGTTCCTAAAAACCCAGTACCTCAACATCTTCCGATAAAAATGATACCTTACTTGTGTGGGTCTGCCTAGCTCCCACAATAGGAAAGAGCAGAAAAAGTAACATTAACAGATCAAATATTTCCTCTCAAAACCAACCCTTCTTTTACAATTTGTGTAGCTGTAGATTTTGGGCCTTAGCGCAGTCGTGACCTAGAGACTGTACCAAACCCACATATTTCTGACAAACTAAACACCCAGGGGAGTCCAGGGTAGGAAATTTGTATGATTCTCACCAGGAGTCCTTTCCCAGAAGGCCTTTCTAACCTCAACCTTTGGCTAAAACATATTTTTTTCCAATCTCTGATAGGGAAAGTTCTGGTATCTGTGGAGAGCCACACATTTCGTACCACCCAACATTCCTCTAATTCTCCTGGCATCTCACTTGTGAGGGTGGGGCTTGTGCCAGCGATTGGAAAGGGCCCACAACAGAATGTGAGGACATCAGCTTTTCCTGTAAATATGATCACCATCTTTGGTAATGGGGCAGCTGCAGTATTTGAGTTGAGAATCGGCCATCCCCAGGGAAACCCACCAAATCCAGAAATGTCTGAAAACTAGACAGCGGGGGAAGTCGAGGGAAGAGCCTTGCATGGATTCTATGTGGGTTTCTTACCCACAATGTCCTGAAAACCTCAAACTGCTTAGAAGTGCACACTTTTCTTACAATCTTGTGAAGTCAACTGCCGGCATTGTCAGGGATCCACAATATTCCTAATACTGAGCATTCTCCCAATACATATTGTACCTCATTTGTGTGGCTGGGCAAAGGGCCCAGAACAGGAATGAATCAAACACAGGCTAATGGGAGTCTCCCATGAGGAATCCCATTAAACATGGTCTGATCCATTCCTGAGGGTGGTTGCCCATTCAGGCCCAATCACCCACTCCCCCAATTGCTGATTTCTCCATTTTGTGTTTTGGGACCTTTTGAGTTGCAGATGTTTGGAAATATTTGGAGTAAACTCTGAATACTCTGATTAGGGGGTACAGGTCCATGTCCAGGATGCCCAGGGGGGCTGCTCCCTCCCAAAAAAAGGGCTACTCTGAAACAAATCCTGGGGGCATATTTATGGGACTTGTGGCTCCAGGCAGTGCAGCAAGTTATCTTGCTGCGTGGGGGTTGTGGCCTGGTGCTTGGCAAGATGGCTGCACTGTAATGTTGCTCTGCGGGCCGCCGAACGATATCCTGCGTATATCCTGGCAATACCGAGCCATCCATTGAATTACTCTGTGGGACCTAATTGCTGTGTACCTGGTTGATCTGACGTTGTGTTTTGCTCCATCGTGAGTGTGCTGGAAGGAGATTGGCAGCAAGTGACGTGCTATGGTGCTGCAGTAATGGCGGCTGAGTGAGTCTGGGGAATTCGCCTCCAAGCTCCCTGGCTGCGTGGGAGTATGCTGCTGGAGCGGTTGAACCAGACCGGAGGGCAACACAGGCTGCGCTGAGCGGCACAACACCCCTGGATGTGTTCTGTGACCGGGGGAGCCCACACCAACAGCTGTAGAAGGTGAGCGGGGAGCCTGGGCGGTTTAATCGGGACGCTGTGGCAGGCAAGCAGCCGCGCTGGATCAGGGAGTAGGCCGCAGGTGGGCCGCAAGGCTGGAAGTCGGTGCAACGGCGGAGTCGACCGCCGCGACGCAGCATCGATCTTGTGGCCCCTTCCTCTCATGTTGTTGCCGCCCGATCCCCCGATGTGTGGACTGGAAGGATAGTAACTGACCGCTCCTGGACAGACTGCATGTTGGCGACGCGGCGGGGGGGCCCGAGTGTTGCAGAGAGACAGGGTTAACCTACAAGAAAGTTGGCTGAGATGACAATCTGTTGCATCAAGCTTTGGGTCGCACTCGGATATCGCAGTGTGTCCCTTTGGCTTCCACCTCTCAGGACCACGTGTCGGCGCCCCCCGTCACTCTGTGCTGGGACATGCTAACATTTGTAAACACTTGGCTGCACCACCACTAGGAGGCCAGCTGAAGTGGTACTTTATTATCCGGCGTCATCGGGGCTCAGTTGGGCAGCGTAGTGCCCCCCACTGTGACACAGGGTCGACTCTGGTCCCTGGGACCATCCATGATCACTGACAAATAGCACAAAACTCCGGCCAACTGGGGAGGGAGCTGCCGTGGAGCAGAAGGAGATAATACTGCGGGCCACTTTCTGGCTGCACCACTTGAACTTCATAGTGTAGATCTCTGGGGGTGAGCACATCACAATGCAAAGTGTGGAATTGTTTTGTTTAATTGTGCTGTGCTTTCCCCGACTGTGGTGTGAAACATGGGAAAACCAGAAAAAAAAACTGCGTCTTACATTTGAATTATGCAAGGGCGACAAGTCTGTGCAAAACGTGGCCTCAGACCTGGATTCATCATCGCAGGCCCCCACAGCACTTGAGAAATCGCTTGCTGCCATTTAAGCAAGTCTCCAGGCCATAGATGGAAAAATTGAGGGCCTCAACGGTAGGAGGGACCACTTTTCAGCAAAACTGGATAAGCAGGCAGCGCGAAGTGGAGAAGCGGAACAGTGCATCACGGATTACAACAGGTTGCTACGAAGACATCGGACATCACGAAACTCCTAACTGTTAGACAAGTGAAAAATTAGGGCATTGAAGCGCGGTCCAGGCGCAACAACATTCACATTTTGGGCCTTCCCAAATCCACCAATGTGGGGCGCTTGGAGGACTACATGAAGACGTTACTACGGGACATTTGCGGCACTGACAACTTATCAACACTATTTGCTGTGGAGCGACTGTGCAGGCGGCCCAGAAGGAGTTTCAAAACGTCAAGAAGGTACTGCTGAAGGTACAGATCCCTTATGCCATGCTCAATCCGGCGAGACTGCGCATTGGAGAGGTAGATAACGGCAAGATCTTTACGAATCCAAAGCAAGCAATGGAGCATGCTAGATCTCTACAGCGTCAGCGGAATTTCCCGGTCCACACATCGGATGTCGATGATTGAACAATAAGAGGGTCTGGGCCCTGCGACAGTGTATGTACATGTCTGCACTAACGGGTGTTCAGCTGATCCTGGATGTTGTTTTGTATGATTCTTACACCGCAGATATAGTCTTGATTTGCATGCACAAAGCACTGGATAGGAATGACACTTGTTGTGACATTTATGAATAAGACAGTCAGATCTGTGTGGATAACGTTGCTGGGTAAAGAAATACTAAGGGTTTGGCGATCCAAAGTGTTGCTCTACTGTACTTTGCTTTCTCATGTTTCTAGTGTGACCATGTGCTTTCCACTAAATGTCCTATACTTGGTCTTTTACTATGTGACTGATGGTTTGGCCATGGTGGTGGGACGAGTTGACACATTGGCGGCCCCCTTCCTACTAGATCTAGGAGTGGATTTTGCCGCTAAGACCCCTAATGGGTATTCCCCACCCGATACACCGTTTCCTGTTGTTTTTGTTGGGTTGGGAGTTACATGAGGGTCAGGCCTTAGGCAAATTGGGGATGCTGAAGTGGGTGGGTGGAGGGAGGGAATGTTCTACTTGATCTAGTCAAACGTACTGTGCTTGGAGATGTGACAACACTTATGATTTGTGTTGCTATATGTACATGTGCTCTGGAATGGTAAGCTATATCTACTGTGCCTATCACCGCTATAGATGAAAGTAGAAACGTATAACTGTATAACTTGGAATATCCGCGGTTTAAATACACCTAAGAAGACCAGGCAAATGTTGGCGCAGCTGGACAAACATAATGTAAAGATTGCTCTTTTGCAGGAGACACACCTGAGTAAACATACGGAGGCCAAGTGGCGTGCAGATGGGTGGCCTACCGGGTGGCCTTACCGTACTCCACTTATGCGAGGGGGGTCCTTTTTCTCATTAAGAGGGGTGTGCCATTTAAGGCTCTACAGACCTGTGTAGACACAGAGGGTTGCTGGGCTATGGTGCAGGGCAAGCTGGGGATGGTGCTGGTTACAATAGTAAACATGTATGGTCCTGTGGTGGATGATACTTTCTTGCAAATGTTTAATGTACTACGCACTTGGCCGGAGGCTGCGCTCATATGGGGGGGGGATCTCAAAGCCCACCTCATTCCTCAAGTGGATAAATCCAACCCGGCTGGAGTGCGCACAATTAAAGTTGCACAGTGCATAAGAGATGGCATTTTGGAGATGGGCTTGGTGGACATCTGGCGCCTGCGAAATGAGGGAGTTTTAGCAGGTACACACATAACACCAGTGTTTAACAGTTGGTCTCAGCTGGACTACTGGCTGCTCAATGAGGAAGCCAATGGGTGGATGGATAAGGTTCACACACTACCGTGGACTTTATCTGACCACAACCCTGTTGTCCATGAAATGTATATACCTGCCAACCCGCACCGACCATTCACGTGGCGCTTTAGAGCAGATGCACTAGATCCACTATACGTCGACACTATCAGGACTGCTATTATAAAATATTTTGAAATAAATGTGGGGTTAGTTGAAAGCCAGGCGACCCTAAGGGAAGCCTTTAAGATGACAATTAGGGGGGGGTGTATAAGTACCTTGGCGGGGATCCTAAGAGACATTATAGGACAGTTGCGCAAGATTGAGGAAGAGCTAGGGGCTCTCGAGACCCAATACAAAACGCAACGTCCAAGGAGATACTGGCCCAAATTCACGAGCAAGTAGAAGAATATAACCCTTTAGCAGATACGGAAGTGAAGTATTTATCCAAGCGGCATGTGGCCAGGACCTGCGGCGAGGGTGGGAGGCCGGTCAGGATTTTAGCTAATAGATTGCGCGATAGGACTGATAACCCCCCGATTGATCACATCATTGATGCAGCTGGGGGAGGCACATTATTCCCAACACACTATAGTGGAGCCATTCCAGAAATTCTTTGCCTGTATGTATACCACTCGGGGGGATGGATGACTCTGCTATGAATGACTATTTAGAAGATACGGCCTGTGCACGGTTATCAGACGACCACAGAACATATTTAAGCCTTCCCATTGATGAATATCTGCTGCATTGCATTACTCCATATTTATGAAGCCAATCAAATCCACGCAAAGTGGCTTTGCATGGCTTCATACATATGACTTGCCACTTTGCGTCATGCATGTGCCGCGTTGAGTGGAGCGAGCATGACGCAAGGACCTCGCAAATATCCCCCTGATGTCTAGTGGACTTTCTGCCCACCCTATTGGACAGATTAGGGGTGAACACCCCATCAATCCACTGGTGGGGGCCGAAAGAGTAATGGAACCTGCTGTGGGGGAGAGCACAGGCAAATGTCCAGTGGGGCTGCCCCCCACTTTTGATATCCCTGGATTCTAGTGGATGGATACCTGCTTGGGGATTGTGCTCCTGCAGCGACCCCCAGGAAAAAAATCCTCTACAGAAATATCAGTTTCCATGCCCCCGAGCACCCAATCAGTGAAAATGTAGTGAGACAATCCACTCATTTCCCTTTCACTTTGAGTGGACATGATGTCAGTGTGCCATGCGCCCTGATGGTAATTTCAACAATAGCAAAAAAAAAACTCATGCTTCGAGGGAATCTGTTCCCCAGCAGTTAAACTTCAAAAATATTAACAGAGAATTGCACAGCCCTCCTCAACATCAGCCAATTGCTAACAGATGCACTGAGGGGGGATTTTGGCCAAAGCTGTGCTTACCAGGTTAATACAACAACTTCAACAAACAGACACAGAACACAGAACCCACTCTGCCCCCCAGCAACGAAAGTCAGCCTACCATCTCCTCCTGGACCCCAACCACCACCGAAGACACTGCATTGACCATGAAAGGCATTCACTCAGGAGCCCCCACGGACCCCTGCCCTCCGCACATCTTCCACAGAACTGACCCTGCCATTGCACCAGAGCTACGATGCACCATCAATGCCTGCCTTGAAATGGCACATTCCCCAACCACTGGAAACGTGCAGAAGTCAAGCCCCTCCTCAAAAAGCCCTCAGCAGATCCAACGACTCCACAACGCTGGCATACAGGGGACCGCCCTTGACTGGCTCTACTCCTCCCTCACAGGCAGAACCCACAGAATCAGACTTCCTCCCTTCCTCTCTGAACCTACATAGATCAGCTGCAGAGTACCCAAAGGATCATCGCTCAGCCCCACGCTCTTCAACGTCCACATGCCCCCCCTCGCCGCCATCATCATACAGCACAGACTCAGCATGTTATATTACGCCGATGACACCCTGCTCATCCTCTCTCTCATCAAGAACCCCCTCACAACCATACTCAGCTTCCAGGAAGGAATGAAGGATGTTGCCACCTGGATGAAGTCCTCGTCCTCGCACCATCCCCTTCTGCATGAGACAACACCTGGTGGCCCACTGTCCTCAGCAGCCCTCCCACATCCACAGACCAACCCCGGAACCTCTGCATCATACTCAACTCCTCCCTCTCCATGACCCCGGCAGATCAACGCCGTCGCCTCCACCTGCTTCAACACCCACCGCATCATTCAAATGACCTTCAAATGGATCCACTCGAATCAAGAAAGACCATCACCCACGCACTAATAACCAGCAGATAAGACTATGGAAATGCCCTCTACTCCGGGATCAACAAATCTCTGCTCGGCAAGCTCCAGACGATAAAGAACACCGCAACCAGGTTCGTCCTCGGCGTATCCCGACACAAACACATCACCCCACACCTGTGAAATCTCCACTGGCTCCCCGTTAAGAAGAGAGTAATCTTCAAGATATTCACACACACATACAAATGCTTCCACAACATTGGACCCCAATATCTCAACGAAAGAATCACCTCCATGCACCCAAGAGAAACCTCCGATCCTCTGGCCTCGCCCTCACTGAAACCCTGTGTCTCTGCAGGGCCAGAAAAGGTGGAAGAGCCTTCTCATACATTCCAGCAAAGACCTGGAATAAGCTTCCGATCAACCTCAGACTTGCACCCTCTCTGCACAACTTCAGGAAGACCCTCAAGACCTGGCTCTTCGACTAACCAGAGCTGCTCCCCCGCACCTCAGTGAGTAGCGTGCTTCACAATTCCCTGATTTATTGATTGTTAATGCATTGAAACTTCTATTTATTTATTTGTGCATATTTAAATATAGAACATGCTATGGTCCTGACGTAGGGAAAGGCCTTGCCAAACAATTTTTTTCATGACAGTGTAGCCCCCAGTTAAGAACGCCTCTGGAATGGGTACGGGAGCTCTACATGCCAAGAGGAAAGTTCTGCAATTTTAAGAGTGAGCAGAAGGATTCATTATGCCTAGCCAGATGCTACAATTTGCAGGAAGTTGTCACTCGGTAGGAGGGGACCTGATGGCACAACTTGAGTGCACAAAGTGGATGTAAAAGTGGTACACTAGCACCCAGATCTGATATCCCGTCTGTACTAAAGAAGAACTGCCCTGCTGTTTCCTGGACCCAGCAAAGAGAGGCTGCACCAAAGACTGGACTTCACATGCTGCTATTTGAGCTAGCAAAGAGAGGACTGTGCCTATAGTGCCCTGTTCAAGGAAAAATCATCCTGTGCCTCAGACAGAAGCAGTGACTCCAGGAGTCACTTCGCTGACTTCATTTCACAGCTACCCCGGGCCACAAAAGCTGAAGAAACCACGTTGGTGATTTGGCAGCAAACAACACCTGATCACCACTGACTGCTAAAATGGAGCCTGGAAGACTGATTCCCATAACTGTTGCCTTCGCTGTAATGGACACTAGTCAGCCAGTGGCAACTGATTTTTGGTAGGATGTCACCAGGACTTCAAGAGACATTGATCCCTGTGGCAAACGTCCCCCACAATGTTTGTGGGCTGATGGGCCTCCTGCATCCCTTACATAAGGACTACTCCGTTAAATTCTATGGTGGTTCACATATAGAGACTGGAACTGGACTGGGGATTGCTTTCACTGTGTCTACTTATACCTCTTCGATCCCCTTGGCTTACTTCCTACCAGGGGTGGTCACCCAAAGTGGGCTGGAGTAGTAGTTTACAACTCCATAAAAGTTGTACAAAGTTTACCACTAATGCGGTCCATTACAAAGAATTATTGTGAAAAAGCAATCATTTTTTATTTATTTGAAAAGTCATATTTCTGGAACCCTCCAGTCGGTTTTTGTTGTTGAGTTGTCTATTTAAAGATACAAATATCACATATTTTACTGAGTCTTGTTTCCTTCTCATCCAACTGCTTTGGTACTTCTTAATGCTTCACACTTGGTCCTTTGATAAATTCTGACTGCTCAATGCCACAGCCATCAAGGGTTGAGTTAAGATTTTTCAAACAAATCTGACTGGTCCCAATACAGATGGTGAGTTTACTACATAGTGAGTTTGTACAACTGCACCACGTAATAAACAAATTTGTTCACAATATAGATGGACAATGGCATCACGGAATTAGAGCTGGATTAGGTGGGGTTGGCCGGGTCATGAAAACAGTTATATCAAACTTTCTGTGGACGTTAATAGTGGCTATGTCATTGGAACAGTTTATCAACGTTCTGTAATAGTGGCTAATTTTAACAGCTGTGCGATGGTGTGCCAAACCTTGGGAGCACGCCCTAAAAGGCTTTGCTTGAGCGTTCTTATTTTTAGATTTTGCCTTTCGAGATGGAGGTTATCAGAGATCCGCAAGGAGCAGCATGCCCTAGAAGTGGTAAATTGCGAGCTAGGTCTTGCCGGGTTCTGGAGTGTAGAGCTTTATGAACTATGCTAGCCATTTTAGATGTGCTCCATGGTTCAATAGGGAACCATTTAATGGTGAGCAGCACTGATGTGATCAGAGGATTGTGTTCCTCAAATAAACTTTGCTGAAGCTTTCATGGACACCAATAAATCATGCATACCTAATAGTAAAGTTATTTTGGATGACACCAGGGACTGTACTACAAGTTGTACTACAGGGACTGTACTATAAGTTGATATCATCCTAAGTGATGAAAGTTTGTATTTATCATTGTAGTCTAAATTAATATTAAGCACCTACCACTAGAGAAATTATGTTGGCATGAAAGGCAAAATAAAGCTTATAGACAAGACACAATAAGGAGATTGTTTATAATATAGCAAGTTGAGGGAGGTAAGCAATGATGCAATTGGAGAAGGACAACAGGTCAAGGAGATCAAGGGAATTTTATTTTCATTGGATGGAGTTTTAGATTCTGTAATTACTTCAAAAACGAACTGTTAATAGTTAACTTGGTCAGGAAAAAAGTTGGTCACGTGACATTTTCAGTTGAAGTGACTTTTGTGTACAGTTGAGTGTCATATATGTAGTAATTTTATTTTACTTTATTTAAAGGATGCATAGAGTGACAGAGAATAATGTAGTTTTTTTGTTTGGTGTGATTCTTTAGCTGATTTAATTTTCCCTTGTAATTTTAGGAAATTCCACAACTTTTCTGCGAAATTTTACATTTAGGGCAAAACATGCTTGTCCAAATTTGTATTACTTTGTTCACAAGAGAGCACACTTGGATGGAAAGAAATCTTGAAATATACTGAAAGAAGCATAATGGGAAATTTCAAGTAATTTTGTAAATGTTGCGTGGCCAAAACTCAAGATTGAAATGCATTATACCAGTGTAATTCAAATTTGCCCCATGCCTGGCTGGGAAAACAACCACCCAAGAACTGTTCCATTATGTCCTATACATTCTGTAATGTGTTTTAGTAGTGAGGAAAGAATGACCATGTCAAAAGGTGTTTAAAATCCATAGAACAAGAAGTCTGCAGTCTGCTAAAGAATGTGAGTCTCTGTCCTAAAACCTGATCTAAAATTATCTAGAAGGCCAATTTCAACGATATATTGTTTTTCACAACTTTCTCAGTCTTCAGCAAGTGAGGTGTATTGGAAATGGGGTGGTAGATGTGCAAATCGTTTGGTTTAAAGCCTGTTTCTTTTTAACAGACTTGGGACCTGGCCAATTTCTAGGCAGCCAGAGACATGCCATACTCTAAGCAATAGTTCTGCCTAGTGGTGGCAGGGAAGGTAGTGTTAGTAAAATTTAAAACATCTAAATGGAGAAACATGATCTGAAAGAACTTTTAGTAATAGTTGGCTTCAGCTAATAACTGTACAGAGCTAAACAAGTGTGAAAGAAATATTTCAGGGCACCAGAGATGACATCCAATGTAGAAAGGATAAGTTAAAGTGTGCTGCACAGAGAAACCACTAAAAGTAACATCTCGAGAGGCCCAGGCAACAACAGATCCAGGTGTGTGCACCAAGTCTCGGCTACCCAGTTAGAATATTACAGATAGAGTGGTAGATTAATTTGAAGGCAGGTTTCCATAATAGAACATAATTTAATCTATAAAATAGTAAAATGAAGGTGGTATGGTATAGACATATACTACCATGGGTTAGATCCTTCTACTCTCTCGCAATTATAAAATGTGTTAGCCCCCAATATATCAAAAGCCGCCCTCAACCCACTTAGAGGTCAAACATCAAGAGACTCACATAAGCCAGTCACTTAATTTTCCTTTGTAACACTCTAAAGTATAACCCATAGGCTCATTAGGGATGAATTAGAGCAGAAAGTATGATACTTGATGGACAGCCAATAGACCACAGTAAATTCCTGCTCAGTTGTATTTAGTGGCTCAGGACTGAAAGAAGGATCACCGAGCCTCTCTCCTGAACATCGTCTTGATATTAAACAAACCGAGGGGCATATTTATGAGCCCCTTTTGTCAATGTAGTGTCACTTTTTGTGACGATCTGGCAGCACAAGTTACAAAAATATATTTATGAGATCACGCAAAGCCACTTTTCTTAGCTTTGAATGGCCTCATGTATATGGAGTAAGGCAAGACAGAGCAAATTGCTTTGTTACCTTACTCTTTGCTAGGGAGGCATTCCATGGGCTTTGCAGTGGGTATTCCCTTGCAACACCCATGGATTTTGATGTTGCTGCAGGTTTACAAAACCATGTAAACATGGGAATGCGCCAAACCTTATGCCACCCGAACGAAGGTACAATGAGGAGAAATAACTTTATTTCTCCTTATTTATTCCTGTTTCCATGTGTGCTGCATTTTGCAGCACATGTAGAAAGAGGAAAAAGTCTCCCAGGATTCTTTTGCACAGGAAGGTGTCTCCTGCCAACAACACAGGCACTCTTGCACCATGGTACAATGGTGTCTGCATTGGAGGTAGGCTGCTGTAACGGCACCATCACTGGGGGAAAAGGCAGGAAATATGATGCATTCCTGCCCTTTCACTTTGGCGCAGGGCAATGCTGTAAGGTGACTTGATGCACTGCCCCATGCCAAATCCCCATTAATGAGGCCCCTAGTCTATTTTGACTAGTACTAAAGTCACGTTATATAATCAGGTGGATAAATATGGCAAGCCACTGATTTAAGCTCCAATTATGAAATTATCAGAGGAGACGCGTGGGACTACACATCCCACCAACCTGGGGCTTTTGGTGAAGCAATACATCTCTCAGGACTGCTTGTTAACATTTAAAAATATAATCATGAAATGTCAAAGATGATGGACAAAAGCTGGAAAAAAATGGTACAGGACATAACAAATATAACTAGAACCAAGGAGGAGAAGCCAATTGGAGTTAGTCAAGAGACATCTTCAGAGTCAAAGTTTATGCATGGCACTGCAAGAAGTTAATTCCAGAGCAGCTGAAACTCCAGGGACTAGATAATGATCAAGATGCTAATCACATAACAGACCAAAAAGATACAATTGTCATCATGTGTGAAATTGTAAATCCTCTATGTTATTTTATGGTTGAGTACAGCTTGAGGGATGTAAACTCAAATTTGAAGGTGCTTCTCCAACTTCAAGAGAAGAGAAGACTCAGAGGGCATTTGAGCCAGTAGATTAGAACTGTTGCTGTTTGAATTTAGTAAGTTTAATGGCTGGGCAGTAGTAGGTTAACAACTGTAGAAGCAAAATCACTATAACGTACTATAATGTGTCTGGACCTCCCTAGTTCTATCTGTACTTGCAATGTACGTATTTTGGGAACAGTATCAGAATGTAAATGTAAATGTCATGGTACTTATAGAGCGCACTGTCACTAGACGGTCACCTTGCGGTGTCGCCTATTCGGCTTCCTGGCGCTGATACTCATACCGCTGTGGAACCCCTCCTGGCTTTCCCTGTGAAGTGTCCACTCCTGCGCACCCCCAGGGTGAAGCCAGGCATCCTTAGCGCTGTTGGGGCCGGTGTGGAGGCTAAGCAAGCTATTGCCCAGAGTTGCAGTGTGGGAAACACAGTGCTTGGAAATATTACTTTAAGAGGACAACTGAACCACCAATAGTGTAAAGATCTTTAAATGTTGTCAGGCAATAGCCTCCCTTACTTGTCTGTACTTCATATTACATTTGTTCTTGTGTACTTTAGTTAATCCTAATTTATCTATGAGATCTAGCTAATTCATTTGCATATGCATCATAGTACCCCTCGTCTGAAACTGATCTATCTGCAAAAACATCTCTTTCCTTACTCCTTATCTAATCATTCCAATTCTTATTTACTGCTGTAGTGACTACTGTTTCTCTAGCCTTCTATTATCTGTATCAATTCCAATTTATTGTGGTAGTAGATATACTCAGGAAATGATCTCTTTAATCTCTCTTTAGTTCCCTCATATCTGGTCTTACCTGCATCTTGATTTTCTTCTCTCTTTGTTGCTCAGCTTCAACCTCACTCTTAGTCTTTACCACACCTCTCCCTTGTATCCAGCTGGCTCTCTTCCAAATATTTCAATGTTTCTATTATTTGATTTTAAATGGGATTGTCAAAACTGGTTTACGATCTGGTGGGAATCAGTGGTAACAGGCTCCAATTAGGAAAAGTGAGGATTTTTACTTCTGTTAACTGTGGGACATCTTGCCACTGGTTTGATAAATTATCAACAGATACAACTCTATCAGCACATTATTCTCAAGGTAGCAAAGCAGAACGATCCAAGACTTACCAAGGGAAGAGGAGGGTAGTAGTTCAGATCTCAGAGGAACATGAGAGCAACAAGAAATATGAATGCCTAGCCACCTACAGTGAATACTAAACCAGTCATCTCCATTTGTCCTGCAACATCACTTATTGTTGATGTGTAGACTCTTCTTCATAAGCTCTCATGCATCAAAGCTCTCTGCACAAGAATATCCTTTTGTGAACAGCTTTCACCACTTACAGAGCAATTAAGACGTATCTCATCTTTAGGCATTAGGCTTCCACCATCAAGATCATTATAGAAAGAACTTCTGGGAAACTTCAAGGCTTCTGCAAGCCAGGTCCTAACTTATCAAATATGCTGGTTACCTAGGACCCTAACTCTTAAGCTCAAAGATCAGTCTGGATTACTGGGACGCACCTTCCTTCTGTTCACATATATATTGGCACAAATGCACTAAGTGGATTTATACTTTGTAAGATAGATAACAATTTGGATTCCAACACTCTGTTTTTTTAAATTACATCTTGATTTAAGCATCCCATAGAATGTCCAGCCTTAAGCTTTCATCTGCAGCATCTAGTGAATAGGGAGTGGAGCCAGGAAGAACAATGCTACAAAATTAATCTTGAACAGGCCACAGTACCTACAAAATTAATCTGACAATTTGACATTTGTCAGACAGGGAAGAATGATGATTTCAGTGGGGAATACAGTTGCACATGAAAGGGTGCTTTGCTCCAATCCTCCGGTTTCAGAATGCTGTAACACTTCAAAGTAGGAAGGATGAAGAATTGTCAGACTACCTCTAATCTGAAAGTATTTAACCAAGCCCCTCTCCTCAGACCATCCATACTCAGCATGTCCAAAATGTATTCCTGCTCTGTACAGTAAATACACCACACACACTGCATGCTCACCCCCAGCATACCTGCAGATCAAACATGCAGCCTCCATCCATTTCAGAAATGGATAGGGAAAATTACTGAGTTGAGAGAGACCAAGCAGACCTTTACATATGGGAGACCAGCCAACAATTGTCCTTGAAGATAACAGGAAAGAAAAAAAGATTGTCACCTACTCTATAATCACTCGTTGACAGTGTTTTCCTTTACTTACTTTAAGTAGCAGTAGTCTGTGAGCTTTCAACTTTGGGCTCAGAAACAAATATCTTTGGCTAATAAGTTGCAGACCCGTAGCACTAGTCAAGGGTCCAGGGCCAGAGAGTGACCTGCAGGGTCCAGGAAAAGTCCAGGACATACTAGCCAGCTGGGCAGGTAGATGGTTTCTTTAGCTTTTTTGTCCAGCAAGCTTAACAGAAGGCTAGCCAACCAGCACTTGGAGTTTGCTTACTCACTAGTCCCTAGCTAGCATGGGTGGGGGCAGGTCCAGCCCTGAGGATCTCAATCCAAAGGTTTAACAGCAGGAGTAGCCCTTCTGTTTGTAACATCCATTCTTGGTTCAATAGATGTAGCAGGTACAGCCTTCCTTGTGCATCCTTTCTTTCTGAGGTCCACAGGTTCAGCAGGTGCAGTACTTCTGTTCTTTTAGAGTTCAGTGGTATTCTTAGGCAGGAAGCCAGGGATGCCATTCTTATGTCTCTAGAATACTCACTAGCCAATGGGGCTAAAATTCCCACTGGGCTACCCTGCCCATGTTCACATCATTTCCAGCAGGGTTGACACTAAACAACCCAATAGTGTGCCTCTCTGCCTCGCTCCCTGGAACAGAGCACACCCCTGAAGTGTGTCAAGTATAGTTAACCAAAGCTCCTGTAAACCAAGTTCTGTAATAGGTTTTCCCCCATGGAAGAGATCATAGTCTGTCTATCTGCCCAAACAGAAGAGGAGACTGCAGTGTTATTCACATTGGCCTATCAGACGTGGTAGACCAGTTGAAGATTGCCCATCTGCGGCAACAGCCCTCTGGCCATTCTGCACAGGGAGGTCATACCTCCTCCCACTAACAGTCCTTTTGTTCCCCATTACTGATAGTGCTTCAACCCTCTTGGTAGGAGGGCTACAGGCTGTCTCAGTTGACAACTGCTGTAGTTAATCAAAAACAGCAACTAGAACTTGGGCCAAGAAAGTGGTGACTTTTTGAAGTCACCTTTTGCATTTCATGTTTTTTTAGGTTTAAATAATTTTTTATTGAAGCAGCACGAAGTAACAGAACATACATTGCATGTGAGATGTGGGTCTGTGATGGATAGAAGCACATGTGGGTCTCAAAGGCCTTCCCGATGACATTCAAAAAATAATCCAGCCAGCAGAAGTATAGCGGAATAGACAGTGCTGCAATAACGAAGAAAAATCCCTCTGAATAAACCCCCCGAACCCCAAACTCCCCAACCCCTCCGACCCCTGGATCTATTAGTCCCGGCAGGTGGGGGGCCAGTCTAGCTGCCAGGATCCCGGTATATAACTTAAGATCCACATTCAGGAGAGATATCGGCCTATAGGAGCCGCACTTGGTTCTATCTTTCCCCGGTTTGGGAATGTCTGTAAGGGACGCCCGTAGGAGGTCAGGTGGAATAGCGCCCGGAGCTGAAAAGGAATTGAAGAGGCGAGTGAGAATCGGCGCTAGCGTCGTGCAAAATATTTTGTAAAAGAGGGATGTGTAACCGTCCGGCCCTGGAGCCTTCCCATGTTTAAGTTTTGCAATGGCGGAGATCACTTCCTCTATGCGGATATCCCTGTCTAGGAATTCTGCTTGCGACGGAGTCAGGGAGGGGAGAGCGACCGAGTCTAGATATTCCTCCGCTGCTAGGTCATCTAGAGGGCTACTTGTGTAAAAAGCTGCGTAGAAGCTGCGGAAGGTGACCACGGCTCCGTCGGACCCAGAGAGTTCCTTTACCAGGTGCCGTTGGCTCACCACCCGCAGCCTATTCGCTAGGAGACGGACGCATTTGTCCCCTCCAGTGTAGTAGGCGTGCCGCAGTCTCAGTGCCGCGTACTCCGCCCGGTCCATGTCCAGGGCTGCGAGGAGTTTCCTCGCCCCTTTAAGTTGCTTCCAGATTCTGGGAGCTCCCGTGCGTTGATGCATGTGTTCGAGTTCGCGCACCCGGTGCGTGAGCTCATCTCGTTCATGTTTTTTTAAATCTAACTTCAGCAATGTTAGGTTTAATGTAGCAATTAGTTTGATACATTGAAATACTATATTTGGTGGTCCCAAATGGAAGGTAACACTTACACTGTGAGCTACTGAAAGCCCATTTTAGGAAATGGTACTACTGTCCCTATTACAGTCATACTGACAATTTTGAATTTTCACCATCAGAACATGTAAAGTTCAAATTTGACGTAGCTTTCTTTTTAATATCTGTCACCCTGCCTCATGGGCTACTAAGGTCTGCCTTAGGTGTGACTGATAGATAGTGAAAAGAAAGTTTTGGATATGTCAGAAGGGCATTTTGCCATGTCAGGATGGCAGTTTAAAAGCTGTCTGACTAGGAATAAATGGCACACCCAGAGCTGTGTTTTCACTTTGCCAGACACAATAAGCACTGCAGTTCACTGATGACATTTAACTTACTAGCCCTGGGTACATTTTGTATCATTTACTGACAAAAACCTGGTTGTTTAACCAATAAATTCCTCTGCTATCTGGTTTATGCCCGCCGTCCTCACACCGAGACACCCACGGGTATTTGTGCGCTTTACAAATCTCATAAATAAATAAATATACTTGTGACTAATTGATAAGTTCAATATTTCAATCAAGGATTGGCCAACTGCACAAATACTTTAAGAGGGGCAAAGAAAATGCACCTGGCCTCATTAGAAGGGCCAGCAGCATCAGAACAACAATTGGGGCGGGGTCATGCAAAAACATCCCTTTCCTTACAAACTGTAACACTTTTGGAGCTCTGTTCCTATGTTTCAGCCGGTTTAGCTTTCTTCATAGCTTATTTATTAGCAGGTACTTTAGTAAAATGCAAAAAAGTGCTATAGTATAGACATGAATCAGGGCTTTATGTGCATTTTTAGCACATAGGAAAATGTCTGACTCACAGCACCTGACCCTGCCCCATTAAAATTCAACAAAACAATGTTGCAAACTGGAGCAGGTGCAACGCATTTTTTCAATGTCGCCCTGACCTTCAAGCGTCTTCGGATAGAAGATTATAATATTAAGTGCTCTCTTGCAATAATGACTATTTAATAAAATTACACTACAGGCCTTTCCATTTTCTGCTTCTCTGCTATCTTATTACCAACAAACTTTAATTGTGCTGGCCGAAAGATCTAATTTAACTGTAAAGTAAGCTGGTTGCTTATTAGCGAAGCTGTCCAGAGTCTTCAAAGGTCACATACTCTCATTTAAATGAGACAGTGCCATCAATTTCATCTGTGCTCATATTTTTATAACGCTATTTAAAAATAAAACTTGGTTGACGTTTATAACTTACAAGAAAATGACGACACCTAGAAGAAATGATGGGGCATATTTACAAGGAAATGACGAAGCACAGAGCTGCGGCAAATTTTGCAGCACTATCTCTGCCATTATCAAAACGCAGGGATGTGCCATACTTACAACAATACAGTGCACCCATGTTTTCCCTAGCGCTAGTGCTAAAAATAACTGCGCCAACACCAACGCAGACACCCTTGTGCCATATTGCAAGGGTACCTGTGTTGTAAGAATGATTGTTTATGTGCAGTAAGGTATAATAAGTAAATAATGGTGATTTGTTACTTTCAGAGAGGTAGCTAATTTCCATTATTTAATAATTGTGTGCAGGAAGGGATACATAAACCTTCCTACACATTAACAATCATTAAATGGCAATTTTGCTCTTTCTATGTGTGCTGCAGAATGCAAAAACAAGGAGAAATAAAAGCATTTCATCTAGTTGGAGCATTTTAATGCTTGCTATTGTATGGCGTTAGTTTTTGACGCTGACTCAGATTTACACCTCCTTGTAAATCTGGAGCAGCGTCAAAAAGCAATGGGTGTTGCAATGGAATGCCCAGATCAACACCCATTGCACGCACCTTTCACGTAGATACCTGCGTGAAAGGTACCGTATTTACAAAGTGGCATCAAGCCACAAAATGTGGCATAACAGCACTTTGTAAATATGGTGCAGGGCATTGTACAGCCTGAACTTCAAAAAAAGTAATGTTCCAGTGGCACAATCTCCTTGTAAATATGTCCCAATATCTGTTAAATAATGATGACCCTTGAGTTTAAAGCAAGATCCAAAGTTAACACTGACACGCCTCATGCTTGTCAGACACATTTTTGGAATTGAATTTACATATCAGTTGACATGAGTGATTAAAAAAGGAACAATGATATATATGAATGATAGATTAAGCTGATTTTTGTAAATGGTTGAGCCAATTCAGCTTGTGCCTTTAAGGATCAATTTTGTGTATTTAAATCACACCAATAGGTAATAAAAATAAGTGTACATATAATGGAAAATGAGGAGGAAATAGTGATAATTCACACTCAAAATTATGGGAATTCATTTAATCATAAGCAAAGCAATGCAATATCACAAAGCATAATGCATGGTAAGAGGCATACAACTATATGTTGGGGAAGTCTGGGAACCTTGTTACCCCAAGAAGGGACGTAGCTTCGGGAGGGGTGTTTGGGGTGTTACACTCCCCTTATTGATGTCTTTTCTGATAAATAGTTGGGTGCAGAGGCTTTCAGTTGGGTTTGATGAGGTGTCACCAGTAAGGTTTACATACACACACACACTCACACGCCCTCTCTATTTTGAAAGTCCTAAAAACATTTAGTTATTTTCCAAATTATTATGCTTTCTCTCACTTAGTAATCCTACCAATCCACACTCCTCTCCCTTTCCACTGCCCATTAGGCCCCTCTCATGCACGTTGCTTGTTGCATAATGTTTTTAACATGATATGCCTGCTTGATTGTTGGAAAATCTGAAGCTCCCACCCCCATCTTACTGAGCAGGCTACGCCCCTGGCCATAAGCAAGGCATTATTGAAAAACTAAGAGCAAAGCACAAAAATACATCAAACTAAAAATCAATGCAAATGAAAATGTTAGCAAGCACAACAACAAACAATGGTCGATACTAACTATATTGACCATTCCGTGAATGCGAGACCACCAGAATGCGAAAATTAGCAAGCTCTGTATAAGGCACCTTCCACAAAGATTTAAACCGTCATCATAAACTCTAGCCCTTTCTCAACATGTCATCAGTCATACTAGGAAAACAGTTTTTGTTGGACATTTGATGGCAGATTTTACATCTCTGAATTGGCTTAACTCTGGCAGAAAGCCTCTTTCTAAAATCTGATTGCCTTTCTACACTATGAAGTTTATTTTTGTAGGGTAATTATCTATGTTTGGCCTGCTTTCCATATTTATAATGGAAAGAATATGCCTGCATACACTTATTATTTGAGTCATCGCCATTAACAATAGTTTGTGGCATTTGTATTCCGGGCCTCAACATTTGGCTTTAGCACATATGTGTCTTGAACATGTGTTTCCATCCAAAACTAAATTCGTGCCAGTGTTAGCTGGTGGCAGGCACCAGCATTCATTTTTACTTTTATTTTATTTTGCAATTTTATATGGCACAGACATGGCTCGAATGCATCAGAGTGCTTTACAACAAGCAGGATACATTAGTTCTAAAGGGTTACAGTTATAGTAATTCAACTCAGATGTTTACATTGGTAGATGTGTGCAGGACTTACCACAAGAGACAGTTTCAGCAGTTGAGCAGAGGACATACACAGTTAAGGCATCGATTTAGATGATGGGGTCATATAACAAAGGTAGTTCAGATCACAGTGGACAGAGTACTTATGTCTGGTCGAGGCTAATTAACCAAGATGTCTATCAAATAGTAGGAGCTTGTGGTCCTTTTTGAAGGTGATTAGGCAGGTGGTTAGGCGGAGGGGGGGAGGCAGAGTTCCAGATTCTAGTGGCACTACCAGAGAAATACTGGATCATGTATTGTTTTTGATTGTAGGTGGGGGGTTCCAGGAGGAGGGATTGGGCATTCCTGGAACCCCTGTTTGCCCCGGAGATTTTCAGTTTCTTGTTTGGATATGAGGGTGAAGATGAGTGAATAGGGCCCGCGCTTCAATGGTAAGTCATTGGAGGGCTAACAGGGCAAGGGTAATGTGGTCAAATTTCTTGAGACCTAAAACAAAGCATTCTGCAGCATGTATTGTCGCTCTCAGTGGTCCTAGGTGAACTTTGGGAATGCCTGAGAGTAGGGCAGTTTCATTGTCTGTTCTGGAGAGAACGGCGACTGCACAACGTTTCTGAGGACTTGTTGCGGAATCAATTGTCTGATGCCGAAGTTGGTGTCATGCACTGGTGGCCATAGCTGCAATGTGAGATGATTATCAAGGGTGCTGCCAAGTGATCTGGCACTCTGGACAATGGCTGTGCAGCATTCCAGAGTGGGAAGGTTGGACATCCACTTTTGTACTGAGGTTTTAGATTTCCTAGGTGAGATCAAAAGAAATTCTGTTTTTGTTGGGTTGATCCAGGTTTGAATCAATGAGAGTGTATTTGACAGCAGGGCAATGTCTTCCGGGGATGAGATTTTCATGTATGTTTGGGTGTTGTCAACATAGATGTGGTAGAGAATTCCAGAGTTTCTGAGAATTACACATAGTGGTTTCTAGGTAGAGGTTACAAAGGGTTGGGCAGAGGATCAAACCTTGAAGGACCCCTTGGTGAATGCTGACTGGTCTTGAGAACGAGTTGCATATTTTCACAAATTGGGAGCGGTTGGTTAGGTCTAAGGAGACCAAACAAAATGGAGTATCAGGGGGTACACAGTAAGGCCGCCCCCACTCAGAGAAACACACTGCAATATGGAGCCCTACCAGATCAAACACCTAAGTACATGACCTCCGGGGGCTGTCTATATATAAACAGTGGGGACCCCGTGGGTGTGTAAACTAAACACTACTCCTCTAGGTCAAGGTGTATTTATTTATAAAATATATGCGTTGTAACAGGCCAAAAACCTCACCAATGAGAATGTTGTGAGTAGAGAGAGGGTGCCTCACGGTGGTAACACCTGAGGGGGTTCCTGGCTAACATTCACCAGTTTACCCACTTCTCATCATCCCTAAAGGATCTCTAAAGAGCCGGAGGGACGCGGTGACAGTGGCTTGAGCGAGACCGAGTCTCTGGGGACTCGTGATCATCAGACACGGGGTCCGTTTTTAATGGATGGGTGCTGGTATGCTTGACCTTAGCAACCACAAGGTACTCTGAGTGTGAAGATTTACATTTGAGAAACCCCTTGATTGCCCTGATGAAGTTGCTGGAATGTTGAGCAACGAAACATGTTGGCACGGCATTTAAGTAAACATGGTACATAACTAACCATTTTTAACCAGGAGGTTTGCAGCATTGGAATAAAGATTGGAAAGCCAGCAAACCTTACCAATTCTCACATTTTTATTCACCTATGGACCTAATACATAGGTCTGTATCCTTTGGGGTTTTAGCTGTTTAGGTGTGGTGATGAGCACATACATGAGTTATTATTCACTATTAGCACACCCGTTTTGGTTCTTTATTTAACACTGAGCTTCTTTGCTCGTTTCTTCTTCACAATAAATAACAGAGAGAGAGTGACCGATGATGAGAAGTGGGTAAACTGGTGAATGTTAGCCAGGAACCCCCTCGGGTGTTACTACCGCGAGGCACTCTCTCTCTCTCTACTGACAACATTCTCATTGGTAAGGTTTTTGGCCTGTTACAGCGCATATATTTTATAAATAAATACACCTTGACCTAGAGGAGTAGTGTTTAGTTTACACACCCACGGGGTCCCCACTTTTTATATATAGAAAGCCCCCGGAGGTCATGTAGTTAGGTGTTTGATCTGGTAAGGCTCCATATTGTAGTGTGTAGGTCTAAGGAGAGCCATTTGAGGACTGTGCCTCCACATACCATGCATTGTTCTAGAGTGCAATGGAGGTCTAGATGGTTGACAGTGACAAATGCAGCGGATAAGTCCAGGAGGACCAGGAGGCAGGAGATACCAGAGTGAAGGATTCAAAGGGAGTCAACCACTATTCAGAGGATCCCAGTTTCTGAACTGTGACCCCAGCAGAAACCTGATTGGAGAGTATTGGATATCTGTGATGCTTTTTTTTACATCAACAGGTACTGATTGACCCAGAGAAGAAAAATCAGAAAAGGGAGACAGAACAAAACAGAGAAAGTAGGAAAATAGTATCAATAGAGAAATACAACATGAAAAAGAGTGTGCAATAGAAAAAAACACGAAGTCCACGGTGGTGGAAGAACAAAATATGATGTGGCCTCACTTCAAGACAACCTTGATTTTCAGAGAACACTGGCGTCAGTGCTACTTGTACCTTTGAGCATTAAGTGCTACTTGAATCACATCAGCAGCACTTACTCAACCTAAGTATGTGCTGCTGTCCTTGGATTCATTTAGCAAGCATGCTTTTGTTTGTGCCAAGTGCTTAATCTGTCAAAATCATGGGGATCAATGAATACAACTTTATGCCTGTCTCTTTTCACCTTATTTAACCATGCTCTTTTTCTGTTCTTCCTTTCACCTCAGGCACACTATTTAATGCTTTCATTCCAGATTTATCGAATATAACAGCAGTTTAATCCCGTCAATGGTGAGCCACAGCAGTTATTTGTTACATAAATAGGAAAGGAAAACTGTAGTTGTAAAAGGAAAAGGCTTCAAAAGATCCCAACGAGTGGATGTCGGACCTTTTCAAAATACAGTTCCAAACAGAGTGGGAAACACAAATTAGCCCTGAAAGGACAAAGGACTCGTTACAAATTCATCATAAATGATAAACTCTATCAATACTGTACGCACCTTCCGGTTGGTGTTGCTGTTGAGAAGGGCCACATAAAGGAGCAGGACACAGGTCGTCCAAGCAATGGGTAGATTATATTAAGTGCTACTAATAGGTGGTTTGGGACAGATCTAGGAAGATGCCTCAGCTGACCCTCTGATCATCATTTGATTACTTTATTGCGGGCAAAGCCCATAACAGTTTGACACAGACAAAAGAAAATACAATATCCTCGGAGGATCACAGCATTTTGCACTTAATGACTCGAACTTTACAGTTGCATCAAATAAAATAAACAAGGAAGCTGTTCTCGCAAGCATAGAGTAACTGCTGTGTCTTCTAATAAAAGCAACACATTAACGTGCCACAGATTAATATGATAAATACAGCTTATCCAGTTTATGGTCAACATGCAACTGCAAATGGGAGCGACATTATGAACTATAAAAAGAGAAACAAAACTAAAACCATCAAGAATAAAACAAAAATGATTGACAGACCAAATGCTTCGACAGCAAAAGGATGATGCACCAGGTACCACTGGTGCATTAGACCCAGGCAATGACCCATTATGCCTTAAGGATGATTATCCAGCAACCTCAACAAGTTTTGCTGACTTTATCCTCCAAGTACAAAGGAGGTTTCATGACGTGACAGAGGTGAGGTGCTCTCAGGTGTCACATGTCAAGACCCTTGGAGCCTCCCAATAGTGCATTGTGCCCAACAGTCTATCAGGAACTATCCAGTGCTTCCATGGGGTCCCGTAAGCTGGACAAAAGAACAAAAAGTGGTCCTATGTCTCAAACGTTAATGAACAGAAGGGGCAATCAACAATCAGGTTCAAAGATTCTTTCCATTTTGCTGTGAAGGATTTCTGTGGAAGGTTATTATTTCTGAACTTAGGGGCAGATGTATCAAGATAGCCATTTGCGATTATTAAATAGCGATTTTTAAGGAATCGCTATTTAGAAATCGCAAAATGGCATGTATGAAAAAAGTCGCTATTTTTTAACGATTTCTTAATCTTCCTTAATTGCGAAATCGCAATTTGCGAATTCGCAATTAAGGAATCATTTCCCATTCATTCCTACGGACCAGGAGGCCCATAGGAATGATTGTGAAGTAATTCTCAAATTGCGAAATCACAATTTGCTAATCGCAATTTGAGAATTATTTCAAGGGTGCAGGGGTGTCTCAAAAACACCCTGCTGCACCCCTGAAATGTACATGTGTGTGCATATGGCGCACATACATGCCCTATGGGCATGTGTGTGCGTCACATGCCACCTTAAAAAATGACAAATTGGGCTTTTTTAAAAGAATTCGCTAATTACCATCAACAACAAGTTGGTGGTAATTTGCGATTTCTTAACCAAAATTTGCAAATTGAAATTGCTACATACATAGCATTTAAGGAATCGCAAAAATTGTGATTCCTTAAATGCTATGGCAAAATAAGGAATCGCAGTTTTTTGCGATTCCTTATATTGCGATGTTTTGATACATTCAAAAACATGCAAAAAGGCCGTTTGCGCTTTGAAAAGGCCGAAATTCGGCAAATTTCGGCCTTTGCGAGTCGCAAAAGGCTTGATACATCTGCCCCTTAATGTACAAGGATCTTGTTAGACTGGGCCTGATCCTATCTAGACACAGGTTAAATTGGCGAACACGTATGCAGTTAAAACTTTGCTACCATACCGTCGTCCCTTTGTTCATTCCAGAGCTTGTGTAAGCAATGAAGTATGCCAAACTTCTTCAATTTTAATAAAACCTCAAAGGGACTTGATCTTGCTGTGCCATGGCGTCTAGGCCATTCTGTTAAGTTTTAAATGCTCTTCTAGGGTATCTCAATAAATAAGCTATTATTATTATTAAGGGACTTACTAAAGCGCACTGTAGCCAAGCGGCTTCCTGGCGCTGAGAACTTGTACCTGACTCTACAAAGCATCCAAGAGGGCTAACAAGGGAAGGCCTGGGAGAACAGGAAGGTTTTCAGGGCTTTACGGAAAGGCAGGTAAGTGGGAATAGAGCGAATAGAGAGAGGAAGACTGTTCCAGTATTGGGGGGCAAGAACCGAAAAACGGGTGCCCCCTGTTCGGGATTTACGGAAGCGGGGTACTTGGAGAAGAGAGAGTGATGAAGAACGAAGGGTGCGAACCGGGGTGTAGGGAGTGATTAAGGAAGTAATGAAGAGAGGGGCAGAGTGGGTATAAGCCCGGAAGGCTAGACAGGCCAATTTAAAAAAAGATCTAAAATGGACAGGGAGCCAATGAAGGGACTTGAGTATAGACGTGATGTGGGAGGATTTTGGAAGGTGAAAAATAAGACGGGCTGCCTGATTTTGAGTGGCCTGTAACCGTCGAGTTTCGAAGGCCGGTATTCCCACGTAAAGGCCATTCCCATAGTCAAGGCGGGAGGTGATAAGGGCCATGACTATGGATTTGAGGGCGTCCGTGGAGAAATACCGGGATATTTTTCGAATGAGTCGGAGGGATAGGAAACAGGATGAAACAACGGAGCTAACTTGGGCATGCATGGTAAGGTCATTACTGACCTTGATGCCCAAGGTGCGAACAGAGGAAACCGGTAGGGGGGGGGAACCAAAGGAAGGGGGCTAATGAGTCGGGGACCAAGGATTGGAGGGACCACCCGTGAGGACAAGCTCCGTCTTATCCGGGTTAAGCTTAAGATGGTTAATGCTCATCCACTCCGAGATAAAGACTAAAGTGGAGCTAAGAAAGAGAGGGGAATCAGAAGAGGTGGAGAGATCAAAGACGAGCTGGAGGTCATCCGCCTAATTGTACACGGAGACCCCCTGCTCGCGGAGAGAAAGAATAAGAGGATAGATATAGAGATTGAAAAGAAGGGGGGAGAGAGAAGAGCCTTGAGGGACCCCACACACAACTGGGCGGGGGGGGCGGAGAAGCCTGAAAGGTGGACGGCTTGCGACCTGCCTTGAAGGAAGGACGCTAGCCAGGAGAGTGCTGTTCCCCTAATGCCGGCTGCGCCGACACGGTCAAGAAGAATGGCATGGTCGACCGTGTCAAATGCAGCCGACAAGTCGAGAAGCACCAGGGCTTGGGGAAGGTTAGAGTCCGCTTTCCCCTTAAGTTCGTCCAGAACAGCAGTGATCACAGTCTCCGTAGAGTGGCCTGGACGAAAGCTCGCCTGATGGGGTGCTAGAAGGCAATTTTCCTCGATGTATGAGGATAGGCAAGATGTTACGTAGCTTTCCAAAATCTTCCCCAAGTAAGGAAGGAGAGAGATAGGCCGGAAATTGGTGTGAAGAGAAGGATCCAGGCCTGGTTTTTTAATAATAGGGAGAACGATAGCGGTTTTAAAAGAAGCAGGGACAGAACCAAGAGCCAACGAAGTGTTGAGCAAAGTAAGGGGGGGGGGGCAGGACAGCTAGTGAAAAGAGCCTTTAGGATCCGAGCCGGAGCACAGTCGGCCGGGGAGCCGGACTTGACTTTAGAAAGCAAGTGAAGGAATCTGTCAATAGAGATAGAGGGAAAATGATCCAGAGAGGAAGACGGCAGAGGGAGGGGGGAGTGACGCGGGGTTGAGAAACTACGGGGATGTTAGCTTTGATGTTGGCAATCTTGTCGATAAAATAATCATTAAGTGCAAGACAGAGGGATTGAGTGGGGACGGAGCTAGTGCTCGTGCGATCAGAGGTGGCAAGTTGCTGAACAAGGGAAAAAATTTCACGTGATTTGTTTACAGAGAAAGCAATTTTCTCTGTAAAATAATTTGTTTTTGCCAACAGGATTGCCTTCTTATAACTGTTGAGCAGAAGCTTGCACTGACTAAGGGGCAGATTTAAAAGGATTTGACGCATCTGCATAGATGCGTCAGCTTCCTTGTGTCACCTTCAAATGTCCTTGTGCCATCATGGATGCGCTGCATTTACAATACAGTGCACCATGGCGCAAGGAATTACGGATGCGTCAATTGGAGGAAAAGAGACGCATTGTTGGAGTTTGCCACAAAAGTGACGCAACTCCAGCAATGCGCCAGAAAACATATGGAGGTCCCATGTAAAATACCCTGCGTCAATCCTTATGCCTGGTCTGAGCAGGCGTAAGGATTTTGACTCCGTGAAGGCGTAGAGTGATGCAGTGAAATCTTGCAAATTTCACTACGCCAGTTCTACGTGGCTTTTTGCATGGGAAAGCCTACCCTGCATACATTATACCTGGTGCAGGTATAATGTGCGTCATGTTGTAAATGGGCTGCAATTTTTACGCTGCCACTGCATCATAAAAGTGAGGCAAGGGGCTTGTAGATCTGCCCCTCTATATATAGCAAGAACTTCTGTATCTTAAGAGAGGCAACAACATCGATCTCTTGCAGTACTGTGTCAAAGCCAATGGGGGCCATGGAAGAGCTTAGCTGCAAATTAAGAATTGATATACTAAACTTATTTTCACCAAACAAAAGAGGAGGGGTCAGCACTTCCCCAGACCTCTACTCCGTAGCTAGCCCGGTTAATGATTGTAGCCCTATATACTTTAAGCAGTGAAGAGATTGCGTCACATGAAGTAGCTTTAAATGTCCTCAATATAGCAGATGCTCTGTGCTTGAGAGTGTTTTCGCGTTTTGCAATTTGCGCCACCAAGACCCATTCTCAGTCAATCGGATGCCTAGGTAGTCGAAACTTTGACCTGCTCTATGATTGTTCCCTCAATTAACATATTTCCCCTAAAGTAGAGATGGGGTCTGATGGCCATGAGTTTTGTTTTAACAGTGTTTATCTCGTGCCCTTTGGCCACATAAAAAGATACACATTTGTCCATGATGGCCTGAAAAACCATGGGTGTTCTGAACAGCAAAAGCATGTCATCTGTGATCATGAGCACCGGAGTGTTAGTGCACACACCCGCAGATTTCAAAGAATCATGCTTAGAGTTTACTAACCAGTCCACCACAACCTTTGATATATAAGCTGAAACAACTAGGGACTAGGACGCAGCTCTGTTTTAGTCCTCGTCTAATGGGAATCCTGGAAATAAGACCTTCATCAGTATGCCATCTCAACTGGACATAGGTGTGGGACTGGAGTCTAATCAAAATTCCTAAAAGGTCTCCTGGCATCCCATACTCCCTTAGGACCCTCTATAAACGTTCCCGAGGTACGAGGTCAAAGGCATCACTCACGATCAATAAATGCCACATATAGATTTTCTCAACTCAAATCTATATATTTCCAGCTCCTTATCTTGAAACGCAGCTTCTGGTCCAGGGTGCTAACCTGCTTCTGAACCCTGCTAGGAAGTTAGAAAGAATGTGATGGTCGGACATCCATACCAACAATCTAGCTAGGACTTGCCAGCAAATGATCTTTTTGGCTTCCATCAATCAAACTGATCAAGCGATAATCTGCAGGGAGCTCCTGGCTGCCTTTTTAGGTCTCGCCTGCGCTGATAGGAGAGAGACCTTTAGCTATAGGCACAGCTTCGGGGGCAAAACGTCCACACGTTGCATTGCGTGCAAAGGCAACGCGTGCACGTCTGGCGATTCCTTTACGGGAGCGCGCAGCACCATATGGTGGTGCCATATGGTTTCAATCATCGCGCCTTGCTGCACGCTCCCGCAAGGGAATCCTGCAGGCCCCCTCCCCCTGCTGCCGCGCACTTGTTTTTTCTGTAACGTCCTTTGAGTCAATATGCCTTACACATGATGCAAAGTGTCTTGAATTTGAGTCTTATTTCCATCGAATGGTGTCCTTGGTAGAAGAAAAACATATACAGTAGTACTAATATGTCGGAAGGCAGCAGGCTAGTGCTATACTAAATTCCTTGATGCAGAATGTTCTAGACGTTTTATGTTATTCACGCCTTGCTTCTCTCGTCTGCTGATTATGTGGAATGCCACATCTTATGCCAATGTTTTTATTGGATCCATGTGCATCATATTGCTGAGCATCACAGTACATTGAGAGATTTTACGGTCAAGAGGGTGGCATTATTGCAACACAGCATTCCCCATTCATAAAGGTATTTCAACGGCCAAGTTCCACTGAGGTGCGCAAATGGCTTTATTTACGATTGCAAATTCACTTTGAAGAATCACAGACTTTGGGTTCGAGCTCGTACATGAATTGTCATACATGCAACATTCTATCACTTGATTGAATTTCAATGTCTGTAAATCTCACAAGTGCATCTGTTTGGATCCAACTTGGGGGCACTTACATAAAGGTGATGAACGTTCATTAAGTCGTAGTTCCGTAGATATGCAGATTACGTTTGTGGGTCTCCTTCCTTGAAAGCAGTTGTACATTCATTCCTGTTAAAGTTAATAGCAAGCCTGTTTTCAATGCGCGAATGCGGCAGTGAATGTCCCCAAAATCAGAGAGTGACTGGCTTATTCAGCACGTAAACATTTTAGTCATAGACACAAAGAGAAAAGGTAGCGTTTCTTGATGCATTGTGCACATGCACGTTTCTTTATGCACAAAAGATTGCTCGGGCATTTGCCACAGTCCCAAATGTGCTGCAGACATTCTTTGAGGAAGAAGTCCGATATTTACTCAAAGTGTGAGTCTGCTGAGCTACATTTCTGACTTTTTTTTTAATGCTAATGGCTTGTCAATTCCTGCGTGCACCTCAACCCTCAATGTTTTTGCCATTTAAACGTGCAGTATTTGCAAACTGGTTACGTTTTGTGCAGGAGCTGTTCTTTATATGATACAGGCACCATAGCTGAGGCCTGCCTTTCAGTGGTGGACACCTTTTAAGTCTTTGGCTGTGTTTTTTTCATGTTTCTCTTCCAGTTTAGTTTCTCCGATAATATACTATAGTACTTATAAAGGGTGCAGTCACCCATAACAATACCCTGGACTCGAGAAAACCGGCTTTGACAGGTGCTTATTGGAACTAATTGAGACATCCGCAGACATAGAGGCCATGGTTGACTAGCCTCTAAATTCCCAAATGAAGTCAGTATGGCAGAGCTGGGAGGGATTGTCTAGCAGCTACACAAAGAATGAATTGCCGCATTTCCTTACAGAGCTGAACTAAAGTATTTCAGAAGCATGGAAAACGATGACCAGCGATCTCAGAGGTGGTCGTGCATTATTGCGTATTTATTTTTAGTGTTCACTAATTTTTATCACAATGTATGTGTATCAAACCTTTTCAACTATATATTGCCTTGTATTTACTACAGTTCTCCTGACAGGTGTTTATTATTGTGCTTTTGGATGTTTTTGCCAATAGGTCTCGCCTTTGGGACCTTATAAGTTGTAGTGTTTAGTTATCCAGCACAATATCCTTGGTGCAACAATATCAATTGTTGCATGGCTAAACACTTATAAGGTCCCAAAGGCGAGACCTATTGGCTATGCCAATACTTGTTTAAATATAGGGACAATTATAACTCCCAAATGTAGGGAACGTCATTGCCTATCAAGATTTTGTTACTCAATATATTTATATGCGGCACCCAGACAGTTGGTTCAGACAGAGACAAGCCGCTGGGAATGCCATTCGGGCCCGGGGCTTTCCCCTTTTCAGCTGGCACAGAGCCTGCCCAGTGTTTTCCAGACTAAACTCCTCGGAGTGATGGGTCTAACCCTATAAAAGCAAGCTATCTAAGTTTGTTTGTACCCAGTAACAGGCAGCAAGGAGTGTGGTACTTGCTACATATATAGCTCAGTGAAATGTGTCACCCATATGTCATGCTGAGCAACAGCAAAAAGAACAACCGAATGACAAAATGCAAAACAATGTCATACATTCACCCTAGTACAGACATATGGGCCTAAACCCATCGTTCTTTTGCTCACCATGCCATTCGAGTTAGAAGCGAGCCATATGCAAATCAGTCTTGACCCTACGCCCAATGGGAACAGTGCAGCCTGAACTGCTAGGCCAGCTCCTCCCTGGACTGGAAACAAGCATCCTAGGACCGGTTTCGGGGTTTCACCCCTCATCAGCCAGGATAGCTTGATTCCAGTGGCATGAAGAGCACGGGACCCACAACCGGGCATACCCATCCAACTCGGGTGACAGATGCAAAAAGAACAAATGATTGAGCAATGGCATCAGGCATGGCATCCAGGGCATGCATCCCATTGGCCAGCATTTTCCAAAAGGCTTTAGTGTTGTTATTGCTTAAAGAGTCAGTGAAATCCTCCCATTGGACGTCCTTCCAGGATTTTTTGCTAGGTTTGGAAAATCAGTGTATAGGCTTTTCTCGCTCTTTGAATCTCAATCATATCCCCTGCCCTAAAGAGTGTAAGAATCTCCTCCTTAGCCTGTCTACACTGAGGACAAAACCATCTTGGTTAAGAATTGATCCACTGGCCTCTATGTCTAGCTTTAGTGAGTTGTATTTTCAGTTGGTTCACCAGCTCACAATAGAGGCTACCAAACTCAGGAAAATTATTTGCCCTCAGATCAAGAGAGCTCAATAATTGTAAAATGATCGCTTAAGGCTCTATCATTATGGCATATCGTTTCCCATTTCACAATTTGATGATTTTTGGTTACAACAATGGAATTTGCTGGCATGCCTGATTCAGCGGTAGTATTTGAGACAGGGATTTCCAACTGAAGCTGAGCACAAAGAGCGTTGTTGTCGCTATTCCTCATAGCCAGTAACAAGTCTTGCAGAACCTCAGCAACAGCACTTAGCGGTCATGACACACTCTTGAAAAGGCCCCCAGCAAGGTCAAAGCCAGGTCCAGGTTTAACTGGTCAATTGGTTGCTCTAGGAAAAAAGACTCTTTCATTGCTTTAGTATCACTGCGGCCACACAGGAGTTCAGCCAACATATCCTTGATGTCCACTTTTCAGTCCTGGGTACAAGTGGAAACAGGTCCAACCCTTCAGGTCTCCACACAAGTTACAGACAGGAGGTCTAAATCTTTGCTGTTCTTCCACAGAGCTCGAAGTGAAATTCTACTTCGGTTCCATTCACTAGCTAGTAGGTGGGAGCAACCTCTGGACACTCCCATACCAATGGGCATAGTGTTCCCAAGAACAACTTTTTCCACTTTTTAAGCACATGTTGTTTACCTCACTGCAAACTATCCCCTATTACGCAATTTTCAGTGATGTCCAACATGGCAAAATGTTTCTGCCCATGTAAGGAGTTTGTGACAAACCTAGGGTGTGTGTCTAAGGTAATGAGCAGTGGACCTGGCAGAATTTAGCGACTCCGCATTACTCTCGTAACACATAGTTCATGCTAAATTCCTTCATTTGCCACGTGTCAGCATGTTTTTTCTTCAAGATTCCAGAAATGCTTGTAATATTTGGTGTCCCCATTGAGATGGGTGGTCGTGGGAGATTTTGAGCGGTTATTGTCAGAGGGATGCTTCTCAAGTAGATTTGCTACCACTCATGTTTAGGTCTCGCGTGCGAACGCAGCGCATGCGCTGCTTTGCTTGCGAGACTCTTTTGCTGCCGCTTTCTGTCCCGAAGGGAGACAGAAGGTGCCACGCGCGGAGAGGAGATGTACACGCGCACGCACAACCCCTGTGCGCGTTTGCGGTGTTTCAGCACAACGCGCTTTCACTCTCATTTATATTACGCAATGCTGCAGGCCCGCAATAAAACAAGTGAGTAAAGAAGCCGTCACGATTGTCCGAGGCGGCGTGGCAGCCAGGGAGTACACAAATAATATAATGTAGCAGCCCTCGGTATTCTAAACTCTGATTTTTAAACCAGACTGAGCTAAGTTGGTGCGCGTCTGCTGCACCCGGCAGATCGTTTGGAATCTATTGACACCCTTTAAGAGCTTTAATTGGCACGTGATCAGTAATTATCCCTATTACACTGCAACTACAGCAAATTGCTGACCGACACGAAGAGAGGGACGTTTAGCTGATTTTATCTAAAGTATTTACAACAAGGGGTGGTGATGGACAGAGTCTCTGAATTAAGCAGAGTACTCTCACCCAGTCAAGAGATCAGGGCTAGATCCAACACCGTTTTTTAGCTCATTGCACCATCCCAGTTTCAGAACCTGGCTACATGCAAATTAGTCTGTCCCTGGCCCAGTGCATCATGGGAACAGGGCAGACCAGACTACAAAAGCCAATTCTTACACTGGGAAGGAAACAAGCTTCCGGGGACCGGTTTCTGGCATTCCAGCCGTCTTCGGCCCGGCTTGCTTGAATCCTGATGGTGCAATGAGCAAGGGACTCACATCTGAGTATACCCTTCCACGCTTAGGGTGGACAAAATTATTTACAACAAGGGGTGGTGATGGACAGAGTCTCTGAATTAAGCAGAGTACTCTCACCCAGTCAAGAGATCAGGGCTAGATCCAACACAGTTTTTTAGCTCATTGCACCATCCCAGTTTCAGAACCTGGCTGTATGCAAATTAGTCTGTCCCTGGCCCAGTGCATCATGGGAACAGGGCAGACCAGACTACAAAAGCCAATTCTTACACTGGGAAGGAAACAAGCTTCCGGGGACCGGTTTCTGGCATTCCAGCCGTGATGGATCAAGCACTGATCTTTTGACTGGGTAGGAGTGTTCTGATTAACTCAGATACTCTGTCCATCACCACCCCCTTTTTGAATCGTTTTGGCCACTACAGGTGTGGCAGGGTATGCTCAGACATGAGTCCCTTGCTCACTGCACCATCAGGATTCAAGCAAGCCGGGCCGAAGACGGCTGTGATGCCAGAAACCGGTCCCCGGAAGCTTGTTTCCTTTCCAGTAAAGAATTGGCTTGGTAGTTTGGTCTGCCCTGTTCCCATGATGCACTGGGCCAGGGTCAGACTAATTTGCATGTAGCCAGGTTCTGAACTGGGATGGTGCAGTGAGCTAAAAAACGGTGATGGATCAAGCCCTGATCTTTTGACTGGGTAGGAGTGTTCTGATTAACTCAGATACTCTGTCCATCACCACCCCCTTTTTGAATCGTTTTGGCCACTACAGGTGTGGCAGGGTATGCTCAGACATGAGTCCCTTGCTCACTGCACCATCAGGATTCAAGCAAGCCGGGCCGAAGACGGCTGTAATGCCAGAAACCGGTCCCCGGAAGCTTGTTTCCTTTCCAGTAAAGAATTGGCTTGGTAGTTTGGTCTGCCCTGTTCCCATGATGCACTGGGCCAGGGTCAGATTAATTTGCATGTAGCCAGGTTCTGAACTGGGATGGTGCAGTGAGCTAAAAAACGGTGATGGATCAAGCCCTGATCTTTTGACTGGGTAGGAGTGTTCTGATTAACTCAGATACTCTGTCCATCACCACCCCCTTTTTGAATCGTTTTGGCCACTACAGGTGTGGCAGGGTATGCTCAGACATGAGTCCCTTGCTCACTGCACCATCAGGATTCAAGCAAGCCGGGCTGAAGACGGCTGTAATGCCAGAAACCGGTCCCCGGAAGCTTGTTTCCTTTCCAGTAAAGAATTGGCTTGGTAGTTTGGTCTGCCCTGTTCCCATGATGCACTGGGCCAGGGTCAGACTAATTTGCATGTAGCCAGGTTCTGAACTGGGATGGTGCAGTGAGCTAAAAAACGGTGATGGATCAAGCCCAGATCTTTTGACTGGGTAGGAGTGTTCTGATTAACTCAGATACTCTGTCCATCACCACCCCCTTTTTGAATCGTTTTGGCCACTACAGGTGTGGCAGGGTATGCTCAGACATGAGTCCCTTGCTCACTGCACCATCAGGATTCAAGCAAGCCGGGCCGAAGACGGCTGTAATGCCAGAAACCGGTCCCCGGAAGCTTGTTTCCTTTCCAGTAAAGAATTGGCTTGGTAGTTTGGTCTGCCCTGTTCCCATGATGCACTGGGCCAGGGTCAGACTAATTTGCATGTAGCCAGGTTCTGAACTGGGATGGTGCAGTGAGCTAAAAAACGGTGATGGATCAAGCCCTGATCTTTTGACTGGGTAGGAGTGTTCTGATTAACTCAGATACTCTGACCATCACCACCCCCTTTTTGAATCGTTTTGGCCACTACAGGTGTGGCAGGGTATGCTCAGACATGAGTCCCTTGCTCACTGCACCCTCAGGATTCAAGCAAGCCGGGCCGAAGACGGCTGTAATGCCAGAAACCGGTCCCCGGAAGCTTGTTTCCTTTCCAGTAAAGAATTGGCTTGGTAGTTTGGTCTGCCCTGTTCCCATGATGCACTGGGCCAGGGTCAGACTAATTTGCATGTAGCCAGGTTCTGAACTGGGATGGTGCAGTGAGCTAAAAAACGGTGATGGATCAAGCCCTGATCTTTTGACTGGGTAGGAGTGTTCTGATTAACTCAGATACTCTGTCCATCACCACCCCCTTTTTGGATCGTTTTGGCCACTACAGGTGTGGCAGGGTATGCTCAGACATGAGTCCCTTGCTCACTGCACCATCAGGATTCAAGCAAGCCGGGCCGAAGACGGCTGTAATGCCAGAAACCGGTCCCCGGAAGCTTGTTTCCTTTCCAGTAAAGAATTGGCTTGGTAGTTTGGTCTGCCCTGTTCCCATGATGCACTGGGCAAGGGTCAAAATAATTTGCATGTAGCCAGGTTCTGAACTGGGATG
Organism: Lissotriton helveticus; assembly: GCF_964261635.1. Taxonomy (NCBI): domain Eukaryota; kingdom Metazoa; phylum Chordata; class Amphibia; order Caudata; family Salamandridae; genus Lissotriton; species Lissotriton helveticus. Next base: position 1,691,455,671 of record NC_136061.1, on the reverse strand, counting down.
GTGCAGTGAGCTAAAAAACGGTGATGGATCAAGCCCTGATCTTTTGACTGGGTAGGAGTGTTCTGATTAACTCAGATACTCTGTCCATCACCACCCCCTTTTTGAATCGTTTTGGCCACTACAGGTGTGGCAGGGTATGCTCAGACATGAGTCCCTTGCTCACTGCACCATCAGGATTCAAGCAAGCCGGGCCGAAGACGGCTGTAATGCCAGAAACCGGTCCCCGGAAGCTTGTTTCCTTTCCAGTAAAGAATTGGCTTGGTAGTTTGGTCTGCCCTGTTCCCATGATGCACTGGGCCAGGGTCAGACTAATTTGCATGTAGCCAGGTTCTGAACTGGGATGGTGCAGTGAGCTAAAAAACGGTGATGGATCAAGCCCTGATCTTTTGACTGGGTAGGAGTGTTCTGATTAACTCAGATAATCTGTCCATCACCACCCCCTTTTTGAATCGTTTTGGCCACTACAGGTGTGGCAGGGTATGCTCAGACATGAGTCCCTTGCTCACTGCACCATCAGGATTCAAGCAAGCCGGGCCGAAGACGGCTGTAATGCCAGAAACCGGTCCCCGGGAAGCTTGTTTCCTTCCCAGTAAAGAATTGGCTTGGTAGTTTGGTCTGCCCTGTTCCCATGATGCACTGGGCCAGGGTCAGACTAATTTGCATGTAGCCAGGTTCTGAACTGGGATGGTGCAGTGAGCTAAAAAACGGTGATGGATCAAGCCCTGATCTTTTGACTGGGTAGGAGTGTTCTGATTAACTCAGATACTCTGTCCATCACCACCCCCTTTTTGAATCGTTTTGGCCACTACAGGTGTGGCAGGGTATGCTCAGACATGAGTCCCTTGCTCACTGCACCATCAGGATTCAAGCAAGCCGGGCCGAAGACGGCTGTAATGCCAGAAACCGGTCCCCGGAAGCTTGTTTCCTTTCCAGTAAAGAATTGGCTTGGTAGTTTGGTCTGCCCTGTTCCCATGATGCACTGGGCCAGGATCAGACTAATTTGCATGTAGCCAGGTTCTGAACTGGGATGGTGCAGTGAGCTAAAAAACGGTGATGGATCAAGCCCTGATCTTTTGACTGGGTAGGAGTGTTCTGATTAACTCAGATACTCTGTCCATCACCACCCCCTTTTTGAATTGATTTTATCTAAAGGGCAATTATCAAAACATTCTATGGTGCCTGGTTTGCTCATACGTTCAATATGCGCGGTCACTTTTCTCGGTGTTGCACAACCGCTTTCCTTGTCTACTCAAGCAGCAGCAAAATCAACTTGAATGGGCTCTCACTGTTACACACTATATGGTGACATTCACAATGGGTTTTCAGCATTGCTCACACTACTGGCTCTGAATTGCAGCACAATGTGCATATTGTACACCTCTTGGCAGAAATCTGTGAAATCTTGATGAGTTTTTAGGTAACTCTGTGAAATTCCGGAAAGTGCAACTCCACAAGTTCTGCCCACCACTCTTACTCATATGTTCCGCTGGTTCTGGAGCCAGCACTCTCATCCACAGACCATGAGCATAAAGTGTTTTTGGGATCATATGATCTCTCCTTTGCAGGAGTCCCTTATCACTAAACTATAAAATTACAGGTGTCCCTCTTGTCCCTTTTATGTTGGTTAAAATGCTGGACATTCCTAAACTGCCCTGCGTGGCTTAACCTGCACCATTCCTTCTCTGAGACATTCTCAATGGCCCAGGCCATTTTCTCTGCTCAGGGAGCAGTATTGCCTACCACCTCACATTAGCACTGACAGACCAGCTATAGGCAGGCTAAAGCTAATTAGCCTACAGGAGCTTCAGGCAAGAGAAGTATACCTTTTAAAAGTGTTTTAACAACTTTGCATGTCTATTTATCAAAAATCATATTTCAGCTTCAAATTGGGTTTTTAATAAATATTTTAAAAATGATGGTACATCCTCTGTAGCCTATTCCATGTGAAAAATAAGGGATTAATCTATTACATGTACCTTAACATTTTCTTTACAGAACCAGCTAGAGTCTAACAGTGAAAATAGCTTTTGGCAGTTAATAACTGTAGGAACATGCAAACCTTAATTTGTTACATATTTCATTTTTAAATACCAAACACCCTACATTGGGATTTACTTAATACTTAGTAGTAAGCTTTCCTTCCCTTCAAATCTTTTTGACAGGTCTACTGGCAGGTTTAAAAGCTGTAACAGTAAGTGTACACATGTTGGCCTAAAGTCATGTTTCCCTCGTCAGCACTGCGATTCGCACAACAGACACTGCATCCCACAGGTGATATTTAACTGTTTATGCCGTTGGAATATGTTCTTCCTGCATATACTATGTGCTAGACCTTGCATTCTTGGTGTGGTTTCCCCTGACTTTTTGCCTTCTGACCTCCTGTTTTTGATGACTTTGTTTTTGCTGGCTGTAGGAATCTGAGCACTTTACCACTGCTAACAAGTGCTAAAATGCATGTGCTCTTTATTTTAAATATGGTAACATTGGTTTTATCCACAATTAGCATATTTGGTTTACTTATAAGTCCCTAGCAAAGTGCACTACATGTGCCCAGGTCCTGTATATCAATTTCTACTAGTGGAAATGCAGCACTGATTGTGCCACCCAATTAACTAGCCCTGTAAACATCGCAGGCCTGATAATGTAGAGCCTGTGTGTGCAGTTTTAAACTGACATTTCGACCAGGTAAGTTAACCTACTTTATAAACAAAGGATATGCAGTTGGGTAAAGAAGTGAGAATATGTGGTTAGTCAGCAAGGAAGGAATCACATGAGGGTGTCTGTTTCCTTAATGAACAGCACCCTCAAACACCCAGATGAGTGTCATACTTCTTCACAGGGCATGCCCTGTCTCAGGCCAGCGTTGCAATGCCTGATGGGCAACCACAAGGGGGCTCTCTATCGGAGATAATTTGTTCCAATGCAATATGTGAAGTGTGGGTGTAGGGCCGATCGTTTAGATGAATCTAAACAATTGTCTAAATCAATGAATGATTTGCAGAACGCTACTTATCACCCGTAAGTGTATCCTGGTGCTGGGGGGAGCTGCTGCTGAGTGTTGTCAGTCGAACATCCAGGATTTTAGGCCATCTCAAACTTCTGTAGGGCCGGTGCAGTCTGGAGGTGGAGCGGGTGGCCATTCCAGGACTTGGCAGCCAGGTAGGAGAAGGTGTGGCCTCCCCTTCTGCTTTTGTGGAAGGGGGCATGTCGGTGAGGGAGATGGAGATGCGGTACAGCTGTCTGCTGGGTTGGTTCTTCGGCTGCGGTAGGCAGGTCCTTTGTTATGCATTGCCGTGTAGGCGTGGGTCACCAGTTTGAACTGGCACTTTTTTTGGACAGGGAGTCAGTGGAGCGCTCTGAGGTGGGGGTGATGTAGGCTTTTCTCAGGAGGTCAAGGATGTGCCTGGTTATAGCGTTTTGTAGGGTTATGGTTTGCAGTCTGTTTAGTAGTAGTGAGGTGATGCCCACGTAGATAGAGTTTCTGTAGTCCAGGGGACTGGTGATGCAGGCTTGGGTGATGGTGAGGCTGGTGTTAATGGAGAGCCATTAGAACATTTTCAAGAACATGCAGAGGGTAAGGAAACAGGCTGAGAAGACCGCTTCTTCATGATGAGCTTGTGGTTGAGCATGATGTTGAGGTTTTTGGGATAGTCTGGTGAGGGGCCCAGTTCTGCTGGCCACCAGGAGTCATCCAATGGAGAGGTGTTGCTCCTGAAGATGAGTGCCTCTACTTTGTTGGTGTTGAGTTTGATGCAATTGTTTTGCATCTAGCTAGCTATGCACCTGTGGAAATTGATTTTGGTGTTAGTGGGGTTTGCAGATAGGGAGAGGATCAGCTGAGTGTCGTCAGCGTATGATGTGACCAGCATGGCCAGGGGGGGGGGGCATGTATGTTTTGAACAGGGTTGGACTCAGTGAAGACCTTTGTTGAACACCGCAGATTATGTTCTTTGGGCCTGAGGTGTAAGGCGGGAGGCGGATGCTCTGGGTTATTCCAGTGAGGAAGGAAGCGATCCATTTTAGGGCATTTCCCTGGATCCTCATCTGATGGAGTCCAATTATGAGGGTGTAGATTGACATGGTGTTAAAGGCTGCAGAGAGGTCAAGGAGGATCAGGTCTGCGGTCTCTCCCTGGTCTAGGAGAGATCAGATGTCATTTGTGGCTGTGATTAGGGAAGTTACTGTGCTAGGATTAGCTTGGAACCCTGATTGGGATGGATCCAGGAGGTTGTTGTTCTCTAGGTAGTTGGAGAGTTGGCTGTTTAGTACTTTCTCCGGGGTTTTAGCCAGGAACGGCAACAGGGAGATGGGCCTGTGGCTCTCGAGTTCTTCTTGGTCAGTGGTAGTTTTTTTAGCAGGGGTTTTACTTCTGCATGTTTCCATCCTTCTGGGAAAGAGGCAGAGTTGATGGATGAGTTGAGGATTGTGGTGAATTCCTAACTGATGGAGTCGCTCTTCAGGTAAAACATGTGATGGAAGCAGGGGTCTCTGGGTTCTCCTGAGTTGATTGATCTCATGATTTTAGCGGTGGTATGCATGGTTATTATTATTTTTTTTACAGAGTCTTATATAGCGCAAACTTGACCCAAATCGGGTATCAGAGCGCTTTACATATTTACATAGCACCAGTTGCATTACATGAGGATTTAGTGATTTGCCCAGAATCACAAGATGTTCAGCCATCATTGCCGAGCCTCGAACCCAGTTCCCCATATTCGAGGGCGATAGCCCTAGCCATTAGGCCAACTCCTCTCCCCTATGATCCCATACAGTGATTATCCTGTTATAGTTGGAGTTGCTGCTGTTTAGTAGTTTGTTAAAGTTGTTGCAGGTTGGTTACAGGTTGAAATGTTCATAGATGGTTACAAATTTGTTGTAGAAGAAGTCTGTGAGGGTGTCACAGAGCTCTTGTGAGTGGGTTGCGGTGTTCTCGGGTTCCTTGCTATGTTTGGAGCTAGATGCTAGGTTGGTGACTAGGGCTTCTTTTTTGGCATGTTGTAGGTGCATGTGATATTTATTGAGAGCGACTTTGAAGTTGCCTTGGTCGCTGGGTGTTTTGTTGGTACACCAGATTCTTTCTAGTCATTTGTAATTGTGCTTAGAGCTTTTTAGTGCAGGAGTGAACCAACTGGTGTGTTTGGAGGGTCTGCCTTGTTTTGCGGGTTTAAGGAGTGTGACTATGTCGGGGGATTCGGTGATCCAGGTGTTAAAACTTTGGATGGCCACCTTGAGGCAGTCCCTCAAGGCTGAATACAATGCGACCGCCAACACATTGGTCGCACTCCCCTTATTTTACATTGCGGCAGAGCAGCACCTGCCGCAATGTAAAAATGGTACATTTCACACTATAGGTGCCCCCCAAACCTCCAACCAAAGTGCCCCGGGGAAAGGGGGCCCTCTACAGGCCCTCAAAGTCCAACCCCGCCAGTCTTTGCATAGCGGGCTAACAGCTATGGAAAGGCTGGCAGGGATGGACCATCGTAATCACTACGGCAGTGCGAGGTAGGCACCACTGCCATATCAGGGATAGGGAGGTTCTCTGCTACACCAGCGGGCTCAAGGAGCCCATCGGATGCGTGGCGGTCGTAGTTTCTGACCGCCACTATACAGCCTGCATAATAATATGGTAGGAGGAAAAGGGCCTCGCGATGGCAGTGAACCCTCCACTGACAACATGCCGGTGGTGGGTTCACCGCCATCGTAATTAGACCCTAAGTGGTGAATAAGTAAGACTCAGGGAGAAGAAGATGGGGTTCAAAAATTCCAGTGCACACACCTCATAAACTGGGTTCCGGCAAGTCATCCTGGAGGCTGTGGGCTAGGGTAGGAGGGGACAGAGGCTTTCAGCATGTTCATCTTAGTTAGATAGCCAATCGGATCATTCCCAGAGGGTCACTGGAGGGCCCAGTGCAACCAGCCTAGCACCACTGCGTCTGTCATATGTGAAGTGTGCATGCTGCAAGAGTGTACTGGCACAGCTAGGAGGGAAAAGGGGCTTGCTGCCGACTGTCTTGGTAGAAATCACCCCCAGTAACAAAACCAGCCCCTTTGAAAAAAACAGCCCCCACCCTTCCAGCCTCCCAGGGTATCACCCGATATCACCAGTCCAGCTCTGATTGATGCTCACAGATAATTTTTTATGCTAAGTGTGTTACTACACCATTTCCCCACCACAGTTAACAGTTTTGTTCTCCCCCTCGGTATTTCCGATACCAAATTATTTTGACAGAGAATGTGACCACGAATCAGGAGGCAATACAATGGTAAAGTTGAGGGCAAAATACCAACTTACACCTCCGGGATACCCACCTAACCAGACACCACAAAACATACCAATGTATGGCGTGTTAAGCTAGGAGATAACACCCGGACTGTCATAAGATATCCTATCCATTGTGTTTGATGTACGATGATATTGTGGAATTCTTCATTATGGATAACATTCAAACACTTGCAAATGTATGTTAAAATATATTAATGATGAAGTATCAGATTGTAACCTGTAACGTAAAATCCCAATAAACAAATTTAAACAAAAAAAGTGTATTACACCAACAAGGAATCTATATAAAGTGAACCAAAGTAAGTTTGACTGGGCATTAAAAACATAGGGGCATATTATCAAGGGGGTTTATCTCCGCTTTTTTTATTACCTAGCTGTCGCTAACACCAGTTAGCGACAGCTAGTAGGAGATAGCGACCATCTTGGGAAATTTATCACTAATGACATGCTAAGTGGGCGTGCCAAGATGTTAGCGACTGGAAACAGTCACTAACATCGCTATCTCCTATTACCAACTTTTGGAGATATTCGCGCTAAGCGCGAATATCTCCAAAAGCTAACACCTGCCCCTGAGCAGTTCTTAGCAATGTTATCCAATGGCAGGTGGATAACATGGATAAGAGCATTAGCTCGGTAATGCATGAATATCGCTGACTTTTCAGCGATATTCATGCATTTCGGCCGATTTTTATCGCTTAGGAGATAAACCTTGAAAATAGCAAGGTTCCTAAGCGATAAAAATCCCCGCAGCATGGCGATAAAAATATTGCCGCTAAGCCAACATAGCGATAATTATCGCTAGTTGTTGGTAATATGCCCCATAATATTTAATGTGTCTTCCACAAATTAATGGTGTGGTCCTTAATAGTTTAATTGCAGATGAGTTATACTCTTTGCTTTGCATCACGGAGGTGCAGTGTTATTCTTCTCTACCTTCTCCCCTGAATGGCAAGGCATTTGTCTCCTAGTTCGAAAACAAAATATTTGTATGAATTCCTGTGCTCTCCTGGGTGAGATTCTCTGGTTCTCTTACTAATATTTTAATCAGCAAGTATGATCTGAGAGAACTAGTATTATTTCGTACTTACACCAGAACATGCGTACACACCCAATACTCTCTTTTTTAATGCACTACTGGTATTTTTCCGCAATTTAAATAGCAGTGAACAGGTTACGAAGGGAGTATCCTACCCAAATTGGACAGAGCATTTTATGTTTTCATGGAATAGCAGCCATGGTAACAGTGACACACCAACTTGTGCATTTGCTTCTCCACATATTTTATGAGTAGACCACTACCTGGGTAGCTGCCAACACCATCCCATAGGTTATGTGTAATCAAGTATGATTTTTTTTAACTCAATTACTCAGTAATCATTTAATAATTATATTAACAAGGTTACAAAGCCACACTACAGTTTCATTGCCTATATTTAGACATGTCTAGTAGCCTAGCATCTTGAAGGAATTATTCAAAATCTAAACATAAAGTCAGCTGTCACAGTGCAAGGCTTAAAATATATGTGCCAGGTGCATTCTTGAAGGATTATTTTTATTTCACAATTTTAGCAGTAGGTACAACTGTTAGAAGTACCGCTCTCATTTTTTGTCTGAAAATAACATAGCTTTTTCTGCCATGGTAGGATATCTGAAGCTGGGTGACATATATGCATAAAACATCCTTGAATCATAAGAACAAAACCAATGCAGATTCAGAGGAGATTGTAAGCTTTCCTGTTTCATTTAGGCACAGATGGCTGATGTATTTTGGGAAAATTGCAGTTACATTTAGTCCGGACTGGAGGAGCTGTGTGAATCTACATATCCTTTTGACAAGGTACTAAGAGGTAGCCAGCTGTTATAACCAGCATAAATATTAGAATGCTGATGTTGCTTGGGCTTTCAGTTAGCTGTTGCGCGCTTCTAGAAAACTATTCAAAAGTTAAAATGTCTTCAAACCATGAACTTTATGAACTGAAGATAATGTAAGTTTATTCAAAGGTATTTCACCCTTCCTCAAAAGTATTGTTGCTTGAGCATGAAATAACCTGACTAGAACAAGAGACAAGAGGTGTTTGGCAAACCAGTAACACTTTGTTCAATTAAACAGAGCTGTCAGGAGAACTCACATCCAAGCAATTATGCTGACAAATTCCAAGCATGATGGGGCTGCATTCAATTCGTACAGACACTAAATATGGACGATCCGAGGGATGTGTTTCAGAACCATCCTCATGTAGGAGGGCTAATGGCAGAGACTATGAAACCTGGAAAAACCATAACCGATTTTCTGGATAGGATGTGGGAACTATGGGGACAAGATACAGGACAGCCATGGAATGGTAGGGGCGCACAAGTTGCATTCTCAAAAAGGGACTGCCCACCGAGATACAGAGTGGTTTGGGCGACATAGTGGGGTTAGATACCAAACCCTCATGGGAGATATAGACCCAAATATTGCACTATTAATAAAAGAAACAAGAGAAAGAAAGGGAAAAAGAAAAACAAGCCCAGGGAGATACCTCTAAGTTGGTCCAGCACAATTTGAAATAGATCATCCTTGAGGAGGCAGCGTTGGCTCCAAGCATTCTAATGGCACACGTCTTGAAGGGGGCTTCACTACCAAACCCCAAAGGATTTCAACATAACTATAACAACAGAGGCGAGTGGTTGCCAGCAACCAGACCTTAGAGAATGTTATGATTGTCAAAGCATATGCCACATGGCAGACAAATGCCAGCTGAAAGCATGCCACGTACAGAGGTCAATGAGACAAGGCCAGTCCCCACAAAATCTCCATCCACAAAACCAGGTCCAGAGAGACATGAATGCAACCTACATTGAGCCACAGGGAGGTCAATTAGCCACTGCACCACCGCAAAAGGGATCCGACTGTTGGACAAATGCTTGGCAACACGAAAAAAGACAGGAAAACCAGCCCAACAGGGACTGGGCCAGAACCTCAGCAGTGAAGGGGTAACTGTCTTGGAAGGTAATGCGTTCACACAAATGCAGAACCCAAATGTACAGTAAGTTAAAAATCTCCAATGCATACCACACATTTTAGGACCAATGACACAATATTAGGAATTCAAACCTTTACTTGTGTTCAGTAATTCAGAGCTGCTGTATGTGCTTTGTCAATCAGGTATCTGCACTAGAATTTGCCTGTTAGGGACCCCACTCTGCTGCTGATCCCTCAGGACAGGGCTGGCTGGCCACAGCCCTGGGGAAGGGCAGTCTGACCAGGGGGACCAGGGAGCCAGGACCTCTCCCCAAATCCTTAAAAGTAGGCACCCAGGTCCCCAAAGCCAAATCCAATTGTATCAGGTTCCAGTTATCAAATCAAAAAGTCCCCATTCATGGGCATCCAGCCCAGGACCAAAATTCCTTCATAGTTTGTAGTCCCAACAACGCCCCCAAAAACCATATGCCTCCAGCCTTTGAGTTCCAAAAGGAAGCTGTTCTTCGCTGTCCAGAGCCAGGTTTCCCGTATGCTTGGGATAGTTTAGACCTCCTTCATAACCTCCAGCCCACAAGGTCCGACAGGTTGCAAAGTGATGCATGGTGCCGAGTCAGTCAGGAGTGGGGGGCTGCCTGAATAACCAACTGTCCCATGCCATCACCTTCATTAAGTGAATTTTGACAAGTTCATAACCTTAACCCCTTGGCTGCGGGGCACATTCCCCTGCTGTGCTGGGGGGAGGAGGGCGCACACAGCGCCCCAGTGCTCATGACGCGCTGAGCTCGTCATGAGCCACGGTTCTCGTGTGCTCATGACGAGCTGAGCTCGTCACGGCCGCACCCGTTTTCGTGGAACGTTCAGCACAGCAGGGGAATTATAACCGTGTGTGAGCATTCCACGGCTCATGACGAGCTCAGCTCATCATGAGCACACGGGAACCATGGCTCATGACAAGCTCAGCTCGTCATGAGCATGGGAGGGGTTAAACTCCATCTTCTCCATGCAGCAAAGATTTCCTTCTTTTCCCTTAGTTTTTCCAATTATCCAAACAATTTTGCTGGGTCATGTCCCTTGAAAATACCAGTAGAAGCATGCTGACAGTTAGAAGCCCCTTAGCCACAGCTAGAAACGTCAGGTTCAAATTCTCAGGAAGGTACCTGAAAAATGGGGATCTACAATATCCATCACAGTTCCGTCCAGAATGTGCTCACCCCTGTACCAGGCCTAGCAATTGGCCAACACACCAGGCCTTACATATATCATCTGGAGAAAGCAATAAGCCCAACTTTGGACCCCACAAAACTACATAAGCAGGTTTACACGGAGGCAATGAAACAGTCTTCCAACCACCTCTAAGTGAGGTAGCAGATCACCAGAGACCTAGGGAAGCACCCAACATACTAACAAAAGGAAGCCCAAAAAGAAGTCTCTAGAAAAGGGGCATAGTCAAGACATCTGGTGCCTTGAAGGAGGGTCACAATGCATGCTGCATGGCAGGGACTAGCGGGGTGCACATGTGACCTCAGGGCACATTGCAACCACCAACAGTGCTCAAACAGCAACATGCCCCCTCATTACACATCTCCTGCTCACATGTAGGTCAGAAGATACAGCCACACTGACAGCACCCCCATGCAGACATAGTAGAGAAGTGCTGAAGAAGCCCATTGAACCCTAGCTAAAATTGATACCATCCTAAGATTCATGAGATCACGGGGTAAAAATCCTTCACCTGTCTAATTCCCAGCTGGGTACGGAGAGGGGGGGAGGCCTAACAACTTATAACAACCCATTAAAAATAGATTATTTTACTGGGGCCAATTTCCAGTGCATCTCCACATGAAGAGTGGAAAACACTCCCTCAAAGGAAAACACAGGAACACCAAGGGAAAATGATTGGCGACGGCGCATACAATAATGCACGGTTTTCTGAACTAACCAATAAACGTAACTCCTATTCAGCAGGTCGGCAAATGAGCATCCAATTGCCCCAACTTTTCAGCGGCCACATAAACACCCCAATGAGATCTACAGTGTGCAAATTGAGAAACTATGAACTGTACCATGAACTTTTTATTTTGAACTAACAAGCCAATGAACCCTCAATTATCAGAGCCCTTCCCTGGATTTGTCCCACTACTGCAATGTTCAATGAATTATTTATTTTTGCACTTCTATTTACTCTCTGTTTACTATGGGGGTTGCCACATCAACTCATCACCAAAGAACTGCCTGGTCAAATGGAGTCCACCCTGAAGCTTATAATTACACCAAACCCAGTACTAGCATCCCACATGCAGTACAAAGCACCCTCTTACACTACAGCTGGTATCAACACATGACAACTGTGTGCTCCAAGACATCTGACAGGCCTTGTTATGTCTGTTCACCGATATAAAATGGTGTAGGCACAGACAGGCTTTACATTTCCCAAGAGGTGGCCACAGAAAATGCAAAATGCCTTATCTACCTTTTCATATGTAGGATTAGGGACAAAATACAACCCAACAAGGTAGTACCCCACAGAGTAGTAGTGAATCTGACCCAATACGAGACCAATCCAACAACACTGTACCTTTTCACTGGGCCTAACGACATTAAAACAGAGCTAGATAGGATGCACAGGAGGGCCACCACAGGGAGATTACTGTTTGGCTCCAAGACTTTCCAGAGAAAAGATTCTTAGAGGAAGCAAAATCACGAACCAGTGCATGAGCACACCTGTCTCCTGCTTCCATCTATCGTCCCAGGGTGGTCTTTAGCATATCTGGGCAAGTCTTCATTAATAACAGATGGACCCCAGAAATTGAATTCCAGTATATGGAAATAAGTCTCGGAAGGGAGGGTTGAACAACAGCTTAGACACCCCATATCACGAAATCGGGGATACTGAGGTGGCTGGATCTACGTGGCTAGAAGGAAAGGGGTAACCCTTAATTGTACAGAAACTTACACTGTATTCCTTGTATTTGAGAGGTAAAAGAATAATTCCATGAGGCACAAATGAAAAATGTGGCACAGTCCTTCACATTCCGGACATGAAATGAGGCACCTCCATGCTGATTGATACCTTTTGGCAGTGCAGCAAGTTTGCCTGCACACAGCTCACCCTTGGATAGAATGGCCTCTGATTCCTTCCTTACCATCATCCACACACGACCCTGGTCATTCTCTGGAATGAAATGTCACATTTGCATCAATGCCCGCTAAGAAAGAAGATGTCTCTATTGCATCAGGCGCATTAAAAAATAACTGCTGATTATTTTGGCAGTGCTCAGAACAAGGACATTCTAGAAGAATTCAGACTGTTCTTGTTCTCTGATGCACAAGTACCCTTGGGAGGGTCCATACCCTTCTTGAACTTAGACACAAAAGAGATGACTGCCGGTTGCAGACAACCAGGTGGAAAATGCTCAAGACAATGAAAAGCACTGAGCTTGGCCTTCATTCAATCAAGAAAGAAACTGAGAGCCATTTGTGTCATGGTGAGGCAACATCGACATGTGTTGGAATTAATTACCCCAATGGAGGGAGGGGTGTGTGCAAAGATCGATGCACATTTATTCCAGGAAACAACCTGGACAATGGGACTCTACTTCTTACCATCCAATTACAGCACCACTTACAAAGAGATATACATGAGGATGAACGTGACCCTGAGCAGGAATGGCTTTTTGAGCTGGTTTTCCTCGCTTTCTCAGTGGCTGTGTGGACGGTGTAAGTCACTGCTTCCGTCTTTGCAATTGTTTTTGTGTGGTTTCCTACAATTGGAGGTTTCTTTCTATAAAAACTATGGGGCAGATTCACAGAAATAATCTGAGACAAAATCCTAAACTCACTACTATTTGTATTCACAGAAGACATTTAGTAGTAGTAAAGTGAGGATTTTCTCTTAAGTTTGGATTTTGTCTTAAGTTAGGATTTTGCCCTAAGTTAAACTTAAGTTTGGCTTAAGTTTTGGTTTGAAGACAAAATCATAACTCAAGACAAAATCCTAATTTAAGACAAAATTCAGATTTTCCTACTACAGCATACACAGAACATGAAGTGGTCACATGCCCGTCATGCATGACATATGGACACTTTACCCTCTGGCCCCTATTGTGTTCAAGCAAGGGCTAGGCCCAAACTGTATATGTTATCAGGGGCCTCATCAAGGACTGCAAAGACAAAGCCTGCATTCTCGAACTAAAAATGGAATGGCAGAAACACTTTACGATATCTAAAGAAATGTATAAAACCTTGATCAGATTGATGGTACTTTGAGACAGTCCACAGACCCCCTTCTGTAACTGTGCTCCCGCAGAAGTGTTTAATTAAATTAACTGTTCATGTTTTGCCAAATAGCTCCTGTGTTTTGTTTTTTCAAGGTAAATTCATATTCAAGCAACAATTCCAAATTTCTAAACAATCACATCAAATGCACGATGATTGCAGACAATTGTAATTGACTACAAGGGAATGTTATTATGCTGCAGGAAACACAACTTAACTCTCTCAAAGATGCAAATTCTGTTGCTCTTTGATCATGAAGATTACACTCTCCTCAGCCGGCCACAAGAAAATGGGGTGATTATCATCCCATTGTAGAAATACAAAATAACTGTGATATATTGCTCTCATTCCCATCAAGTTATATGGTTTCTTACTGGAATTATAAATAAAACACAAGAAATGTTTCATTGTGAATATTTATTTTTGACTGAGAACTAGCTGGAGTTTTGGAACGATCTTGCCAAATGGTTATCAGAGTTGCTTGACAGCTTAGAAGTGATTTTGGGAGGCAATTTTAATCTCTGATTGGAAAGGAGCCTAGATAGACTATCGCAGAGTACATTTTTAGGCAGTATCATACTTCCAACTGAAAATATGCTGTGAGAACAATAATCTGAATTATGTGTGGAGGCTATACAACCCTTCACGCAGTGATTATACATTCGACTCAATTCCACTTCACCCTTTTTGTAAAATCTGTTATCTTTTTGGTAGTAAATATCTACTGCCTATGTCTAATAAACCAAAAATAGAACCAACAGTAATATATGATCATATTATACTAGGCGAGTCTCCTCCAGCCCCTAAACAATGGTGAATCAGTGATGTTTTCGTTGAGGATTAAACTTCTAGAAACAAAATTTCAGTAGCGATTTGGCAGTTTCTAAATGAAAACGCAGTTGAGGACACTCCTCCCATAATCAGATTGGATGCACTGAAAGCCACAATCAGTGTGTTCCTGATCATTTTAATGATGATCAAACGTAAAACAATAGGCATGCTTAGAAGCTGAAATAAAAAATGTAGACAAAATATGTAAACATATGAAAGGCTCCGTAGATCTAAGAATACTACAAAACCTACAATACGAGTACAAGACATTAGCAAAAGAGCCCAAAAGTGGGTCGATGTTTCATCAGCAGAAAAAAATTATACCAGGAACAGAGCTAGGAAATCACTTGCAAATCACTTCAAATATATTAAAAATAAGTCTCTCATATCCACCACCGATATGACACTTGCAAAGTTGTATCCTCGACCCCGGGCACACTTGACTCTTTTTGAGATTTTTAATCCGACCTCTACAATTCTTATAAGCCAGTTTCCCCAAAAGAATGTGCTAAGTACATAACACCATGAAACGCCTGTGGCACAAACTAGACGCCTCCAGTTTTGTGTCCAGCCTAAAGTCATCCTGCGCTAACTGGCCAACTGACTGGGAGAAGCAGACAGAGCTTTTAGGGGCTGGATGAACAACTCTCTTGACCACTGCATCCCCAAGAAGCTGACCTGCGCCAAACGTTTGCACTCGCACGCCTGGTACAAGGAGACCCTGGCAATGGAAAAAAAACGCTGCAAAATTCTGGAATGCACATGGAGGTGAACTTACGACCTCAATGCCAAAAAGATCTACAGGCAGGCCATTAAAGCATACCACAAACTCGTACAACAATCTAAAGCCGTATTCTACCCTAATTTGATTACATCAAGTCCCAACCCCTCTAAAACCATCTTCTCCCTTATAAACGACATGACAAAACCCCCAGCAAGAAAAAACAACATCATATCCTCCAATCTGCAATGTGAATCTTTGGCATGCTACTTCATCTGTAAAGTTGAGGGTATTTATAACACACTCAACTCCAGAAGGGTCGCCGCTAAATCGGGGCCTCCCAATTCCTCTCCTGATCTCCCCTACTCTCTACAAGACTTACCATTTATTTTATTTATTTATTTTGGCGATTTTTAGAGCGCGCAAATACCCATGGGTGTCTCGGCGCTGAAGTTGCAGAACTCTCAGGTGGATGGGGGGTTTAGGCAAAGAATAACCATGTCTTTAGTTTTTTCCTGAAGTTGAGGAGGGTCGGAGCACACTTGATGTGCAAAGGAAGTGTGTTCCATAATTTAGCTGTGGCCACGGAGAAGCGTTTGTCGCCCCAGTTGGCCCTCCTTGTGCGGGGGACTATGAGTAGGTGCGCTGAGGATGACCGTAGGGTTCTTGTGTGTTCAAGCGGTCGGAAAGCTTTTTTTAGGAATAAAGGGCCGTGATTGTGGATAGCTTTATATGCTATGCATAGAGCTTTGAATTTGACACGGCTTCTCACCGGTAGCCAGTGTAGCTGTCGAATGTAAGGGGAGACCGATGCAAATTTGGGGATGGACAGCAGTGTCCTGGCTGCTGCATTTTGCACTGTTTGCAGTTTGTTGAGGACTTTTTGTTGTGCATTAAGTAGCAGTGCATTGCAGTAGTCAGTTTTGGAGAATACTAGTGTACTGATCAGTGTTTTGCCTGCATATGAGGGTAGATATGGAATTAATTTTTTTATCCTTTTTATTATGTGGAAGGACAAAGAAACCACCGCATTGGCGTGTTGCTGGAATGATAGCTTGTTATCAAAGACAACACCCAGATTGCGTACCTTCATCACAGGTTCTGGGGGTTGTCCCATCTGGTGGGGCCACCATTGTGGGGACCAGGTAGGTTGTAGCCTCCCGAATGTCATCACTTCTGTCTTATCAGAATTAAGTTTAAGACAGTTGGATGACATCCAGGAGCTTATTGCCTTCATTCCCGCTTGGAAATTGGCTGCCACCGAGCTTCCATCATTGTAAATCGACAGCACCAGTTGGGTGTCGTCAGCATAGGTAGTGAGGGAGATTCCGTATGATTTTATGACCCTCGCCAAGTCCGACACATAGATGTTGAATAGTGTCGGACTTAACGAGGATCCCTGCGGTACTCCACATGGCAGGGTGAAGGTCTGGGAAGTGAAATTGCCCAGTTTCACGGTTTGCGGGCGGTTTGACAAAAATGAGGCCAAGAGGTCCTTAGCTTTGTCTGTTATTCCTATGGCCTCGACACGGTCGATCAAGGTGGCATGATCGACCGTGTCGAAGGCCGCAGACAGATCCAGGAGTACAAGGACTGCGGCTCCTCCGTTATCCATCGTGGACCTAATCTCGTCTGCTGCCTTTAACAATGCCGTCTCTGTTCCATGGCCCTGTCGAAACCCAAATTGGGTATCATCCAGTAGATTGTTGAGGTGGATATAGTTTGACAGCTGGGAATTCATGATCTTTTCAAAGATTTTTGCAGGGAACGGGAGGCAGGCAATGGGCCTGTAGCTGGCAGGAAGGAGAGGGTCTAGACTAGGGTTTTTCAGTAGCGGTTTGATTATGGCTTTTTTCCATACCGGGGGGTAGACACCAGATGCAAACATTGCATTGCAGATGTTGGTTAAAGGTGGGGCAATAACTTCAGGGATGAGGTTAAGAATGCCTGGAGGGCATGGGTCTAAAGGTGAACCGGATTTGGTTCGAGCGACCAAGGGTTGGATGAGTTCACAGGTGATAGGTTCGAAAGCTGCGAATATGGGGGCACTGTTGGCAGTAGTGTGCGAGGAAATGCGCGATGCGTCAGGTGTAAACATGTTAAAGATGGCTCTGACTTTGTCCTCGAAAAAATTAGCCAATGCATCGGAGAGGGCTTGTGATCCATCTGACTGGGGTGCAAGTGGATTAGACAGGAATGTTACTACTTGGAATAGTTTACCTGAGGAGTTATTGGCCTGGTTAATTTGCTTTGTATAGTACGTGGTTTTCTCTGTTTTTATGAGTTTTTTATAGTTAGAGAGCGCGCTTTTATAGATAATCTTGTCGGGAGTATTGAAATTACGGCGCCACTGACGTTCTAAGTTTCTGCAGTACTGGCGTTGAAGTCTAAGCGGTTCAGAAAACCAAGGGGCTGAAGGAAGTTTTCTACTACGATGGAAAGTTTTGGTCGGTGCTAATATGTTGCAGGCTTCGATCAGATTCTCCACATAGGTATCTGAGGCTGCTGTGGGATCATGTTCATTAGGCAATGGGCTATCCTGTATCATCTGGGTGAGCCGTTTGAGATTTATGTTTTTCCAGTCTCTGAAATTGATGGGTTGGGAAGGAGTCGAGAGGGGGGGAGTGGGCTTAGTGGAAATAGAGAAGCATACTGCAGAGTGATCTGTCCAGACTAAAGGAATGACCTCGGTAATGGAGATCTCAGGGTTGTTGGTGAAAAGTCCATCCAACGTATGTCCTGCTTTGTGCGTGGGTTCCTTAACAATTTGTGTAAGACCGGCTGTCTCTAAATCTCCAAGTAGCGTTATGGTGTCTGGGTCTTCTGAGACTTCGAGGTGAAAATTGAAATCGCCTAAGATGGTAAACTGTGGCGATCCAATTGACGTCTCGATTATGTGATCCAAGCGTGATAAGAATTTAGCTCTGGATCCTGGGGGGCGGTAGATCAACATACCTTTAAATGTTGATTTACTGGAGAGGCCTATCGAGAAAAGGAGGGCTTCGCATTCAGAGTAGGTTGTGTCTGCTGTAGTTATTTTAAGGTGATTTTTGTAGATAATCGCGATTCCTCCACCCTTCCTTATAGGTCTGTCTAACTTACACACACAATAGTTGTTGGGTGTGGCGTCTCTGAAGTCTGGGCCGGATGCCTCATCTCCCCATGTCTCAGTGATAAATAATATATCTATCTGTTGAGAATCTATGAAATCAGCGATTTCATATTTGTGTTTTGGCAGGGATCTTACATTTATAAGTGCTGCTGTCACTGGTGGGGAGAGTGTAACCGGAGTAGGTGAGGTCTCGGTACAAGTGGGGCACTTGAATGGTCCGATCATAGGATTGTTATAGTTGAAGTGAGGTAGGGAGTGAGGGAACCTAGTTGTTTGCTTGATGCTGAGGAGTTGGGCCGAGGTATATGTTATTGAAACGGAGCTGGTGACGGGATAGGGGAGTGACGGATCATGGGGGATGGCCCTGTGCCCGGTCTCGGCGCGGACGAGCGCAGACGAGCTTGCCTTATGCGCGCCTTCGGCGCGCATTCGGCGCGCCCGCTGCGCTCGTCCGCTGCGCTTCCGGATCCGGTGCATTGTACATAGGGGAGATTTGGGGCGTGGCCTACGCAAGTGGGCGTGGCTTTTGCCGAAGAGCGGCGTTGCTAAGGCAACCCTGGTCCGCGTCAGCTATAATCAGCTGGGCGGTAGGGTGCTCGTAGCGGCTGGAAGATTAAGTATAAAATCACAAGTATCACAATGTAAAAGCAGTTTTTAAAAGCGTCACAAGTATCACAATGTAAAAGCAGTTTTTAAAGCGTAAATCTCCCGGCTTCCGCCTCAGGAGAGAGTTTTGCAACAAGCGCTCGTATTCAGCGCGAGCTTTTAAGCAGTGAGGCTAGTGGCGTGGCCTACGCAATCTATGTCCATCAACAACCTGGAGATTCTGGCAGCAAAGGTGGAATCAGGTTTGCCTGATGATCCAATAAAACGGGACACCTTCAGGAAATTCCAGGACTGTATCATGACTGAGGGCAGGGAACTGATTAATAGATCGCTGCAGATGTCAGCAATTCCTAAATCCTGGAAACACGCCGAGGTGGTACCTTTACTAAAAAAGCCAGCGCTCGATGCATCTCTGCCGGAAAACTTTCGGCCAATCTCTCTGCTTCCTTACTTGGCCATGATCATTGAATCCCACGTCAAGGGCATCCTGACCAATTACGTGGAAGTTAACCCCTCCGCTGAACGTTCCGCGCTGGTGCGGAACGTTCTATTGCGCAGGCGGGGCCGCGACGTTTAACGGACGTGCGCAGCACTACCGAGGTAGTGCACGCGACGTCCGTTGAATGCGGCCAGCACTCAAGGGGTTAATGATATTTTGGACAGGTCACAAAATAGGTTCCGGTCTAAGCATAGTACGGAATACGCCCTGCTGGCAGTTACAGAGCAGCTAAGGGCATCACTGGACATGGGTAACACCTCAGCACTGATCTTACTGGACCTGAGTGCGGCCGTTGACACGGTCTCCCATGAGCGTCTTCTCCAATGACTAGGGGAGATCGGGGTCAGAGGTAAGGCTTGGGCCTGGTTTGCGTCCTTCCTATCCGATCATTCCTTTCAGATACACGCCCCTGCCTATCTGTCCAATATGTAACCCCTTAGCTGTGGTGTCCCTCAGGGCTCTGCGCTGAGCCCCATGCTATTTAATGTGTATGTCTGTCCCCTAGCCCTTTCCGCCAAAGCCCGGCAGATTAATATGATATCTTATGCGGATGATACGCAATTGAAATTTTCTTTTACCAGCAACCCAGCCCAAGACCAACTGAAATTCTGTGAAGGTGCCCTGGCCATCTCCAACTGGATGGCAGATAATTATCTTCAACATAACTCCTCAAAAACGGAGGTGCTCCTGGTAGGCCGGGACACCTATAAATAGGACTACCAGTGGAGGCCTGCTGCACTGGGCATTCCTCCCCAACCGAAAAGTGCTGTTAAGAATCTAGGAGTCCTGATGGACAACTCCCTCTCCTTTGAACTTCACGCACCATATTAATAGGTGATAATGTAGGTGATATTATATGCAAACAATTGTTCCCTCATAGAACTATTCTTCATTTTTGAGGGAATTGATTAAACCTGACTTTCAAGGATGAGCAATGGTTCCTCACAGAAGTCAATGTATTGCATAAGTTAAGAGTCCAATTTTTTATGCCTTGAGGACCTCATGTCCAGATTACACCAAAACAGCTCCATCTCTAAACCATCCACCACAATACCAATAACTTTTCTTATACTAATCAATTTAAATTCCTTACATTTTGATCATATCATCCCAAAACTCCCAAAACTTTAGATGTTGGATTCATGGGAGATGGACCAACACCAGCTAGCGTTTTCTCTGTCCACACTGCTTGGCATACACCAATATACACTGTAAAAACAGGAGATGGCACAGGGACCATAGAAGAATGAGAAATTCATAATAAGGGCATAAGTGGGAAATTTTGTAGTCCTGTGTAGAACCTGGATGGTTCCAGGTTTTCCAAAGAAAGCACCAGAATTCTGCCTGAAGTCGATTCCACTGATGTTCATTAGTGCAAACTTATGGAAGATTCATCTTCCCATAAACATAATGTAGTTAAGTTTCCATGAGATTCATATCAGCAAAAGATAGGCCAAGCCACTACAAAAAGCAACTTCCAAAAATTCCATACACCTCAAATAAGTTTCAGTGAAACCTACTGAATACACAACTTCTCAAAATTACCAATTAATTAGGATTCTACAGGGTTAACCTCAGGAAAAGTGCCAGTACACTGGGGACACTATTTTTCGAAAACACTTAAAATCAAGATTGAATGGCATGCGCCTCGGAGCAGCTTTTCAAAACTACCCAATAATTAACATTCTGTGGAAGGTTCCCACACTCACTACGTAAATAAGATTCTATACCTTCCGCCTAAGAATTGTGTAGGAACACCTGCAAACTGAAGATGCAACTTTCCAAAAACAATTGTAAATTAAGTTTTTAAGGCATCTATCTAGGATTGTTAATTAGGACAAATTAATCAGGACCAGTTAATTAATATTTTAGGGAGTCCAACTAGGAACACCAAATTAGAATATGTAGCTTCCCAATCATATAGAATCAGTATGATTTTATGTAAGATTCAGTTTCCTAAACCAAATAGGTAATAAGGAATCTAATCGGTCAAACCAGAAGGGATATGTGTGCAACCATGGAAATGTACCGCTCGTAACCCCTTCTGTGCTCATGACAGAATGGTTTCTTCATGAACACAAGTGCAAGTGTGCTCATGATGGAACCATTCCCTCATCAGCACACTTGCAAAAAATCCCTCTGCTGTAAACAGCAGAGGGACTTCCTGTTTTCTTTTTTGCCTTGGGATGTGGGGAAGAGGTTCCTCCCATTTTGTTCTGCCATGACCAGTCTTTCTGCTATACAAGTAACCCCATCCTGGAAAGCCCACTAGGCACCAAGGATTTTGTTTTAATACGTAGGGGTGGGGGCTGCCCAGATTGGGCATGCCAATGCCCCCATCCCAAACAAACTTGCTACAGTCTTTCTGCCCCCCCCCAGGTGGTATATGAGGCAATAGCCCCTTATCTGCCCCTCGGGGGGGGCAGAAAGCCCACTAAGCACCAGGGATTTCTTCTTTTTTCAAAGTGCGGGATGGGGGCTGCCCAGATTGGGCATATCAATGCTCCCACCGTCCTTAAAGATGCCACAGACTTTCAGCTTCCCCGGAAGCAGTTGGGGGCAATAGCACCTGATCTGCGCAAATGACCCACTAGGCTCCAGGGATTACAATGGATTTTTTGTAGTTTGGAGTGGGGGCTGCCCAGAATGAGCATAAAAATGCCCTCAGCCCCCGTAAGAATAGGCACAGTCTTTCTGCCCCCACTTGGGGGCATATCGGTCTTTCTGCCCCCACTTGGGGGCATATCGGGGGAAAAGCCCCCGATCTGCCCCACCCCCAGGGCAGCAGAAGGCCACTAGGCACTGACCTTTTTTTTTTGCAATGTGTCTAGCTGTGGGTTTAGGGCCCTAGGGAAACCTAGCAAACCTGTATATTTGTCAAAACTAGACACCAAAGGGAATCCAGGATGGGGTGACTTGTATGGCTCTCACCAGAATCTCTTGCAAACCTCAAACTTTGTCACATAAAACACATTTTCCTAATTTCTGTGATGGAGATTTCTAGAATCTGCTTGGGTCCACAAAATTCCACCCACCCAGCATTCCACAAAGTCTCCTAATATAAATGGTACCTCACTTCTGTGGGGAGGCCTAGTGCCCGCAACAGGAAATGGCCCAAAACACAATGTGGACACACCACATTTTTACATTGAAAACTGACCCTTTTTGGGAAAATGCCTAGCTGTGGATTTTGAACCCTAGCTCTGACGGCACCTGGGGAAACCTAGCAAACATATATATTTTGAAAAACTAGACACCCAGGGAAATCCAGGATGGGGTTATTAGTGTGGCTCTCACCAGGTTCTGTTACCTAGAATCCCTTGCATACCTCAAACTTTGTAAAAGAAAACACATTGTCCCCACATTTCTGTGATGGAAGGTTCTGGAATGTGTGTTGGCCCACAAACTTCCACCAACCCTGCATTCTCCAAAGTCTCCTGATAAAAATGCTACCTCACTTGTGTGGGCGAGACAAGTGCCCGTGGCAGGGATGCGCTCAATACTTATTGTGGAGACATCAAAATGACCTATCACAAAACGACCTGGTTCTGCAAGTAGAGTTACCTGACTTTTTGGCCCTGGACTCGGCGGCCATCTAGGGAAGCCTACCAAACCCACACATTTCTCAAAGCTAGAGACTCGGGGGAGTCGAGGGATGCATGGCTTGCGTGGAATTTCTAATGTTTTCCTACCCAGATTCCCCTGCAAACCTCAAATTTAGCAGACATTTTTTTAATTTCTGTGTGGGAAAGTTGTAGATTCACCGGGGTGACTCAAGTTTCCTATCACCCAGGGTTTCCCCAGGTCACCCAATAAAAATGGAAACCCACTTGTGTAGGTGAGCCAAGCATCCGTGACAGGCAAGGGCCCAATCGTATTGTGGCGACATCAACATTACCTATCACAAAACAACCTGGTAATGCGAAAAGGGTTACCTGGGTTTTTGGACCCGGGCTCAGCGGCCATCTAGGGAAACCTACCAAACTCACACATTTCTGAAAACTAGAGACCCGGGGGAGTCCAGGGAGCCAAGGCTTGCATGCATCCCCAACTTTTTTTATGACATAGATCCCCCTGCAAACCTCCAATTTAGCTGAAAAAATGATGTTTTCTCAAATTTCTGTGTGGAATAGATATGGGATCACCAGGCTGACACAAATGTCCTATTACTCAGCGTTCAGCCAGGTCTCCCAATGCAAATGGTACCTCACCCTTGTGGGTGGCCCAAAACGTATTGTAGAGACATCAAAATTACCTATCACAAAACAACCTTGTTTCTGCAAAGGGGCTCACCAGGGCTTTTGATCCGGCGTCGGCGGCCATCTGGGGAAATCTACCAAACCCAGACATCTGTGAAAACTAGTCTCCCGGGGGATTTCAGGGAGGTACGGATGTGTGGACTGCCTTATGTTTTCCCAGCCAGAATCCCCTGCAAACCTCAAATTTCATTGAAAAAAATATTTTCTCAAATTTATGTGTGGGAAAGTTGTAGATTCACCGGAGTGACACAAATTTCCTACCAACCAGCATTCCCCCAGGTCTCCCAATACAAATCATTCTTGTAGGTGGGCCAAGTACCCGCGACAGGCAAAATCCCGAAACATATTGTGGGACATCAAAATTACCTATCACCAAACAAACCTGATTCTGCAATAAGGATTACCTGAGTTTTTGGCCCAGGCTCGGTGGCCATCTAGGGAAACCTACCAAAGCAACACATTTCTATAAACTAAAGACCCTTGGGGGTCTAGGGAAGCATGGCTAGCGATGATCCCCCAATTTTTCCCTACCCAGAATCCCTGAACAAATCACTTTTTCCAAACATTTTTGTGTGGGATTACTCTGCCAGCACAAATGTCCTACCACCGAGCATTCCCCTTGTTCTCTCAAGTAAAATTATACCTTACTTGTGTGGGTGGGCCAGGGGCCTCTGACCGGGAAGCGCCCAAAACATAGGGATTAAGAGTATAGCACAGTGAATTCTAAGCGCTACATTTTTTCCCCATTTTCCCCCCAAAAAACAAAATGTAGCTGTATTTTGGTTGATTTCTGTGTCCCCTCCAGCAGAATCCGTAAACCCTGGGTACCTTTAAAATCCCCATGATGTTGGAAGAAAAGGATGCACATTTGGCTTGTATACCTTATGTAGACAAAAGGTTACAGTGCCCTAAGCGCACACTACCCCAAATAGCCCAAAAAACTTAGCACAGGTGAAAGACCTAGCAGCAAAAGGGTTAAAGAACCACAGCTATACCAACTATAAATCTGTGTATTCCACCCTATGTGCGTCATAGGGCACACCTGTGTGGAAGATTTACCGTCCCAAAACAACTTACCCAGCATCCCAGACCCAGGAGGTAATGAAGATTTAGTTGCATCGACTTATGAAAGTCCTTGCAAAAACCAACTGGAAGATGCAGCTGCCAGAAAACACCTGATTATTAAGATTTTATAGGATTCCCTGAGGAGCTGTGTAGGTGCAGCCCACTGGAAGACATAGCTTTCCAAAACCACCCGACAAGGAGCAGCTTAAGTGCAGTGTTCTAGTCTAGAGCTCTTCCAAGCAAACAGGTCTAAACTGAAAAGACACCTTAGGAAGACACCCTTTAGCTACTTTGACGGGAGGCAAAAGGGATGGGGTGGGCCTGGCGGGATATGAAGTGATTACTGTGAGGTTTTTCGTGTGGGCTGGGCTAGCCATTGCTAGGAAGTTGAGCTCCGGTGAAGGAGATCTAAGGCACCATGTGAAAAAGGAAGGTGAGAGATGAGAACAAATAAGGTGTGCTGTTGGTACAAACATGGCCTACATAATCCAAAACTACTGAAGGTTTACCGTACCCAAATTCAACAAGAAAGTACATGTTTATGTGTTCATATTCTCTTTAAGTTAGTGACTGGTATCCATTGATATGTCAACATAAACTGGTGACTCATCAGTGTGTCCATCAGTGAGTAAAACAGCAGTTGCAGTGAAATGCAGACAGTAAATGACCAGTTTATTGCCAGCCAATGGTTACCACTCCTCATAGATGGATAGCCCTACCATCAGTGGAGTAGGTGAATCAAATTCAAATTCAAATTCAAATTCAAAATGCTTTATTCGGTATATAAAATATAACCATATAGAAGACAATAAAATTGTACATTGTAGTACGTTTAAGGAAATACAATTACCGCACTGTTAGAGGGCATGGGATTAGTCTCCACAGACAAAATAAATTTAAACATTTTACAGGTGTGCAAATTTCGCAATATAGTCAATCTTGCCTTTTTAGGGATAGTTATTTACGATAGTTCCTAAAAAATGGGTTTTGCTTCTTGTAGTCACATGACTGTAATTGAGGATCTCAGTCGCGGCCTAAGCAGGTAAGAGCGGTGAGGCGGTGGGGGCTGTGTGGCCGGATGGGGGAGATTTCGACAAAGGACGAGGGGAAATTATTTATTTTTCGTGGTTGTCTGTGGAATCCCCCTCAACCCAACCCCACCGCTTTACCTGCACGGGCCGGGCTGCAGGATTTACATCCAGGTTGTAGCGACAAGATGAAAGTTTAAAAACGTGTAGGAATGTCGGCCTAAGAGAAGATGCACCTTCATCTATGGAACGGAGATACATGGGGAGAGGTAATAGTTGGAAGGGGATATTGTTCTATGGAATAAGTCATGTTTTTTAGAGCTCAGAATTTTATTTATCTTTTACTGCATTCCCAAGTGCCATCCAAAGTTTGAGAAGTTTGTCATTTTTCATTTACTCATGACCACATTGGACTGCAGAAGATGATGTTCAAGCATCCCATAACCTTGGTACAAAATACTTCATAATACCGACAATTAGAACTAAAATATCTTGGAACTCTAGTAGGCGAATAATTCATGCACTAATGATGTGCTAAACCATGAAAATCTAGATGAAGGAAAGGGAATATGATTGATTATATGTGTGAACTATTTTGTTATGCTATGCGCTTAATTGCGATATTTCAAAGTAATAATGATTAACTATGTAATGCTAAAACAATAGCTGTAAAAATTATTTTGTCCTGATCTCAATACACAATTACAACGCATACACCATTACTAAAAATTTAACCTCACCCATTTTCTTTCTGATTTTTATTTTTAGGTCAGACATCTGTTTGATTTATCGGTGTTTGAAAATTTTCTATATGCAACCAATATAGATAACTCAATGGTGCTAAAAATAAACAGATTTAATCGCTCAGATGTTCAGCCTCTAAGAAGACAGGAAAAAGGCAGAGGGATTCATTTGTATCATAAAAGAGCTCAACCAACAGGTGAGAAATAACTTTCTGCCTGATGTATCAAAGTGTGTTACCCATTCTGTGTCTATGGGTAAATGTGATGGGAAAATGTGTTAGTACATTAAAGCCTTAATTGCACTCAATGATTATACATGAAAGAGAACTGATGAAGATGATTGGGGCTGATGATTGAGCTGAGAACCTGTGTCACATTTTTCCACATGAACAAACAAAGACGAAGTAAATTGTGTGGGAGTAGTTGTGAAGGAGGGAGTTTATCCATCTAAACTTTCTTACTCAGTAAAAAGGTTTCATATGAGAAACCATTTTCTGCCTATCCTATAAATGACCAAATCTTCAATTCACTTTCCTGTGTCTTACTGTGATATTTCTGCTCCTGCAGTGACTCCCCCATGTTGAAATGGCATGTCTTCTGATATGTAGTGAAGAAAATAAAAGTAATTCATGTTCAGCTAATTCTGTCTCAAATCCAAATAGAGGGCTTTTGTGTTAGGGGGCCCTCCCCATATAGGTGAATAGGCTCCTGCCCATAACTGAACAATGATAGAGTTGACAGATACCCTTCTAGAGGTCAATAAGTGGGACATCCGCCTAAATGAGGTGGTGGGATTATGTTTGCCATTTTGGGAGCACTGATGATTTAGAATGGGGCTCCTACTTCATTAAACTCTAAATTTCAAGCATATGGTACTTTTGACATCGAGTCCCACATCGGGTCCCACATCTAGCATTGCTTTACCTGACAAACATCCAACCATACAAAGCACCCACATCCCTCAAGAACTCACAGCATCTTGCGCTTTGCCATACATGATGAAGTGCTTTACCAAAAGGCACACTCGCCTACACCTGTACCTCCTCCCAACAATCAAACCCTATGTCTTGCATCCTTACCCTCATTCATAGCCACATGTACCTGGAGTCTTCCAACACCGACAACAAAAAAGGTATCCCTGGCGTCCTACCCTCAATGCCCACAGAATAAGTCCTGCCACTGTTTACCCTTCCTAAAATAAGCTCATACCAGTTATCATTCGCCACAATTCCATAATAAAAACACACATATATAGGTTTCTACTCCTATCCTTGGCAAACTCAATTGCGTGTGTCTTACAGCTCTCCCAGTTTCCGCAGCCTCTCCAGTGTTATGACATGGAGGAAGCAGAAGGGAGTCCCCCTCTCCTCTGCAGATCTCTGGGCCTCATTTATGAAAAGTGACGCATTGCTGCGTGAAAACAGCGATGCGTCACTTTTCATTGCGCCCTCCTTGCCACACCAATGATGCGTCATATTTACAGTATGACGCATCATGTCGCAAGGAGTTACAGATACGTCAGTATTTCTGACATATCTGTAGGCGCAAAAGTGACGCATTGCTGGAGTGTGTCACAAAAGTGATGTGAAAGGGCTTGCGTCAGTCTTACGCCTGCTGTGAGGCAGGCGTAAGATTTTCACGCATTTGAGTCCTAGAAGTGGCGCAGTGAAATCTCATAGATTTCACTGCGTCACTTCCATGACCCTTTCTTGTGTCAAAACGCCCCCCTTGCATACATTATACCTGGCGCAGGTATGATGTAGCGCAGGGGTTTACAAAGTGACGCATCTACCTAGATGCGTCACTTTGTAAATATGGCGCAACAAGGCGCATTTTTTACGCCACTGGTGCGTCACAAAATGTGACGCACCGGCGGCGTAAAAGTGACGCACAGCCTCATAAATGAGGCCCTCTGTGTTTTGGGGAGAGCGCTGGAGTTCAAAGCCTGTACCCCAGATGGATCTCACAACAGAGGAATGCTTTCAGAGAGAAAACTGAGGCTGGGCTTGGAAGGAAAGGGCGCCACTACTTTACCAGGCATTTTGTGGTAATTCAAGGGCATTGATCAATGGCTTTTGAATTACATAGTTGTCCTGCCAGGAAACTATCAATCAAAATGTAAATCTAATGACAAAAGCAATCAAAGAGAAACAAACACATTTATTTGTAACAAGATGAGAAAGCTGCTTAGTCAGGAGAAGGAGACGGACTGGGTGGCTATAATACTTTCCCTCTGACTTGCCTTTTTGTTTTATGTATTGCCAACTGCTTATCTGTATTTGTTCAAACATTAAACACTGTACAGCTATATGGTGACATTCTTGTTGGGACTCTTTTTATTGCACTGAATATATTATCTTAAGACAGGCTTTTGATGATGTTATCTTGTCTTGTCTGGTGTGGCTGTTTTTTTTGTTTTAGTCAGAAACCATGCCTGTGAAGCAGACCCATATGGAATGCCAGGGGGATGCTCGCACATCTGTCTGCTCGGCTCCAGCTATAAAACACGAACCTGTCGCTGCAGGACTGGCTTCAGCCTGGGAGGCGATGGCAGGTCATGCAAAAGTATGTTCAAACCATCAAATACCCTCATTTTCCAAAGCAAAATCAGAGCTGTTAGTTAATGCATGCTCATGTGGACACTCATCAGTTGAAATCCATGTTTGGCCTTAGTTTCATTGATTGGGGCAATAGAGTCCATCACTGCATATTTTTATTACATGAAACCCCTTGGGCCGCTATTTGTTTCCTTGTGGAGCGGCCATGTTTATTTGTGGCTTCTTTTTATTTAGCCATACAGAATAGAAAGTGGCAAGCAATACGACTGTATGTATATCTGTGCCACCATTATGGGCAAAGCAAATATATTCTTTTATACGTTTTTTTTTTTTTACAGATGTTTAGATTTAAAAAGAGGTGAATACGAGGGGCTACCGTTGTTTGCTCAGATTTCTAACACTCCTGAAGTTTTTGATAAATAAGTAGCAATAAGTTGGTCCAAATGTAGTTAAATCTGTGTGATACATGCCCACTGTCCCATGAATTTTACTCAGGGATCGGAATAACAACTTCTGAAGAGTTTACTGCACCTGCTAATTACAAGATGTGATAACGTCCACACCTTTGTAATTTACTCACGTACACATCAAAAGGTCAAGTCTGCTTATAGGTACTGATGGCAATGTCAGCATACTGCCAGAACATGCACATTTTGGTACTCATGGCACCATAATCTGCATGTTATGCTATTGTTTTGAAGGTTAAAACAAGAAATTGAAGGTGAACTTTGCCCCCACCCAATGAACTTCAAAGCCCAGGGTATTGGAGTTCGACAGAATGACATTCTCCACCTCCTCCTCGCCCTCCACCAAAGGACTAGTGGTCACGGCATAGCGTGCATTTTTAATAGCACAGACCATTTCGAAGCAGATTGTTTTCCTCGTTTTTGTGTGCATGCTTGAGAAAAAACGGTGTTTTTAATCTATTGGCTCTTAAACTGCAGACTTTAATAAATGTCCCTATCATTACCAACTACTGTCTCAGCAATTAAAAAAAGTCGAACGAGTTTCACGCCGAGGACCACATTATCCCCTCGTTTGTCATGTTTTTATTGCATGGACAGCAACAACCACAAAAGAACAACTAATCCAATGTCAGCTAATCAAGGAAATTATTTGCTTTTCAATTAATGTAACGCAACCTCTTGAAGAAGATATGTTCTGATTACAGGAAAGTTACATTTTCAGTATTGAATAAAAACACTAATTGTGCCAGTTAATTAAATAGTGGAATTAGGCAGGGTGAAAGAAGATTAGCCTGCTTTTGTTTCTTACTTGCGTAATCTTTCTTGTGCAGGGCCCAAGAACGAGCTGTTCTTGTTTTATGGAAAAGGGCGGCCTGGGATCATCAGGGGAATGGATTTGAATAACAAAGTAGCCGACGAGTACATGCATCCCATCGAGAACCTGGTCAACCCGCGCGCTCTGGATTTTCACGCTCAATCCAATTACATTTATTTTGCGGACACCACCAGCTTCCTCATTGGACGTCAGAAAATTGATGGCTCTGGCCGGGAAACCATACTGAAAGATGGTAAGTGAGGCGCGAGGTGATGAAAGAAGCAACTGTTTTTGACAATAATATAAAATATTGTTTAGGTCACTTTATTGTTTAGGTCACTTATGAATTGCGGCTGTTAATAATCACAGGTGCATACAAAGTAGCATCATTTGTATTGCTAGAATAGTTTGAATCTATAATACACAATAATTCTTATCCTAGGGCATATTGTTAACGAAGTGCATTTTTTAATAGTTTTCAGACAAAAAACATACAGGCACATGCATCAAGCTAGGGTTTTGCGAGTTCTTAATTGCGATTATTAAGGAATAGCAATGAGGGACTTGCAAAAGCCTATGCATGTAGGAATCGCTTTAAAAATAGCGATTTCTACACATACCTTATTTGTGAGTCGCAAATTGCGATTCGCAAATAAGCAATGGCTTCCCATTTATTCCTATGGGCCTACGGGCCCATAGGAATGAATAGGAAAATGCATGCGCAATTTGCCAGTTCCAACAGGTCCTCGCAAATTGCGCATGCAATTTCAAGGGTGCAAGGTGTCAAAATGACACCTTGGTGCACCCCTGAAATTGATCTGTGCAGATATGTTGCGCCCGGGAAACATCACTTACAACGCAACTTTTACCACGCAATGCTTTTACATCGCAGCTTTTACAACGCAAACCATTACAACGCATTGCGCTGGGGGCGCTCTAGGATAGAGAATATATTTAAGTTTACTATCCAACACCTTCCCTACTATCCACGGGGACTGGAGTTGGAATAGTAAATTAAATAATTCACTACCAGCGCCCCAAAGCACTATGCGTTGTAATGGTATGCGTTGTAAAACTTGCAATGTAAAACCATGCGTGGTGAAAGCATGCGTTGTAATGTCGTACATCCGTTGCGCGCACCCATGTCCCAAGGACATGTGTGTGTGTAACTTACAACTTTGAAAAATGCACTTTAGTGTATTTTTCAAAGTTTTTGTTAATTACCATGAAGTTCAAATTCATTGTAATTTGCGACCCCTTGTAGACTTCAAAGTGGTTCTTGCATTGCATTTAAGGAATCGCAAAATGCGATTCCGTAAATGCAATCACAATTTGAGAAATCTCCATTAATTGCATATTCTCAAATTGCGAGGGCCTTGACCCTTGATGAATCACAAAAGCTAATTTTGTGATCGCAAACGGACAAGTTTTGCGAATCGCACCGTTTGCGATCACAAAAAGCTTTGATGCATGTGCCAGTTAATGTATTGCACCAATATAAAACACATTTTTATTCAATATTTTTTAAGTTTAGCTGGCACTATGCTGAGGATTCGAATTGCTAATTGTTTTGTTTTGCAATGAGATTTTGTCTACTGAAAGCAGCTACATTTTCCTTGTGAATCACTGGGGAAAAATATGCAGAACTTGGTAGGGAATCAGATGTGGGCATGTTTCTCCCTAAACCGTATGTGTTATTTTCCCATACCAGAATTAACTGGATCCCTGGTAACAATACTTCCTGGGGCAGGGAAATAACACAGATTATTCTGCAGCACCCATAATGAGGCAGTACAGAAGTACAAAACTCCAATATGCTGTACAAGCTACCTGAAGGAAGTGATGCATTACTACCTCATGATCTACTACTACTAAGCTTATATTCTCTCTGTCTCTCTTTCTCTTTCTCTCTCTCTCTCTCTCTCTCTCTCTCTCTCTCTCTCTCTCAATATATATAAATAAATATATGTATATATATATATATATTTTCACTGAAAGAAAAGTTACAGGGACATTATAGTTAAGCTCACATTTCACTCATACAAAACTAAAAACCAGTAAAAATCAGCAGTTATAGTTACCTGAGCTAACTATAACTTACCACCTGCAATGCACTGCTTATGACCTGACAAATTACATAACTCATGACAACATCAGTAACATCACTGATGACATCTCAAATGACATCACTGATGACATCATCCAGTGAGTATACGTGTTTTGTAAATGTTTCTGAGACTTAAAGATATAGACCAAGCTACAGCATAAGTTAAATTACTATTATTTCTGTACTAGTAATTAGTCATACTATTGCTAACATATATCATCTGAGTGGCTGCGTGACTGTATCAGTGTGTGAAAGGCTTTGTGAGTGTTTGTACGGGTGAGGGAGTGGGTGAGTGAGTCTCTGTTTCAGTGTGTGTATAGGTAAGTGAGCGGATGTGTGTTACTATTAGTGAGTGAATGTCTGTCTGTGTGAGGGGCTGTCAGTATGAGTGAGTCGGTGTGTGAGTGGTTATATGGATGTGTGAATGGGTATGGAAGTTGTTCTGTGGGTGTGTTTGCAGTTGTATGGGTGAGTGAGTGGCAATGGCAGTGGCTCTATGGGTAAGTGAGTGGGTGTGTGAGTAGCTGTATTGTTGAGTGAGTGGCAGTGTGAGTGGCAGTTGGGTGAGTGTGTGGGTGTGTAAGTACCTGTATGGGTGAGAGAGCGGCTGTGTGAGTTTCTCTGTGGGTGATTGAGTGGGTGCTTGAGTGGCTGTAAGGGTGTATGAGTGGCTGTGTAGGTGTATGTATGTCTGTATGACTGGATGTGTGAATGGCTAAAGTGTTACATATGACATTCCTTCTTGAAGTACAATACTTCAATGTTTACAAAAGCTGCATCTACACTTAAACCTTGTGATTCCCACTCTGTGCTACACAGAGTGGGAATTACTAGTGCCACTCATATAAGCCTTTCACTAGCAAGAAACGTACAACACAACAGCCAATCTGCTACACGCCATCAATCTGATCAAATTTTATGGCCAAGTATTCAAGCTCATCTCTATTTGGGAAATTAATAAAATCAATTACTTTATCTATTACACCATTTACTAAACCTTCCTCTACATTATGGGTCAGAATTACTCAGCAGTTTTTGCTGCTACGTAAAGGCTTTTCTAATCCTGCAGTTTTAGAGACAAACCTCCAAAGTCTTACATTTTGCTTGAGGTTTATCTGTGAGTAGTATTGTGACTCCCTAATATTCCATTTTATCAATAGGTGCAATTTCCAAAATATCTTCTTTCTCCTTTTATAGTAATTGTTCATTAAACTTGGAGAACTCTTCAAGTATTGGCATTCAACAAACTATAGACTTCGTTCTTCAATGAAATTGTGCATTAGTTAAGCTGCTGTCATATTAGATAGAAATAGTTTTTTCATAAGTTGACTTTCCAATGCATGTTTCCTCTCTTTTGTTAGAACTCCTATGCTAATGTTTCCAGTATTTCTGCATAGGTGACATCAGATGCTTGACACATATGTTTCACTAGTTCCTTGTATTCAAAGTTTAACCAAAGATGTACATTGCAAATGCTTCCCAGAGAAATCTTTATTTCGTTATGCACAAATGTTTTGAAAACAGGTTGTCATCTATGGGGGTGAGTTACAGTAGATCACCAAATACAATCAAATGATTTCTTCCAAACAGCACATCGTGGCTTGTTCTCACAATCTGCTGCATTCTTAAGTGTATGAATGCAAGCATTAAGTTGGATACCATGCAGACCTCATTAATTGTTAAAAGCTTCAGTTTATTCAATACTCTTCACACCTCATGGCAATCTTCACCTTCAGTGTATTGTCATGTTAAACAGGCAGCAATAGTACACAATATAAAGTAATCCCTTTACTGTTATGCGCAGCTAATTCTGTTGGGGCTGTCCCTACACATGAGACATTTGATTCTGTAGTCTTCTGTAGATAACCAGTGAGAACTTTAATTATGAAGCTTTTTTCAGTGCCACCTTGGCCATCAATTTACAGTAATATTGGTTTGTACGAAGAACAATCACACTGTTTCCCCTCGTGGAGAAATCCATGTTCTATTTTATCTTAAACCTCATTCTAAATTTCTTTTTTTTCGTTGTTCAGTTTTTCCACTAAGTGTTCAAAATCCATAGTTTCCTCTCCTGCTTGCTACATTGCAGTCTCTACCTCATTCATAGCTATAGCTATTTAATTTTGAACAATTGGTTCTCCAAGAGGACCTTGACTCACCGGTGCAGAACTTTGGCAGCTTTGTGAACTCTCTTTTCCTGTCTCAGTAGTGGTAGTTTCTCCTGTACAATCTAATATTTCAACAGTTGCAGTTAGGTTGCAAAAATTGAGCACTCAATGATGCCTTTCAGAGCACTGAATGACCCTTCATACCAGTCATAGTGTACAAATAATTCTGAGTCAGCACACCATGGCTTAAACAAATGCAAACATGTACGTAGGAAACTTTCTTCTCTCTGAGGTTTGGCAACCAAGCTTTGAGTGGTTAATTAGATTCCCTTTGTTGTGGCTCACCCAACAACCATCATATCCAAGTACTCCATATCTTCATTCTTCTATGTTTTAGGTAACGTTAATTCTATATGTGTAGTGCTGAAGTACTTCGTAGAGACACATGTTTTGAAGAAAAGAACTCTTTCTTGGATAGTATGTATCCACCATGTTTTTTCTCAGAATATCTCTACTTTCCGGATCGAATTCTGTGAGATACTGCATTTCTAGGAAATACTTGATTACTCTATTGTGATTGCTTGCAAGGCCTTGGCTTAGCCACACAATTCCTCTTGACTTGGAAAACAAATTAGCCAAGCTCAACTTGTCCGAGCATTCATAAGAACCTATAGCTCTGTATGAAAGCATTTTAAGCTGATGCTGTACAAATCCTTGGAAAGAATCTTTCCTGAAGAAATCTCGTCACACATCTCTTTCATCTCTGTCTTCTCTGATTGTGTTATATACAAAGTCATGTAGCGAGCAGCAGCAATGGAGTTGTCTGCAACAAATTGTAGATCCTTATTTGATTAGAATCATAGGGTTGTAGTCAGTGATATAATAGGAAACATTTGTTCTTCTAAGGTTGTTTGTATTTTTTGGTGATTTCTCTGTCAGGGTGTTAGACATGGGGTCTGTAGTTGGCAGTGGTTTGTACCCTGTCCAAGTTGGGACCATCCGTCTAGTCAGGGTATGAGAGTCACACAGCTAAGATAACCCCTGCTCACCCCCTTGGTAGCTTGGCAGGAGCAGTCAAGAATGTCTCAAAGGCAATATGTAAAGCATTTGTTCACACACACACAGTAACACAGTGAAAAATCTACAAACGGAGTTCATACTAGTTTAGAAAAATAACCAAAATTTATCTGAATAAAAAAGGACCAAACGAAACAAATCTAGCATTCACAAGTAAAGATATCAAAGGTTAAATCAGTTCAGTCCATAGAAATCTAGGAATGCATCACTTTTAGCACAAAGTACCTCGTCCAAGTTTACTCAGTGCATACCTTAATTCACCCCTAAGGTAGGCCTTAGGCCTACCTTAGGGGTGACTTACATGGAGTAAAAGGGAATATTTGGGCCTGGCAAGTGGGTGCACTTGCCAGGTCGAAATGGCAGTTTAATGCCGTGCACACAGACACTGCAGTGACAGGTCTGAATCATGTTTGCATATCTACTCATGTGGGTGGCAAAATCAGTGCTGCAGGCTCATTAGTAGCATTTGATTTACAGGTCCTGTGCACACCTGGTGCACTGTACTAGGGACATACTAGTAAATCAATTACGCCAATAATGGATAAACCATTCCCCAATATATTTTAGACAGAGAGCATATGCACTACAGCAATGGTTAACAGTGGTAAAGTGCCCAGAGTCCTAAAGCCAACAAAAACAGGTCAGAAAAAATAGGAGGAAGAAGGCAAAATGTTGCGAGAAAACCGCTGCAAAAAGGGTCAGGTCCAATACAGGGTATGTCTGATTGCAGACCAAAAGCTGTCGGCTCTTCTGTCTGGGATGACAGGTCGTGGGAATCCAAAACGGCATCTAGTGGAAACAAATTCTTTGCATCTGTTTTTTTGATGACAATGCTTCCTACATCTATGTGTTTGAAAACGTAGAATTTGTTGTCTCACGCCCTTGCCATCTTCTGGGATGGCAGATGTCACGTACTGTTGTATGAAAGACAAGACAGACTCATAAATGTCTGTTCCAAATTTTGGGGCCTCTTTTACCCATAACAGCATGTGAATATGTGGAGCACCTCCAGCTTGGTACTCTAAGAACCAAAAGAAATCAGTTACTTGGCCAAGAGGAGGATTAGTTTTGTTACAGATAAAAGCCGTCGTCGCTTGAAACCAGCAGATAAAATATCTGCAAACATTTGCAGGGTCCATTGAGCAATGTTTATTGGCTGTCTTCAGATTGATGTCTTTTATTTTTGAGTTTGCTTCTTACAAGATTTCAAGGAGTTCATTCAATGAATACTCAGCACAAATGAGTATTAGAAACCAAATAGGTGCTCCTAGGTTGCTCAACACGCATTTCAGCTCACTGTGACGATAATAACAATATTCACTAGAGCCAGGTTGGCACACCATTAAACTAATCAAGTAGTATTCCTGGTTTTCATCTTTTCGTTGAACTTTGTCAATGGATTCTCTTGCTGTGATATTTTGCAGATTCACTTCTGTCTTATGTTATGTTATGTTAAATTAAATTTATTAAGCGCACGTACGCCCATAGGCTTCATGGCGCTGTGAAAAACTGGCACAACATAACATGTAACAGAAAAAAAGGAGACGGGATTAACTAAGGGTAGGCTTGCTTGAAGAGCCAAGTTTTAAAAGCCTGTCTGAAGGCTAACAGATCTTCATGGAGCCTTAACGGCAATGGCAAAGAGTTCCACAGGGAGGGGGCCAAAAAATGGAAAGATCCACCTCCTTGGCGTTGTTTCCTGATTCGCGGCACCACTAACAGGTTCTTTTGACCTGAACGGAGAGCGCGAGAGGGAGTGTAACTAACAAGCAGGCAGCTGATAAATCCGGGACCCTTACCTTGTAGAGCCCTGAAGATAATGCATCCTGCTTTAAAAGCTGCTCTCTGCGCTACTGGCAACCAGTGGAGACTGGCCAGTCCTGGTCTAATGGACTGCCACTTAGGGATCTTGCAGATCAACCTGGCCGCTTGGTTTTGGACCAGTTGAAGTCTCTTGAGCTGCCCCGCTGGAAGACCCAAGTACAGACTGTTGGAATAGTCCAGACGGGACAACACAAGAGCGATAATGACCTGAATCAGAGCAGGGTGGGTTAAAAGGTGGGCGATCTTCTTAATCTTGCGAAGTTGAAAGAAACTTGCAGATACCACAGTCCCTACCTGATTTTTGAGCGATAGATCTTCATTAAAAGAAATTCCAAGGCTCTTAACTGTTTGGGACTTAGCCGGGGGGTCACCCATTTCTGGAGGCCAGAAATGTGGTCCCCAGTACAGTGCACTCTTCCCAGGCAAAATCAATTCAGTTTTGCCTGGGTTGAGTTTTAAGTGATTTAGGCCCATCCATCTCTGAATGTGAACCATGGTCTCCCGAAATTCGGTGACCGCGCCAGGTGTGTCTAAACAGAAGATCAATTGCAGATCATCTGCGTAGTTAAAAATTAAGGCTCT
The DNA here is from genome assembly GCF_964261635.1 of Lissotriton helveticus. NCBI lineage: Eukaryota > Metazoa > Chordata > Amphibia > Caudata > Salamandridae > Lissotriton > Lissotriton helveticus. Next base: position 1,691,417,747 of record NC_136061.1, on the reverse strand, counting down.
GAACTTTTTTAATGAGAATAGCAAGGGTCGTAAATACAAATTAAATAAAAGTGGGGACAGAGACGAGCCCTGAGGGACTCCACATTCATTTTTGATTTTAGGGGCTGTAAAGGTTCCTAATCTCACTGCCTGGGTGCGTTCCGAGATAAATGACTTCAGCCATCTAAGTGCCGAGCCTCTCAGGCCAGCCTGTTCGACACGGTCGACCAAGATAGTATGGTCGACCGTGTCGAATGCGGCCGACAGGTCAAGAAGTACCAGTGCTTGGGGAATGTCCTTGTCTGCATTGCATCTTAGTACATTCTGGACCGCCAGTGTCACCATCTCGGTTGAGTGCCCCGGTCGGAACCCAGCTTGATTAAGCTCCAGGTATCCAGTAGATTCAATGAAGTGAGAGAGACAACTAGCAACATGTGCCTCCAGGATTTTGGAAAGGAATGGCAACAAGGATATCGGACGATAGTTAGAAGGATCAAGAGGATCAAGACCGGGTTTTTTGATCAGGGGAATCAATAGAGCATGTTTGAACCCTGCGGGGACCTTTCCCTGGTCAAGAGAGTCGTTGAGCAAAGGGAGGATCCCATGAGGAATAGAGTGCCCAATCTCTGCGAAAATGTGGGGTGGGCAAATGTCATCGGGTGAACCAGACTTGACCCGTGCCAAGAGAGTGGAAAAGATTTTAGGGTCTATGGCAGGAAGGGTATCTAATGTAATAGGGTTATTAAAAATATCATCCAAAGGGGACGATTTAGGAGAGCTAGCAATGTTGCGTTTTATAGTTACAATCTTTTCTCTGAAAAATTCATTCAGAGAGTTACACAACTTCTGGGTAGGAACTATTGAGAGAGCTGTCCTGTCATCGTCACAGAGCTCATTGACTATATTAAAAACAACTTTAGTTTTGTTTGAAGAGGTTAAAATTTTTTGGGAGAAGTAGTTGGATTTATGTTGGAGCAAGATTTTTTGGTACTCCTTTCTTGCGGTACAGTACACTATCCTGGCTTGTCTTGAGAATGGATTTACTACATAAGATAGGCCTGACAAGTCAATCTCAAATAAAAGGTTCAATATATAGGGAATATACTGGTGAAATCTAGAATCTTCTGAGTATAGTCTAGTTGATCTATACTCAGCTTCTGGTATCTGTACAGGCCAGTCATCACACCCACCACCTATTCTTGTGGGCATAAGATGTAGAACAAATTGAACTTCTAAACTTTTCTCATCAAACACTCAAGGCAGCTTCTCTTTCTTCTTTTATTTGAAAGAGATCCATTGCATCATGACTAATCTCTTTAAAATGCAGAGGGTGGAGACTGTTGCGTTCATAAATTTCTTCCAATCGGGATTGATCCACCTTTTTAATTTGACCTCTGGATGATAATGTATCACCCTCCATAAGGGTTATGTCTTGAAGAGCATCTACATTTTTTTTATAATAAATGTTGTTTTCTACCACATATAATGTTGCTTTCTTTACTTTACTGACATCCACTAACTCCTGCCATATTTTTCTATTCTTAGTAGGGACACCATTCACTATAATATTAAGTGCTTCTTCCAAAACTCTCAGCACCCTTACAGTATCAATATTCTGCTTCAAATCTAATGGCGAGTACACAACTCTATCTTTAAGACTTTTCTTTAACTCTGTTGGATGTAACTTCTGTGTCTTTGGCTCCATACAAACTATATCTTGGAATGGATGTATGCACCGTGTTAGAATTGATTCATAAACATTTCAATCTTGTAGTTCTTGTGGGATTGGAACTCATTCTACCTTGTTACGAACTGCTCTAGTGGACATTCTATTGTCCTCCAATTTATCATAACAGTACTTACACATAATATGTCCTGTGGAACAATCAAAGCTTTCCTCTACAAATAAATAAGCTGCAAATTCTCGCTACTTATATGTGTTTACTTCTTCAGCTTACAGAGACACAACCCCATAACAAGTTTGAGTTTTGGAGTGAATGAGTGATTGAGTCAACAACTTATACAAAAGTGGTCCAGTTTCTATTATCTTCTTGAAAGTTGTTAACACTAATACCTGTATTGTGTTCTGAGACTCCTGGATGATACCAAGTCCTCATTTTCCCTACACCTCTCCTCAGGATCAAATAAACAAAGCTGAACATCATCACAAACTCATTTTACCTCTGCTACTGTACCATGCAGAAGAATTCTATTCAATTCTCCTAACCATAAGGCAGGAGTTTTACACACTAAAGTCTCCTAACTAAAGTTTGCATTTCCAAGTGGTGTACAGCTAACATTCTGAAAAGCTGAAGGGTACTTTCACACACTTCATTTGATGGACATGCTAGTGAGTGTCCCTGTAAATTAATATGTTTAATTGCTTTGCATGGATCTAATCCTTGCAACATAGCTATGTTCTGTGTTTGACTTCTGCAGGAAAACATTTTTAGGAAATGTCTCAACATATCAATAGATTCCTGCCAAATAGTACACATACTGCTACAGTTCGACTTGTATACAAGGGACCTGTCTACTCCTTCCTTGTACCTCTTCAGCTATTACTTCCTTTCCATTTCTAGAAACCATCACTTCTTTAGGAATAGGAGTAGCATCTTTAATCTCATAACAACGTCCAGATTCATCAACTGCATGCACTGTTATACTTCTTCATAATTGTTATTAGATTCCTAATTACTCTACAACGGAACATTCTAACTCTGATTTCCTTAAACTGTCTTTGACTTCTATTTAAAGTCTGTGCTTTGTTTGTATGATTTTTTACTCTTCATATCATTCACTTTTTCTCCTGGTCTTAAACTTTGGTTTTTTTTTTTACTTGATTTTGCTCTTTTTCCAGTTGTACAGATACAATTTTAAGAAATTACTTTGTCCTATTACCAGTAGCTCTTTTCACTGTCACCAATTTTGCCACGTTTTGCCCCTTTTGTTTCTCAGTTGTGAGGACATAGTTTCCTTGTCTCAGTTTCTTTCTTTTCTCACTTTTGGATGGCACTGTAACTTTTTGTAGTTAAGTAGAAATTGATGTCTGAAAAGAAAAAGAATAACTATACTTAACTTTTCATTATGTGGTGTCAGATACTAAAGTACCAATATACACAGTTATATTATAGTAATATCGCTAACATGACTATTAATTTGCATGTGTATGTCCCTATATCTGTCTCTGTATCACTGTATATAGTAATCAATCAATCTTTACATTTTAAAAGTGTGCTACACACCAATGAGGGTCTCAAGGCGCTGGGGGGTTGGGGGGAGGGGAGCTGCTACTGATCGAAAAACCAGGTCTTGAGAAGTCTTCTGAAGGCCAGCAGGTCCTGGGTCTGTCGTATGCCGGTAGAGAGAGTGTTCCAAGTCTTGGCGGCGAGGTAGGAGAAGGATCTGCCGCCGGCGGTGGTTTTCCGGGTGCGTGGAACTGTGGCGAGGGCGAGGTTGGCAGAGCAGAGGCTGCGGGTGGGGGTGTAGAAGCTGAGTCGGTCGTTGAGGTATGCTGGTCCGGCATACCCAGTGAGAGTTAATCTCTCACTGGGTATGCTATCTTATCCATTACTCTGTTCCTGTGTATCTACCCATTTAAATGAATGCTTGTCTCAAAACTTTCCTACCTATCTCAGTTTCTCTATGAGGCCATAAGAAACATAAATTTGCTAGTATGTGACACTCTGTTTTTGTAGTTCCATCGCTCACTAAGTGTGTATAAAAGTGGCTGAATGAATACAATGCATGTTCAGCTCCCTGTGAAACCTTGAACAAGACATCTAGTTCAACTCCTTCTGTTAATTCCTCAATCATTATCCAAGAGTTGGCGTTTTACAATTTCAGCCATCTCAATGATGTTACCTATATGTCTAGAACTATGCCTATACTCTGTCCTATTGTGGCAGGTCCGGAAGAAATAGTTGACATGTCCATTAATTCTTGGAACCTGGCAGAGATTCATGCCACACTCACCGCCCCTGGGTGGCTTGCTTTTGTTGGAGGTAATGAAACTTGCATTTTCCAAGATACATGGGCTGTGGATAGGATATTTATAGATGGCAGCACTAGATATAGTGTGGAAGCATTGGCTCCAAAGAGATCAGGTAGAGCCAGTAGAAGCCTAGCTATTTTTGTAAATTTTTTTACAGCTTGTACCTACAAACAGCTGCCAATTGAATCATATGATTTAATGGGATTCAGTTTAACTTTTCTTTGGGACAGATTCTGACTGTTTTACATTTTTATACTAGGTCTGTCCCCTCAGGTACTGCTTCTCCAGTCTTGACCCTGCTCGACAATATGAATTGTACCTGCCAGCCTCAGACTAATATTATAGATACTGGGGATTTTAATACCACATTAGAACATCACCCTCTAATTAATATTCTTATGGAAGGGGAAGATGAGCTGTGGGGATACCTATCCTGACCCACAAATCTCATCGTCGTCACTACAGTAATCTGGCTTAGGGTTCTCGAGGACAGTAAATTGCACACAAAGATCTACAAGCTATTTGTGCATTATCTTACGGATATTGAAAGCACATCCCCTTTGCCTGAGTATGTCCTAGCAACACATAGGGAGTTTTATGGGGCACTGATTTTTAACAATAACATCTGGGAATAAACCTTTTGTGAGGAGGAAAATAGGATGATTTAATCATGGGTGGAAAAAGCAAAGCATGAATTGAAGACTGGCATTGGAGAGGGTGTCGTCTAGAACTGGTCATAGCACAGTAATAGGTATAGGAGTGCTCTCACCCGAGCTAAGCACTACTGGGCTGATAAAAACCAGCAGGATCTACTGGTGGCCCCTGGAGCAATGATGGTCGCTCCTTTAGGAAAATGAGCGCCTAGACAGTGTCACTACTCCACGATACGATATTTAGCCCGAGACTTGGTTCCGCCACTTCATCTGCACCGGGAGCACATTATCAAGCATTAATATTAATATGGATCTGGCCTTTAATCTAGATGACACACTCAAGTCTATTGACAGATTAAAAATCGCGAAGGCACCAGGGCCCGACTGGATACTCAGTGATCTGTACAAATTAAAGCACTTGGTATGGGCCCCATACATTAATCTGATGTCCAATGCTATAGTGGATGGAGGAGACATTCCAGAGACTTTGAGGGGGAAGAGAGATAATTGCTATCCACAAGAAAGATGCTTTGGTCCCCTCCAATTACAGACGAATCAGCTTGATAGAGAACCTACAGAAAACATTTTGTCAAGCAAGTTTTAGATAAATTACATAAATGGATGGATGACAATGAGATACTGTCACCCTATGAAGTGGGCTTCCATATAAAAACATGCACATGCGATCAGATCTTTGAGCTTAAATTACTCACCAGGAAGTACGTGCTGCTTAAAAAACAAAAACTGTATGTTGAATTTGTGGATTTACGAGCAGCCTTTGACATGGTGCCTCAAGAATTACTCTGGAAAGTCTTACTAGGGCTTGGTGCACCCAGCAATCTGGTAAATCTATTTGCACTGTAGCACAACGGGAACAATGCGCAGGTCAGATGGGGAAACGGGGCAAACTAACTAGCAAAATCCCTATTCGGCACGGGGTGCATGAAGGTTGCATGCTCTCACCAACCCTGTTTTCCCTGTATGTAAACGAGGTTGTTAACATCCTAAGGGACTGCGAAAATTACACTCTGGTCCTAAATTGAAATAAGATACCAATCCTGCTATTTGCAGATGATTCCTTACTCATTTTGAGATGTCCCATGGGACTACAAAACCTATACATTTTTGGCTTTCTCCGAATTAAGGGGCATAGAATTGAATGCAGAGAAAACTAAGTTCATGGTTTTTGGGAGGGCCAAAGCCAAATCACAAACAGTGAGGATCCATGAGAAATCCATCGAGAGGGTATCCAGTATTGATTACCTAGGGGTGAGGCTCGCCGATTCGTTTAGTTGGGGACCTCAAGTCAACAAAAGTTACCTTACCTTGTGCAACAAATCAAAATCTATTCTTCGATTTCATAAGTGGATTCAGTACCAGTCACTTACCCCTGCCCTGGAGGTTTATCGGGTGGAAGCCCAGTGCACTGCACTTTATGCAGCAGAGTTATGGGGTCACTTAGATACACACAGGCTGATGGTATGTACAAATTCGTATTTTAGATCTCTTATTTCTGTTCCAGTTAGTATTCCACTGATTCCACAGTTTTTCAATCTCGGGATAAAGAGAATCACTAAAACCCTTGATGTACTGGCTGCGCTTATGGTCAAAACCTGAGCAAACTGACTATTGCGAACCATTGAGGGAAGTCTTAAAGATCAGCCGTGCAACTTGGTGCAAGACATTAGGATTGGCTAAGCTGTGGGGTAGCCCCAAGAAAATAAGCAAACAAGATGCGAAGACCAAGTACTGGTCCTGTGTGATAGATTCTTATGCTACTAATACGACCTCAGGGCGCTTAACCACTCAGTTTTTAATCATTAAATTATGCCCTGGGTTTAAGCCTTTTTACACCTGATCTCGCCACCAGTGGCCAAAAGTTTGTACATGAGGTTTCGTCTGGGCTATCTGCCTTTAAGATCCTTTACCACCTGGGTTACCGACCATGACACATCTGTGTGCCCTGCCTGGGGTTTTCTAACAAGTATTCCCCTCTTGGTGGTCAACATGTTTCTGCCTATCAGTGGACCCCAGAAGGGGTTCCAAGCCATTCATCAGGACCTTTAATGGTTAAGTCACTCTGTTAAATGTGCTCTTATGAAGCCAAGATCAAAAATAAATATTCTTGATACTGGCCCCTCAAGGATCGAAAGAGCCAGGTCAGTGGCCTGAATATGTGGGACAGTCCACCATCGTTCTGAGGAAAAAAGGAAAAGGAGAGAAAACAACAAATAAGCATTCCCTTCTCACACAGTGCTTGTTCAGTTTAGAGGGGGTGCACAATTATTTATAAAGTGATTTAAACTATTGTCAGTTCCATTTGTCCAAGACTACATAGTGTGCAGTCAAACATACATCTATTCAAAAGCACTGATTCATCCTTGCAGGCAATTCCTATACTCTGTGATGGATACCTTTCCTCTTCAAGGAGTCAGTTGTATCCACCGTCAAGCCACTAGGTACATCCAGGAGTGCTCCACTGAAAAGCAAATCAAGACAAGCAATAGGACCTGGCTGGTTCTCTGTTTACTCATTCATGGTATTGAAGACATAAATTTAACATGAACAGTCTGTGCAGTAGCGGCCAGTGGAGGGAGTGCCGTGGGGCAGTGGGAGGGGAAGTGGCAGGGTGGGGGGTAGTAAACTCCGCTCACGGCAGACTGGAGTAATGTAAAATGCCAAATGCGTTTCAGCGTGCGCAATGAAATTAGTTTTATTTATTTATTTGTTTACATTTCTCTGGCCGGCCATGACAGGAGTTTACTACCCCTCGCCCTGCCACTCCCCCTCCCTGCCCCACTGCCCCATGGCACTCCCTCCACGGGCCGCTACTGAGTCTGTGAACCACCTAGTGACTATCACCATTGTAATCAGGTACTCCAACTTGTGTCTAACAAACAAAACTCTTTGGCAGTAGCATTAAGGAGAGAGACAGCTATGCCTATCCATCTACTGTTGTGGTATTGCAATAGAGAAATGAAACAAAGGATATCAATCAGCAGAAATGCAAAGTCTCATATATGAGTCACACTGGGGAGGCTTTTATAATGGCACAGACACTTATGGGCAGTCAAGTGATCCTTCATAGAAGTTGTGTAATGTATAAAAGAGAGCATGGCTGCAGCCTTTTAGTATAAACTTTCCCTGAAATAAAAAAGCGTAGTTGTGTCCCTGATAAACATAAGGAGACACGCATGCAGCATGTCTGTTAATCAGGGTGTAAGCTCTCTGGTTGGGGAGCAAAAGGGTGCATGAATAATCCCCCTGTGATTTAGAACGTCCAGTGTAAAATTGCTACCCGAGGTGAATCAATGAACCTGTGGTGTCCCCCACAAGCGGGTGGAAAAATGTTTGTGTATTGTGCTAGTTACATAAAGCATAAACCCCCGCGTGATTTAAAACATCTAATGTTGTATTGCTCTTCTGAGGTGGATCAATGAACCTCTGGTATACCCCACAAGAGGGTGGAAAAACGTGTGGGTATTGCGCTAGTTACATAAAGCAACAAGAGTATCCCGAGAGTTTAGTCTTACCGGTCACAGGGTGCCGCAGTACTTCCCGGAGTTACAGCGAGGGTGGAACCAGCGAGTGCCAGCAGCCATTATCAAAGCGCGGGGGAGGGATATGCCCCCAACATGTAGTGTACGTTACAGTTGTCTGCGTGTGGATCACATGGTGCGTGCGCCGTCCAACTGGTCTATGGGAAATGTGGTTTGACTAGAGAGGAGTCCCTCTTCAATTCCCATACTCAGTGTTAGGCTTTACATGATGGACTGCTCCTTGCAAAAACACAATACCAAGAATTTAATAATTTACCAGACACAGGATAGCGCACAGATAAGTAATCAAACCATGTTTGCCCCTACACAACAAAAGACAGTTCTTAACAGGAACAGCATACTCCGAGCAGCGTTCTCTGACAAGAAGTGGGTTTCATTCTCGAGCGAAACAACGTTTTTGTGTCCCTAATGTAGACCCTTAGGGTCATGAGGATACAGTGGATGCCCATATCCTAGAGGATCAGGTTCTTGAAGTAGCACACACACCCCAGGGTCTAAAACATAATAGAGAGGAAAATAACAGGGAGTAAAATAACAAGGGTGCAGGCAATCTAAGCCAGTGGAGTCCATTCATCTTTATAAAATGATGATGATTATAAAGAGCCTTTGTGTGTCATACACCTGGTCTGTTGTATCAACGAGGCCCGACTTAATTCTACCCTCATATATCCTAGAAGAACTACACTCTATCACATGCTTCTAAGGGGAAAGTCTAAGGAGCGAAACAGGGGCAAGGCAGTCATTTAACCCTCGGCTATCACATCTTCAGCCCAACGTTGTTCTCTATAAAAGAGAACTGACTCCTAATTTCCCATGGTGGGTGTGTGGTTAGGTTTGTCTAATATCAGCCTGGTGATATAGTTCTTAGTGTAGGCATGCTCCCAAAAATGCCTAGTCAGTTTCGTGTTGTTTTCCTTACACCTCAAGGAGCTGCGGTGTTCAACGATCCTTGTACGGACTTTGCGTGTTGTCATCCCAATGTAATCTAATCTGCATGGGCATCTCAACAAGTATATTATCCCTTCTGTGTTGCACTTTGTGTGTTTATGAAGTTCCCATGGTGTCTGTAGGCCAAAATCAATCTGAATTGTTGTTATTGGTTATGAACATGCTGAACAAGAAACACATGGGAAATGTCTCCTCACCTGTGGTAGAGACCATAGTGTGTTCTGTCTCAACGGGGTCTGTTCTGTTCGTGGTCTCATATGGACTACTATGTCTTTGATGTTCTTACTGCGTTTATGTGCAGAGAGAAGTTTGGTCAGAGTCTTTTCTCCAGTGTTAAGTATGGGCCAGTTTTTTTCACAATCCTCTTAACTGTTTTGGTCAGGTGACTGTAAGTCCCTACACATAATAGTCTATTGTCACGATGTTTGATGTGTGTCTCTAAGGGTACTACTCTACTGTTATTTCTGGCCCACATGGCTGCTCTGTTGATTAAATCTTCTGGATATGCTCTTTGGGATAAGTTAGTTCTGAGTGTTGTTGCATGTTTTTCAAATATTTTCACTTCAGTACAGTTCCTCTTTAATCTTAAGATTTACCCTACTGGCAAATTATCCCTTAGTGCACAAGGATGGAAACTCTAGTAACTCAGAAGGGAATTTCGAGTCATGGGCTTTGTGTATTATTCTGAGTGAATTCTGCCATCTTTGGGGTATAGAAAGAGATCCAGGAATGGTAGGGACTCACTACGGTACTCACAGGTAAATCTTAGATTTGGTTTCCTGGTGTTCAGCCAGTCTGAGAATATGCAGAGTGTCTCTGTGTCGCCTTCCTGGATCACCAAAATGTCATCTATATACCTCTTCCAGATTTTTAGATTCACAGTGTATGGATTGTTTGGAGGGCATATGCATGTTGTTTAAAAATTGTGCATATACAGATTTGTCATGCATGGAGCAAAGGTGCTCCCCATCGAAGTACCATTAATTTGCCACTACAGGTGTTATTGATGCAATATGAATGATGCAATATGAACCCATTTGTGTCTGGAATCAAGTAGATCTCTAATGGTCTTCAGTGTGTCGTCCTGCTGGATATTAGTGTATAGAGATTCTACATCATAAGAGAAAAGTAAAAGTCTGGTGGGATCGAAAATTATGTCCGTCAATGTATTCAGAACATGCTTAGTATCCTGGAGATAGGATGGCATCTGTGACACCATAGGTCATAGGAACTAATCCACAAAATGTAAGGAAGGCTCCAAGAGTGAGCCGATTCCTGAGACTATCGGTCTTCCAGGTGGTGGTCTTGTAGGTTTGTAAATCTTCTGGAGTACGTAGAAATACAGAACTTTATTGTGGTTGGGTTGTAAAAACTCCAATTCACTCTTGGTGATCCAGCCTGCTTCATTCCTTCCACTAGAGTCTTGACGGTTTTCTGTAGTCTCTGAGAGGCCTCAGTTTGCGGAGTCTGTGCTGTGCTGTGCTGGCGGTAATCTGTGTTGTTCATAATCACTATTGCTCCACCCTTAGCTGCTGGTTTAATAGTTATTGTTTGGTTTGATCCTAGGCCCTTGAGGCAGTCTGTTTCTGCCTTTGTGATAATACAAAAGGGATGTTTCACCTTCGGTTTCTGTTGTTCAAAGTCCTTGATTACAGCTTTCTCGAAAATGGCCACTTCTGGTGGGACTAGATGTAGTGAAGGGTTGAAGGTGGATTTGTACCTTAGTCCAGTGTTGACATTGAGGTCAATGTGGTCATTGTCTTTCTTATCAAAGAAGAATGACAGTCGGATTTTCCTGAAGAATTGAGATAATTCAATGTGTATTGTGAAATCATAACCCAGGTGCGTGGGCAGAAAACCCAAGCCCCTGTTAAGGACTTCAGTCTCAAGAGGGGTCAAGGTTTTCTGTCTGAGATTTACTATTGGGTTGATGTCTGGCTCGTCGAGGGCGGCGGGTCTTTGAACACACTCTTCGTCACCCTTTGTTTGATCGCTGGGTCCCTCTTTATATGTGGTCTTTGCTGGTCTACTCGGTCTGGCTGTGTTGCCCTGGTCCCTTGTCGTCTTCTTCCACTTCTGCCATGGCCCTGCCCAAAAAAGGTCTTAAAACACAGGCCTCCGAAGGGAAGTGGTTGGAATGGTTGGACCGAGTATCCTCACGGTTGTGGTGGACACCACGGGTTGGGCGGTGGTGGCGGCTAATTTTGTGCGAAGAAACTTCTGCCTCGGTGATGCCTTGGTCTCGGTCTTGATGGTTAACTAGAGAAACAAGAGTCTGAATCCTCTGTTTTTCTCCATTCGTCCGATTTTAGGGTCCACTCATCAATTCCTTGACTCCATCCCTTGGGTATTATTATTACTGCAGCTTATAGAGTGCACAGCTTCCTCCAACGGAAGAGTCCCGGCGCTAGAAGCGAATGCAGTAGTATGAAACTGGTGGGAAAGCTCTGAGGTAGGCCAAAAAGCCAGGTCTTCAGAACCTTCCTAAACATGGGTTCTGACTTGGCCTTCTGTATGTGCTTAGGTATGGAGTACCAGAGAGAAGCAGTTTTCACGGAGAAAGCTCAGCCGCCAAACCTGGCTTTTGTGAATCGGGGAACCACAAAATGTTCCTGATGATTCCACCTCAAAGCCCTGGTCTGGTGGTTTTTTTGGAGTCTCTGCTTCAAGTATTGAGGGCCAGTGTCTCTAGCTGCTCTATAGGCGAGGGTCAGTGCCTTAAACTCTATCCTACTTTTAACAGGCAGCCAATGTAGGCTGCGCAGGTGGAGGGAGATGTGGTGGCGGAGTGGCACATTTCTAATAAGCCTAGCTGCCGCGTTCTGGATAATTTGTAGTTTCCTGATCAAATAATAATAAGAATAATAATGAAAGGCATTTGTAGAGCGCGCAGCCCAGAAGGGGTGTCCCCGCACTGTAGCAGACAGTGAACAAGGTAGAGAAAAGCGCAATATTAGTCATTCCGAATGAAAAGCAAGGTTTTCAAGTCCTTTCTGAATTCCTGTTCTGATTGCATCATACGAAGATGTGGAGGAACGTTATTCCAACCTTTAGTGGTTCTCACTTCGACTGTTCTACCTCCCATTCTTGCTTTCGCAAAGCGTGGTATGGAAAGAAAGCATTTGTGGTTGGACCTTAAAGGTCTGTCTTGTTGATATTGGCGGAGTCTCCTCCTCAGGTAGATATGCCCTCTCCCTTGATATGGTCAAAAGGCAAATGTCAGGGCCAGTAATCGAATCTGTTTGGCTATCGGAAGCCAGTGGAGTAGTCTGAGGTAAGGAAAGATGCGGTGTCGAAGCGGGACCCCACAGACCAGTCGGGCTGCCGCATTTTAAATAATCTGAAGTCTGGATCAGACCAAGGAGCAGACCCATGTACAGGCCATTAGAGTAATCGATGTGGGAGGTGATTAAAGCATGGACCACAGTTTTGCGGGTTGAGTCTGGCAGAACATTTATACATTTTCTGATGGTTTTAATTTTGCCAAAACTGGCCGCCGAAACCAGTTGTACATGGGTTGTGAGGGACAGATCTTTGTCCCATCTCACTCCCAGATTTTTTGACCGAGTTCAATGGCGACCATACATTGTGGATTGATTCAAAAACAAGACCTCTGTCTTGTCAGCATTAAGTTTTAGGAAATTGCAGTTCATCCAGTCAGCGATGTTTTTGAGGCACTCTTTTAGCAGGTCAAAGGTGGAGTCTGACACTCCGCTGAAAGTAAACAGCAGCTGAGTGTCATTAGCATACGATGTCACCTTGATCCCCATTTTGGTAATGAGCTCCGCCCAAGGGGGTTAAGTAGGCATTAAAAAGAAGGGGGTTATGGGCCAAACCCCGAGGTACCCACCATTTCAGAGGTTTAGTGGGCGTGGTGAAAGGGTGGGTCAAGACCTGTTGGTTACGGCCATGCAAAATTATGTAATCCAGTTCCGTGATGTTTCCTTGATGCCTATGTCATTCAGGCAATCTAATAGGTTGGTATGGTATACTCTGCCAAATGCTGCCGATAGATCTGACAGCACCAACATGGCCTCAGAGCCTCCATCCACTGCCCAGCATATATAGTCAACCATTTCAATCAGGACAGATTCTGTACTAAATCCCGGACGAAAGTTGGACTGGGACTCATGTAATAGGCTATTGGACTCAATAAAGGCTGCCAATTGATGGTGTGCTAATTTTTCCAAAACCTTTGCCGGGCGGGAAGCAGAGAGATCGGCCTATAGCTGCTGGTGAATTCTGGGTCAGCGTTAGCTTTCTTCAGTATCGGCAGAAGAAAGGCGTGCTTCGAGGCTGATGGGTAGACACCCTGTCTTTTTAAGGAATTCCAGATGGAATTTAAATGGGGGTTGAGGCACTTAGTAAGGGCACTGTATTGTTTGGCTGGCCATGGGTTGCCAGAGGACTCAGATTTGCATTTCTGTTCTGATGCTGAGTCAGTGATGTTTCCATATGGATAACAGCAAATTCTGAGAATACTGGCCTAAGAGTCTGCCCCGGTTTCTGAACATTAGTCACCTCTGAGAGGCAGGGTAATGCTGGAAAGGCCGCATAAATAAGGGCGATTTTCTCTTCAAAAAAAATCAGAGATCTTGTTACATAGCTTCTGTGAATAGGGACTAACATGAGTGAGCGCAAGGGGTTCGTAAAAGACTTCACTATTTTGAAGATTTCCATCGATGAGTTCTTTGCGCTAGTAATGCGTTCAGCAAAGAAGTCTCTTTTTTTGCAATGAGGAGTAACACATTTTACTTTCCTGACAATAGGTTGAGCTCCAATTTCGTTCCAATTTTTACATTCAGATTTTTTTGCCGTAATCTCATCAGAAAACCAGGGCATGGAAGGGGACCTTTTCGCGGCATTTACTGGCCTAAAGGGGGCATGTAGAGGCAGGGAGACCCAAGTACAAGCTGTCAGCATAGTCCAGCTGAGACATGATCAATGCGTGTACCACCGTTTCCCTATAATCCATCGGCAAGAGATGAAGGAATCTCCGCAGGGATTTCAGTTTCCAAAAGCATGATGAGGAATCTCGGCATATCTGGGCTTTGCCTGAGAGGTTAGAGTCAAATTTGAACTCCAGATTCCTAGCAGATGCAACTGGAAGAGGAGGAGGATTGAGCTCTGACAGCCACCAAAGTTCAGACCGTGGAGGAGAAGGCTGATTAAAAAACAGAACCTCTGTTTTTTCAGTATTCAGCTTCAAAGGTACTGTTGCCGTGTAGTCATCTGCCAGGTATGGATATACCCTTTCATGTGTAAATCGTTCCATATCCTTCCTCAGCTTATTAATTTTGTACTTCAAGAACCCTGCTCTTGTCTCACTGAGTGTTTTGTTGACCTCCTTAAGTTTCTTTTTATGCAGTCAAGGAAATGGTGCCTTTGAGTTGTAATTCCATTTGTTGGATTTCAATGAACAATACTTCTGCTGTTTCCTTGGCCGAGTTTATCAAAATAATTAACCAGTCCCTTGTGCATCTCTATTATACAAGGGACCAATTTTCTTTGAAAACTTTATTGTCCAGAAATAGTATTGGTATTATGTTTTTGCGAGAAACAGTCCATTACGTTAGGCCTATCACTGTGTATAGGTATTGAAGAGGAACTCCCTTCTAGTCAAACCACATTTCCCATGGACCCGTGGACAGCACACACACCACGTGATCCACACACAGATGCCTATAATGTGTACTACGTGTTGGGAGCGTATCCCTCCCCCTGCTTTGATAACAGCGGCCGGCACTCGCTGGTTTCACCCTCACCATGACTCCGGGAAGGACTGAGGCACCCTGTGACTAGACGTTCTAAATCATGGGGGGCTTATACATGCACCCTTTTGCTATCCAACAGAGAGCTAACACCCTGGTTAAGAGACACGCTGCATTCTTGTCTCCTTATGTGAATCACATTTAACAGAGTGACGTAACCATTAAAGGTCCTGATGAATGCCCTAGAACCCCTTCTGGGGTCCACTGATGGGCATAAACATGTTGTCCACAAAGAGGGGAATATTTGTTAGAAAACTCCAGTCCTCTTTTTAATCCTACTCCTTTGGACCTACTGAATAAAAAGATTTTGGCCCACTGAAAGCAGTTTTAACCTACACAACATATTATAATTTCTAAATGCACTCTGTCCCTCGCTGACTCTATTTCCATTGTTCATCTAAAACACCTCTGTTCCTCCCACTCTGGGAGTTGTATCCCACACCACAGACCTTGCAGCCCGAGTGTGAGGAGGGGACCCAATGATGAAGCATGTCACCCATGGGTGAGTGAGGGTTCTTGTCCTTAAAAAGGACTCTTTCCAGAGAAACTATTTCACCACTTCACACACCAACTCATTATTTCTATAAAAGCATATCTCAAGGCAGGATACTAGCCTCAAGCCCTCTGAACATCATAACACCGGATGTACTACAGTGTGAATTTATTTATGCATTTGCCACTTACCTTCCTACCTTCAGTGTGAATTCTGAAGTTTGTCCCTTCACATTAGTTCATTAGGTGATTACGTTCTCGGTGACGTCTTGCAGTCTTCCTTGTTTCTAGAACTGCCATATGAAATAGTTTTAAAATATAGTCCTGCATTTATAAAAGCTTTCTTTAGTCAATTACTCACACACAGGTTCACTGACACCTCTACTTCTATTCATTTGATTAACGTTACGTTGGTTCATTTGATTTCTTGTGTTTTGTTCTTAGGCTATAATTCGGTAATTGCACACTTTAGCAGTTTCATTGTTTGCCACAACATGCATAATGGGCTTCTTTCAAGCGTTCCATTTTGGCCCCTTATAATTGGTGGTTTTAATATTCCAGTGGGCATTTCAATTGATCAGAAATCTTATTCACCTTGTTTGATCCTATTCCTTAATAAGCAATGGGTTTTCTACTGTGCAACCAGACAAGTATGTCAACATCTATTGCAGCACCATGGTTAGTTTTGAAAATAAATGCAAATGCTTGTCAAATGTAAAACGAATGCTGCATCAAAGACAAGCAATCACAAATGTTTTTATCTTTATTCATCCTCTTTAGATTAGGATGACAGGCTATTTACTGGGCACAGTGGAAATTCTTTCCAAATCAGTACATACACATTATTACCTTATTCATATAACTTCTGCTCAAGTCCAGTCTATTTTGAATTTTATGGTTGCAAAGCAAGTTTCCCACAATTGCTCCGTTTTACAGTGTTTTAACTTGGCATAAGATGGATGCACTGGCAGTGCCTTTTCTGCAGTTTTTGTGAACTAATGTGAAGAGCCATTGTGACAGGTAAAAAGGGTGTGCAACGCACCTTAATGCAAGTGTTTTTGGATATTTCAATTATAAAAAGTGGGGACTGGTGTAGAGTTTTCCAAATGGGCTACTCCTTCACAAGTACACTGCATCCAACGGCACTTGTTATATGGTGTTTGTGATGAAGTAACCTGTCCGCAGAATTCTAAATCAGGCCATTGGTCTCAAAACACTTTTGTGATCACCATCTTAAAATGTCAATAGCTTCTAAGATCATTGAACTAAACTGTACTACGTTATATAACGATGAAGAATCTCAATTAAAGGTGTGTTGTTCTGCAACATTTTGGAACATTTCTTGTGAATCTGGTAATTTTATATATATGAAAGGATCAGGGCCTGTCTTACATAAGATGCCCTAATTGCACAATAGGCATGCGTGCCCTTTTCCTGCCCCCATGGTGCACTGTGTTATTACAAAAGGGGCCGTAGAAGTCCTTCTGTAATAGAGATAGCACCACCACACATGTAACACCAGTGCTTGCCTAAAGAGGCCTTCCAAGGGAAACACTGTAGCTCTGCACAGCTTCATATCAAGGATGTGAGCATAGAGGGAAACAGGCTATCAGGAGGTGCACCGTTAGGTGAGGGCGACAACTACAAGGAGGAAAAGGTTTTCATAGACTCACCAAATATCCCACTGCAGGCAGGTGCAGTTACGCCTCACTGCACTCGCCTGCAGGGGGAGGGAGTCTCTTTTCATCTTTAAAGTGCTGACAGGGGCCCTCCTTCACTATGAAAGATGGAGGGGTCACTTCAAACAGCCACTTTGTTTCTCATTAATGTGCTGCCCTGATAGTAGGCACAAGTTTGGATCTGCCCTGGGGGTGGCACATTATCTGTAAAAGGGTGCATTGTCCCTATTGGACCCTGACACACACTGTTAGATGTGGCTCCAGAGCAAACAGGACCAGTGTGCCCTACCTATAATATTTAAACACAAGGAGATGATGGACGGAGTGCTGAAACTTTTCAGACACACATCCCCAGTAACAGATCTGGGTTGAATCCATCATCATCCTTTAGCTCACTTTGCCACCCCAGTTCAGACCCAGCCATTTGCAAATCAGTCTTGACTCTGTGCCTCGTGGGAATCAGTCCAGCCCGAACTGCCAAGCCAAGTCTTCTCTGGACCGGAAATAAGCATCCTGGGACCCGTTTCATGGTAACACCCCCTCATCAACCAGGATAGCTTGAATCCAGTGGCAAAGTGAGCAAGGGACCCACGTCTGGGAATACCCTGCCAACTCAGGGCGAACAAAGCAAACACAAGGAGATGATGGATGGAGCGCTGAAACTTTTCAGACACTTGGGCACTGGAGTGCCCCCCCAGTTTGCATGCACCCCCTTTCTTGCACGTCATTGACTTTATAGTCCATGCCATGCTGAAACAGGTTTAGGCACTGCAATGGAACTGCAGTGCCTTTTTTAATAAGCACCGCCGTGGGAATGCCAAACGACCACTGCCAGACCATGAGACTGCTCGTAATCTGGCGGGCAGCCGGCATGAGGTTTGGCTGTCTGGGAACGGGTCAGTGGCATTGCTGCCCACTCCCACTCTGCCAAAATAATGATAAGGCCCCAGGTCTCCACCACCTAGTGAAATAATACAATTTACTAAGCAATCACAAACCAGGAGGAACATTAGACATAGGAGTACCAGAGTGTGAGATCTCGTGTACCACTAAACCAGCTCAGCAGATGAAAATTGGGGCCTCTGCAGCACTTTTAAGAAGAAAGTCTGGATACGTAAGACTATGATGGTAATGAGATGGGTAACAACAATATGCACGGAATCAGGAGAGCTAAACAAGTGACAAAACAACAAAGGCTAAAGGATGAGTAAAGTCGGGTGATAGCTAATGTGAGTAGTTAGAAGTCACTACAACCAATGTCACAAGGCATGGGTACTCAGTGTTAGCTGAGCCTAAATATCCAGTTGCCAGTTTTGACTCAGAAGTGTGTTTGACTGAGTCCAGAAGTGGCTGTGCATCTAATCTGGGAACTGTCATTTTATTTGTAACACAGTGACAGCCCAAGGATCTCAAGTAATGCCTTAGGGAATGCAAGATTGGCCAACAAAGAATTGTTTCTGAATCAAGAGGGCCAATTAGCAATGGCTTGTCATACTGTATGTTTGTGTAATACCCTTCAAGCAGCTGTTCTGACATACAGTGGTTCAATGAATAACAGCTGGCAGTACAGCAACGGTGTGGAAAACTGAACAAGCAGGTGAATCTAATTCAAAAGGAATATATAGAAAACGCTTGATGCGCTGCACCTTTGCTTTATATTTTAAGGTCAGGTATCTTTGCTGTCACTTACAGTACTAAATATTTACTGAGCATTTTATCAATGTTCACATCACCCTGCTTGCTAATGATTTAAGTCTGTTATATTCAACTGAATATCCATATGGACCACAATAACTTTAAAAATACATTGTAATGAAACCGCTAAACATGTTTTTCATGTACATATTATAGGCTCTTTCTAAGTACTTTTAACTGACAATATCTTAAATTTTAAGGGTCTTTTCATAATTCATAAAATAATTGAGCGTTAATAATGACTATCACTATCTCAACCTTTTATTGGTATATTTATTTTGTGTATCGAAGACAAGTGCAGATCATTAGACTACAAAAAAGTGGGTATGCACATTATTATGTTGGATCCACATCTATCGGATTAGGACGATGAGGGTTAAGTCGCTGGTGGCCCATCAATTACACATTGCCACGACACCTGTTGCCTAGGCAGACCAGTAGATTATTTGAATGAAGAAACATGAGTAATAGGCTTACGAGTCAACAGAAATCAACAGTAAGGGAACCTTTGAACTTAGAATTTGGTCCTGATGAAGGCCCAGGGCTGTATGGGCACTATAGGCCAAAACATGTTGATTGTTCGCTTGTGATGTTAAGTAAAACGTCTCTATAACATCATTACTTCCCTTTTTAATCTTACCCCTGTATACTTCACCCACAGTAAAGTATCTTTTGTAGCTACAGGAGGTAATTGTACACATCACCATATGGATCTCACTATTACTTTTCCTCAGAAGGAGGGGGTACTCAATTAGGGAAGCGAGTACCTAGGTGCGAACCCAATGATGACGCCACCCAACAATGCACCATAGTGGTGATCACCTACACCACCAGAGGCAAAGATTGGTTGAGGTTTTCAGGTCACCAATGGGGATATCCAGCCCCCATGGAACCAGCAGACCTCACTTTCCTTTTAATATGAATACTACTAGTTATTAATTGTGCAGGATGTAAGGCCTGTACAAGTAATACATCCACAATATCTCATTACTGGGAACCAAGTACCAAATGGTACCGGCTGACTCCCTCAGGGTAGAGAAGCAAAGCAGTCCAAGGCCTTGTCAGGGACGTATTTGCAGCCATGCAATAACATCACTCAATAAATGATTGCCGAGACAGTGTTTTTTCTATGAAAAAGTAAAAGTAAATTTTTTTACAAATACATCACTAAATACTATGTAAAAATTTATAAATATATACATACTGGGTCCTGACCCCTAAAATCACAGTACCTCGCCACCTATACCAAACCACACATCACAAAATGTGGGTGGGTCATCACATTAAATATAACAGGCCTTTTGTTTTGTCAAAGGGCCATCAAAACACATATAAGGTAAGGTTTTTGGTTTTATCAAGCATTCACTATGTTATAAAGACAAATAACTTGTATGTTAAAAAACATTTCAGTAAAATCAATAAGTATGTGCAAATGCATTTAGTAATGTCAAAAAAAGCATTACAACATTGATCAAAAATCACTGTCAGCATAAGTGGTTAATAAAGAATTGAGAATGGACATAAAACATGTCTTCATTGGTTTGTACACCTTTAGGATAGGTCAAATGCAAGACTAAAACCAACCCCTAGAGAGCTTTGCACTCACAGCTAAAGAGCAAAATCTCCAACCTTGGGAATGCTTGAAATAAGGATGAAAATAAGGGTCCTAAATTATCTGACCCCAGAAAGGTAGGGTCAGTTTTCAAAATTGAAGCAAATGGAAGTGATGTCCTCCAGCAGCCCCTAAACAGCCTTAAAAATATGATGGTGGTGCGCCTTCTTTTTTTGGGGCCACTGCATTCAGCAAAGAGATATGCAAAAAACCCTTGAGGGCATTATGGGGTGCTTCTACCTGGGAGGCAGTGAATAAGTAATGAGCAGCTCTCCAGCTGCACGGCAAGAGATGCTAATCTTTTTTGGGGCATGGCCTTGCACGGCCTGTCTACGTTAATTTTTGATTTCATCAAGGGGTGCCACCGGGAACACTCCCAAGGTGAGTGGTATAGGGAGAGCCCCAAGGCCCATGCCCCGAGGCTGGCTCCCTCGTTCTTTGTCTTCTTCCTCAACTGGCATGGGTGAAAGCAGTTGTATTCTCCTGTACTCTTTGGGGAGGGTGGCCCTGCTCACAGAGTTATTGAGTGGTACAAAGGGGGGTGGTGAAGGACGGAGCATCTGAACCAATCAAACACTCACACCCAGTCAACAGATCTGGGTTTAATCCATCACCGTTCTTTAGCCCACTCTGCCACCCCAGTTCAGACATGGCCATATGCAAATCAGTCTGACCCTGTGCCTCATGGGAACAGTCCAGCCCGAACTGCCAAGCCATGCCTTCCCCGGACCGGGAACAAGCTTCCGAGGACCGGTTTCTGGCATTTCAGCCGTCTTCAGCCCGGCTTGCTTGAATCCATTGGCAAAGTGAGCAAGGGACTCATGTCTGAGCATACCCTGCCAATATATGGCGAACAAAGTGGTACAAAGGGGGGTGGTGATGGACGGAGCATCTGAACCAATCAAACACTCACACCCAGTCAACAGATCTGGGTTTAATCCATCACCATTCTTTAGCCCACTCTGCCACCCCAGTTCAGACATGGCCGTATGGAAATCAGTCTGACCCTGTGTCTCATGGGAACAGTCCAGCCCGAACTGCCAAGCCATGCCTTCCCCGGACCGGAAAGAAGCTTCCGGGGACCAGTTTCTGGCATTTCAGCCGTCTTCAGCCCGGCTTGCTTGAATCCAGTAGCAACGTGAGCAAGGGACTCACGTCTGAGCATACCCTGCCAACTTATGGCGAACTAAGTGGTACAAAGGGAGGTGGTGATGGATGGAGCATCTGAACCAATGAAACACTCACACCCAGTCAACAGATCTGGGATTACTGCCAAGCCATGCCTTCCTTGGACCGGAAACAAGCTTCCGAGGACCGGTTTCAGGCATTACAGCCGTCTTCAGCCCGGCTTGCTTGAATCCAGTGGCAAAGTGAGCAAGGGACTCACATATGAGCATACCCTGCCACACTTATGGAGGCCAAAAGCGGTACAAAAGGGGGTGGTGATGGACGGAGCATCTGAACCAATCAAACACTCACACCCAGTCAAAAGATCTGGGTTTAATCCATCACCGTTCTTTAGCCCACTCTGCCACCCCAGTTCAGACATGGCCATAAGCAAATCAGCCTGACCCTGCGCCTCATGGGAACAGTCCAGCCCGA
Source organism: Lissotriton helveticus (assembly GCF_964261635.1). Lineage (NCBI taxonomy): Eukaryota > Metazoa > Chordata > Amphibia > Caudata > Salamandridae > Lissotriton > Lissotriton helveticus. The sequence goes on along the minus strand of NC_136061.1, from coordinate 1,691,395,762 downwards.
ACTGCCAAGCCATGCCTTCCCCGGACCGGAAACAAGCTTCCGAGGACGGGTTTCTGGCATTTCAGCCGTCTTCAGCCCGGCTTGCTTGAATCCAGTGGCAAAGTGAGCAAGGGACTCACATCTGAGCATACCCTGCCAACTTATGGCAAACAAAGTGGTACAAAAAGGGGTGGTGATGGACGGAGCATCTGAACCAATCAAACACTCACACCCAGTCAACAGATCTGGGTTTAATCCATCACCGTTCTTTAGCCCACTCTGCCACCCCAGTTCAGACATGGCCATATGCAAATCAGTCTGACCCTCTGCCTCATGGGAACAGTCCAGCCCGATCTGCCAAGCCATGCCTTCCCCGGACCGGAAACAAGCTTCCGAGGACCGGTTTCTGACATTTCAGCCATCTTCAGCCCGGCTTGCTTGAATCCAGTGGCAAGGGACTAACGTCTGAGCATACCCTGCCAACTTATGGCGAACAAAGTGGTACAAAGGGGGGTGGTGATGGACGGAGCATCTGAACCAATCAAACACTCACACCCAGTCAACAGATCTGGGTTTAATCCATCGCCGGTCTTTAACAGAGTTATTGAAGCAGGGGTGAGGCCACTGCCATTGGGGGCACAAAAGTGTTCACTCTTTGTAACTCTCTCATTGAAGGAGTGGATATGTGGTCCCAGGCCGCTTCCTTGTTTCTTGGGTGGGTGCGATGTGGCCCTCATCTGTTTTAGCAAAGGCCTGGAGATGGGACAAGAGTTTTTAAATTGGGGTTGAAGGTTCTAGAAGCTGGGCACCCCTGGCCAATCCTAGGGGAGCCACATCACCTCTCCATCCCGGATACAAGCCTCCCACACAGAATTCTGGGACAGTTCAAGATGGTGTCATTCAGAGGTCACTGGTCGTATCACCTTTGGGGGGGCCTCAGCTCCAACCTTCATTGACATCACCACCAGGGCTATTCCTCTACACATCTTCAAAGACAAGCCTTCTCCTATGTTGGCTCCAGTTATCTGGACCTCCTCCTTTGTCCAGTGGGATTGGGCTGTCCCAGCCCTGGTACAGTCTGACAGTTAATTAACAGGTGCAGACTTCCTTCCTCACCCCTTTCCCCTCAGGAGCTGCTACATGGTCTTGCAGAGGTCTCAATTAATCAGCCCTTTGCTCAACCCTTGGTAGGTGGCAACGAGCAATCAGGCCTAACTTGGGAGACAGGAGTGTAAAGCGTTTAAAAACACCAATGCATTAAATAAATAAGACAAAACACACAATGAAAATCCCACACCAATTCATAATATTAGGACATATCTTTGTGAACAAATAGACACCAAAATGACAAAAATCCAATGTAGAGAAGTGGAGATATAAATTCTAACAAATTAACCATTCTGTTGTGCTTAAAAGCCATTAGTACCACTCTGGGACACCTTGCTGTGCTTGCCCAGGGCAAAGTCAAAGCTTCACGCAGACCACGATGGAGCCCTGGTTAGGTACACTTAGACGAAGGCCCCAATCATAATCTTATCTTCACACTTAGAAATATTTCTGGAGCTTTTTCTTCCTATGTCACTAGACCCTCCCCAGCAGTCCAGATTTGGAGAGGGTACACTGGTTTGACTTTCCGTGAGGCCCCAGTCAAGTCCCGGAAGTCTTGAGTTCTGGAGCTTTCTGGAGGGATGAGCCTAAAATCCTGACTGGGTCATGTTTGAAGGTAGTGGGCTTGACTCTCGAGGCCAGGTTGGTCACCTCATGGAGCTTTTTTACAAAAGTTTGCCAAAGTATTCCAAACTTCAGGATGTGATTCCTGATGGTCTCCTGCATGTTCCAAGTGTCCAATCACCAATCCAAAGTTCTCGAATCTGCTAGATGGTCTCTGGGATGTCTGGGCAACAATCCCCACAATGCACCTGTCCAAATCCTTTAAAGTCCACTGGATGCACTCCAGGATGGCGACTCTTGGTTGAAATGATGCAGGTGGTCTCTGTTAACCTATAACTTGCAGGGTGTCCACTCCTTAATCCTTCTTGAAGTAAGGCACCGTCCCCAGGGATATATGGTACCAGATTGTGGAGCAGGCACACTCATTTAGAGTACAGGCCTTTGGGGGCAAGTTCAGATTCCAGCAGAGCAGTCCTTCTTTTCCTCGTGGTTTCAGACAGCAGATCTGAGAGACTATGCAGCTCACACGTATTCATTCAGTGTTCTGTAGTGAAAAGCAGGAGGCATCTCTGTCCAAAGAGATGCTGGGTGACTTCAAAATGCATGAAATCTTCTTCCAAATGATCCCATCTTCTTGTCCCACAAAGCACTGCAATTCCAAAATCCAACATGGATTGTTTCTCTCCAGAGGAGTAAGAGCTAGCTAAGACAACCCACAGAGTGGTTCATTTCCATTAGCTCTATTTCCCCTGACCCTGTGGCTAATTTGTAAAAAAAATAAGTGCTCTAGTTAGGAGGCAGCTTGCACCAGCCAGTTCAGAAGAATATACTTTTTTCGATTTTAGCCATTAAAATCATAAAGGCATCAAGATAAGACATTTGACATGAATAAAAATCAAGATGATTTTAAAATGGCAGATAATCGCACGCTCCATTCATATACAATTCTATCTATTACATACATTAAAAGACGAGGTTATTCACAGGGAAGTAGTACGGTGGAAATGCATTATCTTGATAGATGTTAACTTGTTATGCTTTTCTTTCACGCAATATATTTTTCAAGAAAACAGACATAACTCCCACACACTAAACATTCTTTAGTAATTGCAAAGATAGAAAAGCTGGACAGCATTGCTTCCATCCCCCCGACTTTAGCAGTGGCAATATCCATCTTGTCCGTTCCCCTTTATAAAATTTGCAAAAGAGGGTCACATGTATTGTAGATTGTGGTGATACGTTATCGCAAGGGCAATTCCAAAGAACTCCGGACCAATCATTAACCGCTGTGAGACTAACCAAACGGTGGAAACTTCCAAACCGAAATCTTGTTAAAACATATCTGTTGTATCCCGTGGTACACCAATCTAGATAAGGTTGAATTCGGAATGTTACCAAAGTCATTTGATGCTGAACCACTGATTTTTTCTTCATTTCTAAGGCCACTCCTAGCATCTCTAGGTGGGCCATGCATAGTTTTTTAATCTCCTTCCTTGAAATGGAACTCATAGATTCCGGGGAAGTATAATAATCAGATTGTCCAAGATCCATCAGGAATTTTTTCATGTAATTCAACCAAGTGATCCTACGTACATGGTCCAGCTTCACAGAATCCCTAATAATTTCTCTATTCAGTCCTGTACTGCTGGAGGTCCAGACTCGATGCCATAATAAAACCCTTAAAAAAGAGTTTTCCACTTGTTGAATTGATGATACATCAGTAAATCCCCATATTCCTTCCCCATACGTAGCTTTACTTATGCACTTAGCCTGGTAGATTTTAAGAAGAATTCCTGGGGGCCTTTTGCCCATTTTGTTTTGCAAAATTAACAAGAACTGCTGTTGACCTCATAAAAAGGAGACAACTGGTCTTTACTGCTGGTACCCAGGAACCTGAATGCTCAAATAGGACGCCCAGGTATGAGAACGTATTGGTAGAATCTATTCTATTTTCACTTAGTGGCATACTGCTACATTTGTGTCTCCCCCTCCCACAAGATATTACGAAGGTCTTTTTCACATTTAGATTCAGGCTTCTAGCATCCATAAAATCAATATATGAGGCAAGGGCTCTTTGTAGACCCAGCTGGGTTTGGGCCGTGAGCACATCATCATCCGAATAGAGGAGAGAAACAATTGGCTTGTTTTTAATATAAGATGGATCTCTCGCCCTTTCTTCCAGTTCCTTTTCTAGTGCATTACTATATAAAGTGAAAACTATAAAAAAGTCCTTCTGGCCCCCCGCTTCTCCCAGATCATCGCTAAGTGACTTTAAAATCACACCCAATTGACCCCTTTCCGTGTTATTATAAAAATTTACAACAAGCAAAACAATATTTAAGTCCAGGTAAATACGTACGATTTGATCAAAAGTATCCGATTTTATCATTTCAATTTTTCGACACCCTAGTAAATTTGAAATATACACACATATCCCCCCTTTATGTCTCCCATGGATAGACCGTATTGCTGGTGTGTGGTAGTTCTTATAACCATCTATGTGAACTTCATCCAACAGCCAGGTCTCTTGAAAACATAGAATATCAAAGATGTGAATAAAGTCAGTCCAGCCAGGATTACTCATTTTGGATTAAAGACCAGCTATGTTCCAATAGAGCACACTAATAATCTTACAGGAAGTTGCATTGTGAAAGGGTACGAGTTGGCTATCTAAGGTATCGCCAAACCCGTCACTCCCCCCGTATTCCACTTTCCGCAGTTGCATCTAGTGATACACTAGGCAATATCCCATCTGGGACTTCCAAGATATCCGATTTCTCAATAAGGCTCTGCTGTAGTTCCTCACTAGGATTTTGTATTATGGTATTAATTATACAAGAACACTGGACTTTACTGTCCTGGAGTCAATCGTTCTCATCTAAAGATTGAAGGGCCCCAAATATGATTGACATCTCTAATTTGTACATCATATAATCATTTGGCAGAGTTTGGGAATACTGAACTTCAGGCCAGTAGGGGGATTTGGGCTGATAGAAAAAGCCCAGGGGGGAACCTTTTATACCAGGACCAGAATATTTTTACCTCCGGTTCTAAGTAAGATTTCACGAAGCAGCAAAGGAGTGCTTAGAGAAATAACAATACAGTCCCCTTGCCAGGTCTTCCTGCTTGAACCCACCTATGAAATGCGCCTAACTATATTAAAAGCTATGAACATTTCACTAGTCAGTCCTTTTCCCCAGATAATGGATAGCTATATTCCTCCAGGTGGTCCAGGTTTCATTTCCCCCTTCAGAAGCGGGGGGAGGGGCTGTTAGCCAGAACCACTGTGTAAGGAGCGGCTGCCAGCGGCAGATTTGAAATTTATAGTAGAGGTTGATATTCACGGGGAGTTAAAGTCATAGACCCTGCTCTTAAATGAAGATTGTGTGCTGCTAAATCTCCCTGCCGATCTGTTAGTCTAACTTTTCCTAATTCTCTCTGCTCGTCTACCTTAATTGGCAAGCTATTACTTTGCATAGATACATGTGCTTTAGTGGATCCCATAGCTCTAGTAGTCCTATCCCTCACACCTCACTGGCTATCTTTGCTCTCAGCGCTATCAGTCAATTTTTGACCTTGCAATATAGCTACACTATTCAGCCTACTACCTATAATCTGTTTACTCAACCTGTCTTTAGAAATAATGATATCTTGACTTGCTGTAACTTTTCCCAAGCCTGATTCTATTTTTACCAGTCTCCCCTCCAGGGTGCCTTTAGATTGTTTAACCTACTTAGTTCAATCCAAAATCAGGCTTAAAAGTGTATTCATTTCGCCTGGGCGAGAGGCAGAGCCCTTATTATTAGCGCTTTTACCCTGCTGTGTTTTGGCTTTAGGCTTAACAGTACTAATCAGATTTGGGGTCTGATGGATGACTGGGGGCAGAGTAGTGATATGGTTTTTGGTTGACGGTTTGCATGATCTTTTGGGCGGGGTGGCAAATCGGTCTCCAAATCAAAATGGGAAATTTTGTCACTAATAACCTGGCCACAACTGTTTAATCGCTCTGTGATAGCGCACTGTGAGGTACATGCTTCCCCGACCTGGCTATTTGGTAGAGCAATAACCTTGCTATTCGGTAGGGCCCCTTGTAAGTCCAGCTTTCATGACTCTTCTACAGTTGAAATTAGTTTTTCTTCCGCGCCAACTACCCCCGTCAAATAGTTCAACAAAGACATATTACGAGCCCCCGTTCGACTTGCTACCTGTTCGGTATTAATACTATGCAATTTCCTTTTACCCATCTTAGCTAATCAGCTAGGCAAGTCCCTACTTATTCAACAAAATGACAATTAAATGAGAATGAAGTAGGCCCTCAGTAGCCACAAATAATCCCCCTACATAACAGTTAGACAATATAAATACTTACACTTCAGATGAATAATTCAAATCCATTAAATATTGATGATCCTGCGCAAAACTATAGGGGGGTGACCCATCCCAGACTCCTTCGGGCTCTGACAGGCAAGGACGGGCCTGCCATTGGCCTGGGCTTCACCTGGGCGCTGCCCGTGCGCGTCCTGCACCGCGAGAGCCCTGGGCAGTGTTATACGCCTCCTGGCGCGTCCCTGGTGTCGACACGGCGTCCCTGGCACATGGCTTGCTGGGAGTTGTAGGCACCTACCTCCCAGCAGCAGCGCAGATGGTGGTTGCAGGGACAGGGATCCTCATTGCACGGGGCGAGCTCACAGGCCCGGCAGGCTCCCCTGTAGTGCATGCTGCGGGCAAGGCAAGGATGGCAAAGAAGGGCTCCCGCACCGCAAGAGCCCTAGGCAGTCTTATGCGCCTCCTGGCGCGTCTCTAGTGTCAATGCGGTGTCCCTGATACAAGGTTTGCTGGGAGGTGTAGTCACCTACCTCCCAGCAGCAGCACGGATGGTGGTTGCGGGGACAGTGATCCTCGTTGCAGGGGGCGAGCTCACGGGCTCGGCAGGCTCCCCTGTAGGGCAGGCTTCCGTGTGCTGCGAGCAAGACAAGGCAAGGACGGCAAAGACCAGCCAGTTTCTCCTGTTGGTGCCGCCTAAAACAGAACCATCTACTAACTGAAAGTTGGGAGAAGGTGTGGCATAATAGCCAGAGCTGCCAACTTCGGAGCTGGGGAGCCAGGGTCCAGTCTCGTAGTCAGCTCAACATCCTGTGATTCTGGGCAAATCACTTAATCTCCTCATGACTACCATCAATTAATGTGTCCTTAACTGGTCGTCATGAAAAGCGCAGGTGTTGATAATTAAGTACCAGTGCTGAGCACGGAAAACCAGGGGCTCAAATTAAGCATCATCCTGACCTCTGCAAGTTCATGTCCTAAGCCTACCATATGGCTGGGAGACAGGATGTTGGTTTTGGTATGCCTGGTATTTCTTACTAATCTGCTCTCTCTTTGAGCTCCGTTTGATTTACACAGCCCCCTCTCCCTCGGCAGGACCCAGTCTCCCCAGCTGCAGAGCTCTCTCCATGAAATAACCTCTGCTCCTGCCAGGCCACTTATCGTCTAATCAAAGCAGCCTGGCTAAACCTGTTAAGGCTGACCAATCAGCAGAGACCACTAGGAAGATGGATTGGGCTTACAGAAGAGACATTTCCATAACTTCTCTTCTGTACTAGTTATGATTAATTCAACAGTGGCAAGTTGTTGAATTTATCAATACCAATCTTTTAAGTCCTTAAATGATATTTTCTCCTTTCCTAGCAATATTTATAACTAAATAAAAGATTGCAATGTCAGCCTATGGAGCTAATTATCTACAATAAGAAAAAAATAAATAGGCTATTTCTCTCACCAGGGAATATAAAACATATTGTATAAGGCCCCTGCTTATAGTTACATGCCCCTCAGCCCGGGACACCCAGTCACTAATTATGTAGAAATAAGGTAAATTATTACTTATTAAGTGCCCATACCACCAACGTTGAGTTTGCACACAATTTACATTCAAAGACAGTCTGCATACTCAGGGCAGGAAATGTGCTGGTCCTTTAAACTTCCATGCTCTATTGCATACCAGGGTCTTATAGGTTGTTTCAATGCCCTAACCGTAATATATACTCGGGACTTAGAGGGTCTGTCCATACCAATTGTGAGAATTTACTTTTAAAGTCAGGCTGCAAGGCAGGACTGCCTTTAAAAAGACAGAAGGCACACAGCAGCTCACACATTTAAGTGCAGGAAATCTGCTGGTCCGCTAAACCTCCATTCCTCATTATATACTAGGAAGGCTCACCAGTATCATTCAGCAAAAAATGGGGGGGGGGGACAGGGCAAAAGGATGACTTTCTAACAGTGTGTGCTGCTGACTGTAATTGACTTCCAAAGAGCCGGCATTGCCAGATTCAAAAGTGTTTTATGGGAGCTAAAGGTGCTATTAGAAATGACTTATAAGGAAAGCTCCACCCCCACCCATCACCTAAAACCACGAAGCACATATTACAATTGAACCTCCTATAAAGAGGAAAAAGCCAGTCACTTTCCATTACGCCTGGATTCTTGGGAAATACAGCGTCTCTATCTCCGGGATGCCATCCCAATCACAATTCTAGTCATCTCTCACATCCAGCTGTGGTAGACCAGTGCCCCTGTCACTACTCAAATCTCGGTCCCAGCTTACCCAAGCTCCCAACTGTGACACCAGATCCAATTCCTGTCTTGAAAGGCATCAATGGGAAAACACATTCCAATAATGTAGAGCAACCAGAAAAGAGTAAATTCGTCAGGCACTATAAAATAACATCTATGTTTCCAGTGTATGACAGTCGTATTTGGAGTCTGGTGAATCATTCACAAAAAAAAACTAGCCGTTATAAATATGACTAAAATTGATAGGAGGGAACCTCCAGATGGACTCATGAAAAAATACCTTGCGTGGCTAAGAGAATATGTGGGCCATCCATACGCAGAATATGTATAGCAGACCCTTTGACGTATTGTACTGTAACTGTGTGCAGATGCGGCCATGCCCCAGACTTGCTGAGGAGATGATGAAGCTACTTTTGTGGCATGACCAATCCTCTCATACATCATGGATTTATGTCCCCGAGGCCCCACTTTGTGTTAAAATGCTTTGTCATCTATAAAATGCATTATTTCTAATATTCATGTCTCTGCCCACAAGCATCCTGGCTCTAAACGGCCGTTTATTTTTTCTCTGTGGTAAAGACACGAGTTGCATAGAGCATAACAAACGTGAAAGTTGATGTTTCGGCTTTTTTATGTCAATTCTGCTATGGTTACTGTTTTAATATTTAGTATCAAATAAAATGTAATAATGAATAATATAACTTTACCCATACTTCTATAGCATGCGTTCTTCTGCCTCCACTAGGATTCTTGTTAACTTGTTTTCTTCCCTTCCGATTAGTTAGCTACCTTATCATTCGGATGTATTGAGCCATTTTATAGGCACAAACGTTGTAGAATTCAAATACACACTTAGGACATATTTTATGAAATAGACTGTTCCATTTGGACCGAGCTATTTCTCTATATTAACCGTCCGACGTGCAATTTTGAGTCAAACTTTCATAGGCACTGCCTTGAATGTCACAGCTGCCAAAGAAATGTAACTATTTTCAGTAATATGGCACACGCAGGAAATATCTGTTTCTTTTAAAAGTTGTGGTGTAGGGCAGATACGTTGGAGTAGGTGCCGTGTTTGAGAACTACCTTTATTGACTGTATGCTACTTTAAATAATCTAGTCGGCTCTATTAGTCTCAAATTACCCTAGTGTCACTGAACCGTAATAACACGGTGTGCAAAGCAGAAGCATTGCTACACGACCGCACAATAATCATTGATTTAACAGGTGTGCCGAAAGTGTTTTCCATTATGAAAATACATTCTCGTCTTCGCTGGATGCTCATTATAATTTGGATCACAGTAGCACCTATGTGGGTTTTAATTTGGGGAGCTCTCCGCCACGTATATTCAGAGTATCTGCACCCACACACCTCAGCAGAGAATATTACGTCATCTCCATCACACAAGATTCGCCACCCCCGAACATTATGCTTCATTATAAACCATCTTACATCGTATCGCAGGGCTCCTTGCCTCATTCAGTTTTCGGCTTGTGCTCTGGAAACACCTATACTTACATGTGTGCATACAGATCCTGATTACGGGTGTTCAGGAATGGCTGAGGATAATTATTTCACCGGGAAAAACACAACACCTCTGGGTTTATTATTTATCGGGTGTGATAATTATTACCTACTGTGAACCTTAAAATGGGGCATAACATGCAGATTCTAGTGGTCTCTGCATCATATTCTGCATGTCTCCAATTATTCAATCAAACACTCAATCAGGGATTTGTAAAGCGCACTACTCACCCGTAAGGGTCTCAAGGCACTGGTGGGAGGGGGTTTTGGGCTTCTCCAGTCATCCGAAGAATATTATGCTGTATGGCCCATGGGTATACATCATCAGGTTTGAAGTTAAGATATACCTGAGGAACATTGTAGGGGGTCAGACTTTATCACACCCAGTAGAAGGGGCTTGGCCAGGAGTGGGAATTAACCAGACCATTGGTGATCATGGGCCACGGTGATTTCATTAGAAAGAACATTTGTCTTATGACATGATTTCGATGGTTATACTGTCAACTCATTGATAGCATGATATCATCAGGGCCAGACTGGCCATAGCGGGCACTGGACTTTTCCGCAGTAGGCCAGAAGTGTGGGGGCCGGTTTTGGACTGGTGAGGGCCGGTTTTGTTACTGGAGGGGGTGGGTTTTGAAGCAGTGCTGCAATGTCGCCCCCTTGTAACAAAAGTGCAGCAGCAGTGTTCCTGAAACCGCCATCCTGTGCAACTTTTCCTGTCCTTGTGAATGCGGCCCCTTTACATGCAGCACTTGACGTAAAAGGGGCATTTCATGGGTGTTGCTGTGGGTGTTTCCACGTAAGACCCATAAAACCTGACACATTTCCTGACAACTTCTATGTGTGATAATGCAGCACACATAGAAGTTGAAAAATGCAGATTGTTATTGTGCAGGAAGGGAGACCTTCCTGCACAATACCAATCATCCCTGTGACTCAGGCAGCTAATTGTGCACAAGCACAGGGTAGGGCAAAGGGATCCGACATATCATTGTGGATATAACGCATCCCTGTGCTTCGGAATTAAGGCAGCGTGGCACAGCCAAATGGCTTGCAGCATTGCGCTGAGGTAATTCTTTGTAAATGAGACTCCTGGTAAACAGTGTGCATGGTAGGGGTACCAAAGTGTTCTCACATAAAGGGTTCTACTTTTTAACCATTCACATCTGTAAAGTCTATATGGAAGAGATGTTTGATCGCAGACCTTACGCTCCTGGTGGCCGGAACACTTCTAGGAAAATTCTGAATTTATACCTCCTAATCTCCCCCGCAATAAGAGAATGATGCCATGCAATTTGCTGCTGAATGTAATTTAGGAAATGGCATGTTTATCTTTCAATGGGGTCTAACCTAAAATCGACATCACAAATCGATTTTATATAAACGTCCGCAGTGACTCTGGTGGCATTAGGTGCTTAGTGGGCTGGCTACTGAACCAATGGTGATTCAGAAACACCCCTATGCCAGCACCATGGCAATCCATGTTATCACAAGTACCCCGCCACTCTGGAAGGTCCTTTCACAAAAAGTGCTCCCGTCTGATAGGGCGGGAGAGAATCCAAAAACTTGTAATGATACACATGCTACTCTAAATAGCTTTTGTTTTTTAGAATCTAATTCTCGAAGCTGTCTTTGTTTCTGTAAAACAAAAAAATGAATTAGCCCTTGCCTACTAGTAAGTTTCACCATGCACACGGGGATAGCTTTTTAATTTTCAGATTCGCGCCCACCACGCATACATAGTCGCAAATATGAAAAATGTGCTTCAGACGGCACATCCTTTATTACCTCCTTTGATATGTGTTTAGACATTTAAGCTTCACAAGAATGGAACAGTGATAATGATATATTGTTACATAGTCATTTCATCCTGGCTTCAGGGAATGCAGAAGTTGCTGACAATAGAATAGAGCCTGAGTTGAAATTTAAGAAGTATGGATTATAATTGACTAATGTAGCAATAACAACAGACAATGAACTAACGTTTGAAATATAATGAATAGAGAAGATGTTTCTATAAGATTGTCCATATTTAACCAGGTAATAATAGATTTCAGTACAAAGGCAAGGACGAAAAGCAATAATTAGATAAAATAAAAAATGGGATATCAGTAGGGGTAGATGGTTTGATAAAGAAGTGGATGCTAACAGGAAATAAGCTTCCACTTGCTTAGGGATTGCTATAGGAAAATGAAACAAAATTGCTAGTATATATAGGGGCCACAACAAAATCAAGCAGGATCCTCGATTTGGGTGCAAGCAGACATTTGCAACCATATTAACATTAAAAAATATGCAATAATTACCTACCCCCTCAGGATTTCTCCTCAACAGATAATAGATGATGCAATTAATGTGGGGGGAAAATGGAACATTCAAAGTTTCACACCTTGGAACTTTGGACAACCTGAAGTGTTACTAGTTGAAAAAATGAATAGTCATGGTAATACTGCTTGCAGTAAACACTCCACTTGACGGTATTGGTTTCCACTGGGTGCTGTGTCCAGAAGTCAAGACTGCTGCCTTGGGGCATGTCATCTTGAATGAATTACAATAAATACCCAGTACTCAAAATTGAACCGGCAGAGAGGTGACACATAGGAATTGGCATTCTGCTACCAGCCACAGTACATGCTCTGATTGGTTCTACATAAAACGAGACGTCACTATTGTATTTCAAGCATGGTTAATACCTGAGCAGCCCTCTCGGGGTTAACAGGGAGTAATCCCAAAGGAATAGTAAATGTGCCACTAGCAATGTTGGATCGGTTGCAGAATACAACTATGAATGACAGAGGAGCAACCCAAAGGAAGGTGCCATCCATTTTGCGTTGACTGCAGAGTAACCACAGAAGTGGCAGATGACAAACCAATGGGAATGGGCATTATACAACATGCCAACATATATGCGCACTAAAGAGATCAACTTAGAGCATCACAAAAACAGCCATAATAGCACCAGCCATAATTACTGCCAGTAAGCAGGGCCAGTGGAATTATGGGATTCTGTGGTCATGGTCATTTTCGCACAATAATGGATTTGATGCATTTAGCACATAATCCATCATATGCTGTACAATCTGAAGATTTTAACAAAAAAAGTGTTTCGAGCTCAAACAGATCCAAAGGTTGACTGATCATATTTCAGTTGCTAATTGCTGTATTTGGGTGTTATATTGGTACAAATTACAGTGCACCATTTTTCAGACACTTTTACCCAGGTGTAAAAAAGACCAAATAAAGAGGAAATACTATCCCAAAATAGGCTGCATTTTGCCACATAATTTAGTTAACCTTGCCGCATAATTTGGTCCTTCTCTGTTGTATAATTCTAGTGACCATGCCAGTAAGGAGTCCACCAGGTATGGCAGGGAGCAACTTGGAGGAATGTGTATTTTGCCATACAACATGAAGTTTGGGCTGCAGAGCACAACCAAGAGAAGCAGAGATGTAACCCATAGGGATCGAGTAGTCACAGGAGCAGTAGATGAGCAACCCACAGGAAAGGATATTATACAAGTACGTATGTTATATATTCTAATCAGTTCAAAGTGGCCTGACAAAGAATCAACCATCATATAAATAGCCATAATCAATGCCTCAAGAGTTCAACATGATGCCGAAGTGAGACACCCATTGGAATGGGCACAGTACTACTAGCCATAGTACATTCTCTGAGATACCAACACAGGACAACAGGGTGTAAGTAATAGGATTTGGCATTGCGGAAACAACCATGAAATGTGCTCCAATATTTCCATCTTTGAGTGACAAATAGCAGCCATTATACAAGCAGTCATAATATTTCCTAAAGAGTTCGGCCAGATGCTGCCTAGTTCAGTCTATCAAAATGGGCACTATGCACCCTGCCATATGTTATGAGCAGTCAACAAACCAGTGGCAGTCTGCAACCCATAGGAAGGGTAGTATACAGACAGTCATGGTATGGTATTATGTTGTCCAAAAATAAGTAGCATACAAGAGACCCATGGGAAGGAACCGAGTACAACCAGACATAGTTACAAGGAGTATAGAAAAATGTCTCTTTTTGTATTATCATCCGCAAATCTTTGGACTGATACTGCTGATTTTTTTTTTTTCAGTGTGACCCTGCTAACTAGGCCCCAGTGAATGTGCACTGAACCCATAAACATTTCAGAATTGGCTATTGTCCTAAATGGTACTTTTAACTTACTCATAAGCTCTTAGTATATGGTACACATTCTAACCAGGCCCTGTAGACCACTTGCGGACTGCAACACACACTGTGCCACCACGAAAGTTCGAGTGCCAAACATGACTGCAGGCCTTCCACCAGTAACCTGGCTGCAAATTCGACCTGTGCAAATAATCCTTTTTAAAAGGCCTAAATCACCTTTTAAATAATAATATGTCACCTCCTAAGTGTGTCTTAATGCCCAATACATCACGGTACATGCTATTTAAAAGTAGGACATGTAAGCGTTTAACGCAAAACGAGCCATTACAGTGACAAGGCCCCAACATCTATTTACTCTTTAGCAAGATTAGCTGTCCCATGGGAAAGATTTAGAATCTATTACTGTATTTAATAATGTTATATGTGTATATCTATCAGCTACAAAGTTATTCTTAGACGTGTTAAACTATTTATTGCAAATCGAATACGTATGTTATTCAGATTTGCAACAAATATTTTATAAAAGGCTCTTTTGAAAAGTTAATGTTTACCTTCTTAAAGACTCTAAAGGCCCTTCTGCATGAGCTTCCAACTGTCCCCCAGGAACTGAATAGCTCCTTGATGAGGTGTAAAATTGTTCCCCTGGCTGAGACAAAGGCTTTGGGTGTAAAGAGGTGTCCTGGTTATCTGATGGGATGCCCATTTGACTAGTGCCCAGGATGGGGCCTACTCTTTCACAGGCAGACCTAGCTAACACCGGGCTCTGTCCCCCTCCTTTGCCCTCTAGCCAGTCAGGCACCAATTCCAGTGTGGGAGGAGATGCACAGGAGTGCTGCACAGAGAGTACAAGTTCTGCCATGTTAGATTTAGGTAGGCAGAGGCACTGTGGGATTTTTTGCATTAGGTCAACCAGGAATAACTGCAAATGTGGGTAGGGGGCCTTATTCCCTGTTAGTTGGTGGGGCTATAGTAATTTCCACCCACAGGCATAAATGTGCACCTTCTCCAAAACACTACTGGATCTGTGGGAGACAGAAGAAGTACTGCACATGCTATTGAGACCTGTGAGGAGAACCTTAAGGGCTGTATTAGCTCCCACTTGTATCCAAAACAACTAAGTCAACTTCAGGGAGCAGTTGGCTAACCCCCTGTTAAGCTGCAGGGACACAAAAGCTGCAAGAAGCCCACTCCAAGAAGAGCCCACCTCCCCAGTTTCATCTGGACTGGACATGGAACCACCTGGTGGCTTCTACTGGAGTGAGGCCTGACCCTCACGTGCTGTTTCTGAGGTCCTGGAACCCCTGGATTGTGTCAGAGTGTGCTCTTCCTGCCTGAACTTTGAAAGCTGGGACTTAGAAACTGTTTACTAGATTTCTGCTTGTAGAGCCATCGTGGGACCGTGGCCAGCCTACCAGCTGATCTGCGGAGGGTACCTCCCTGATGGGTATGCCTACGTCGATCAGCATCCTTTTACTTTGGACACTATTAGGCCACAGCTGCCATTCTTGCCCACTAAGAAAATCCACCTTCTAGAAAAGAGTCTAAGTCTGAACGTAGAAATGTTCACTGGTCCCAACAGTGAGTTGTATCTGATTGACCTCGACAACTTCCTCTGGGCAAATATTTTCCAGCACTGCGCTTTTTGCAACTTGATCAATGGCTTTAATGAGACATTGTCCTTCATTAACCTGTTATCGATGAACCCATCTTTGGACCCAGCCTGCAACCTTGCACTGCCGAAGACTCTCCATTCGCTGAAATTTCCTATGAGTGAAAGAAACTTTCCGACTGGGACCAATTCAAACTGTGTATCCAACCGTTGTTTCTTTGTGGTCAGCCTTAAACCTTACCCTCATTCTGAACTAGTATGACCAGTTGCCTGTGGTTTGCTCTCTGTGCTGTTTGGTCCTATTTTTAATTAAAACTTTAAACATTCAGATCTCCGATTCCACTTACTGGATTTTTGTCATTTTAGCGTAGTTTTGATCTTTGAGGTATTTTTCAAATTTGGAGAAGGATTTTATTGTGCTGTGTTTTTAACTTTCTCATTGTTTTGGTTCTTCTGAATGCTGTACACATTTTCTTCAATTAAGCCTGTCTGCTCTGCCCCATATCTACAAGACACTGAGCTCAGGTTTAAATTACTGAAATCTTTACTGGACCTAACAAACATTGCACCATTACTACTTGTGGTGGAATGCTATCCTCCTCAACTAACAATCCACTTTCTCACAAGAAGTCAACCCACCAGTGGCAGGCAGCAATCCATTGGAATGGCATTATGCATCCTTTTACAGCCTATGCTCTGCGGAGACCATGTAGGAGCATTGATAGCTGCATCTATGAGGGTGGGTGTTGTCAAGAAATCAAAGATGGTGTCAAATGAGTTGTTCTTTGGAAGAAAGAGGTAGACTGGTAGATAATTCAAGGATTGTTGATGCAAAGGTTAGGGGTTCTTGGGAGTCCTATCTATCCCTAAGGGGTGCAAACAAAGAGTGCACCACTGCAGGTAGTCACCTGTTATAGATGCCCTGGCAGTAGAGGTTGAAAAAGAAGGTCATAGGAGATGGGCAGATCATGTGACCCTTAAGATGTCCTGATACCTTGAAGTACACTAATAGCTCTTAAGTGACTGTGTACCCTCGTGCACCGGGCATGCAAGTGCTGGAAGACTGTGGAATTCATCTCATTAGCATTTATCTGGCTACAAGTGAAGACAGAAATTCTTCTTGTTTGGGTTGCTACCAGTTCCGGAAATAGAGAAGATCCACAAACACTGTATTCCTACTTTCACATGTTAGTGTTTTCAGTATGTGAAAATTGTTTCAAAGTGTGAAATCTATCATTTCTAGACAAAAGCCCTGTCGAGATATATTGGAGTAATGGCTGACTGGAATACGAAAAGTTCTTGCACAGTCAAGCACAAGCTAAAACCCTTGCAGAGAAATATGGATCCATAAATTAAAAATATCCTTTATATGCAGAGCCAAAGCAAACATGCCTTTGACTTTTTACTGTGTATGCACTCATCTCTGTTTAATAACGCACTATACAGAGCTACAGCAGCAGAGAAAATACAATGTACAGATTTACAAAGACCACAACACAGCAACATGGCTCCCATACTAGGGAAATAGGAGCAAAAAGTATGGCGGGTCCATTTCCATTGGCTTGCAACTAGAGTCATTTTGGCCTGGGCAGATGAGCGTGATTTTATCTCACAATGGCATAGTTAGATTTCTGTGACCCCAATAACTAAAATGGCTTGTAATCTATTGCTACAGCATAAATCTTTAATGTAAAAATAAAAATACGTTTCAAGGTTGGCACTTATATGGAGGTATGTGCATTAGAGAAAAAGGAAAGGCAGAGAAAAAATTAAATCTGTTAATGCCATTTTGGATGTAAAATCACGTTAGTACAAAACTATTCCTTCTACCCATAGGGGGCCTCATTTATGAGGCCCCTTGCGCCATCGGAACGTCACCTTTTGTGACGTTCCGTGGCGCAGCTGCCTGAGTGATATTTATCAGGCAGCACTAAGCCACTTTTTTTGGCGTACTGCTGCCTGATAAATATCAGCCTCTTTAACGCAGTGTTCTGCGATAAAGGGGCGTGCAATGGGTGTTGCTCGGGGCGTTCCCAGCAACATCCTTGGCCTTTTGACACTTCCCCAGATTTATGGGAAATCGCAAATCTGAGGCAGTGCCAAAAGCTTACGTCTCCCCAGGGGAGGCGTAAGGAAGGCGCAACGGGGAGAAATAGTTTTATTTCACCTCGTTTTTCCTTTTTCTATGTGTGCTACATTCTGCAGCACACGTAGAAAGAGGAAAAGCCTCTTGTGATTATTTTTGTACAGAAAGGTCTCCCTTCCTGTACAAAAATAATCATCCCTGCAATGCAGGCACCCTTGCACCATTGTGCAAAGGTGCCTGCGTTGGCGCACGGCAGCCCATTGTGCGCCGGCGCAGGGGAAAAGGACAGAAATGCGCCGTATCTTACAGATACGGCTCATTCCTGCCTTTTTCTTTTGCCGCAGGGAAGCGCAGCAGGAAGGCCTGCTGCGCTTCCCTACGGCAAAACCTCATGAATGAGGCCCAGGATCTACATGAAAACACCGTTCGGACCAAATGTAATCCAAAATATTATAAAGATATAATGACAATTCCTTTAATTGTTTCCAAAATATTCTTATTTTTAGATTTTGAAATCGGGTAAAGTGACAAAGACAATGGGCAACTCAGCCAATAACAAGTTTTAACCTATTTGAACTAGATAGACCATGCCATAAAAAACATTAAGCACCAACAGGTTTGCTCACATTTTTATAGAGCAGGCTCTCAGTTGCAGAGCCCCGACTCTAGAGACATGAAGGTCAGATCACCTTTGTTATAAATAAACTGCATGCACTTTCACATTTTATTGAAACTATGTGATTAGGCTACAGTAAAACTCTTTGCAATTATGTTTCACATTACTACTGTTGATAAGGCATGTTTCACTCAACATGGCAGATATTTATTTTTAGGTGATTTGTGGGTTTACAAACAAACTAACTTCCTTTCAACCCACAAGGCATATTCATGATTTTCATGAAAACATCATAACAAAAAAAGGTTTTCTCTAAAGATGGTGTATCAAACTCCAGAAGAGGATCAATATTTTGAGGCTGTGAAAAAGCTATACATTTTACCAGAATTGTTAAAATCAATGTAGCACATCGAATCATAAATTATATGCTGACTTTATCGGTCACATTACTTTCCAGTGTTGCAGTACCATGGAATTTTTTTTTAATAATAATATAAATTGCACCCAAAAAATGGAGGGTCTGATTTACAAAAGCAATATTATCTAAGGTGAGAGCACTGGTAGGAAGTTGTTGACCGGGAGTGGACTATATATGCTGAATTCACCCCTGGTAAATTATTTTTGGGGGAATGTTCCTCCCCCTCACCACCACCATGGATCAATATTCCCTAATTAAGGGGGTCATTAGGATCGCGGTTTTTCCGCATCCTCGGGGCCGGCGGAAGGCACCGCCGGCCCAGAGGATGCGGAAAAACCGCAGCGGACTGACCAAAGACCCACCGCCACATTAGGATGGCTGGTGGGTCCTGGTTTCCGTCCGCAGCTTTTCCGCCGCGGCTGGCTTACAACCGCGGCGGAAAAGCTCTAATATGGTGATGGTGTCTGTCAGACACCGTCCACCATATTAGGATGGCCTGTAAAGTATGCTTTTCCGCGGCGGGTTTTCCGCCGTGGAAAAGCATACGGAACTTCACTGCGGGGGCCCGTTGCGGGCCCCCTAGGTGAAGGAGGGGTGGGGGGTGCACATGGGGGGTACCTATGGTACCCCCCTGCATTTGCATGCAGAAAGCGGCAGGCACCGCGCGGTGCCTGCCTCTTACTGCATGCAAATGCAATGCGTGCATTTTTAACATTGCGGCGGGTGCAGCTTGAAGCTCCACCCGCCGCAATGTTAAAAATAGAGGATGTGACCGCAACCCTTGCGGTCGCATCCTAATTGCACAGGAGGGAACTCCGCATGCCATGCGGAGGTTCCCTCCTGCTCTGGGGCCGCGGACGGACGCAAGTCCGTCCGCGATCCTAATCGACCCCTAAGTGTTTAAACATCTCGCATTGTCATATTTGTAATGAAACAAAGCTGCTGACATACCGAAATTGGGAGTATGACAACAGTACTTAGGGTTTGTGAATGATGTTGATTAGCTTTAACTTCAACAAATACTGGGATTTAAAACTATGACCATGACAAGCACATACTTCAGCAGTGGCCACATTCATCCACTGAGCTACCAGAGGCAAAGTTCATTGGCCTGTAAACAGCCATGACAGTCTTAGCCTCTGAAATGGATGTCAAAATATTCACGAGGGGCAAGGTGGCTGGCTGTATCTGATAAAGTCATCCAAAAGCTAGATAACGACTCAATAAGCTTCCACCGAAGCAATGGGATTTAAAGGGAAAGCTTTGAGTGGGAGAAATTCAAACTATGCAGCTGACAAAGTTGTCATGTCAGATGAATACTACAGCTTGACAAGATTTATGTTGTCAGCCTTTTTTGTGAAGCTCAAATCCTCTGTGGTAGGGCGGCAAGCCAGAAGCTGTATCTGATTAAATCACTTTGAAATTGTAGACCTTTACCGCATGATCCGTACGAGGGTCTGGACGTCTTGGAAGACCAACATTTGTTTAAGCGCTTAATTTCAAGGTTCTGGAGCAACTTCTCTTGATCACTTCTAAGCCTCCCAAGACTTCAAAGAGAATACTTATGGGTCAGGACTTACTCCATCAAAGGCTATAAGCATGGTCCAGTATGGTTCCCGTTCCTACTGGCCAGTGCGTACTTCAGGAAAAGGTGTCATGCAGCTTGTTATGCCCCTGTATCCATGCATGAGGTTAGCCAACTGACACTTTACTTCTCTGTACAGGTCTCAAACAGCAGGTCCATTGGTAATCTGTTCTTCCATACTCCAGAGAGTGTTCTGAGGAGTTGTGGCTGATAAGGCACAAGGATACACTGGTCAGTGGGTGTGAATGACTTCGGTACACTTCCTAATCAATAAAAGAAAGGTTTCCAGGGTGCAATGTTCCCACCTTATCTGCACATTGTTTACCTTACTGCAAACTCTCCCATAGTTCACTATTTTGAGGCAAATCCAACATGGCAGAATCTTTCTGCCCTTTGCTTGTGAGTGTACCAGAGGTGTGTTTAGGTAAATGAACAGTCTCCTTCTCTTCAGTTACACAAAACTGGCTTTGGGAAAAGCTCCCCCTCCTACTTGGCTGGTGCAATCAGATTGCCTATAGAACAACAAGCTTCACTTACCCAGTTCTTTATACTAACCTATGACTTGACCAGCATCATTCTAGTCCCATTCAGGTTAATGAAGTTACTGGAACCTCATCCTCAGTCCTTCCTTAGCTGATATCTGTGACACACGTCCCTCAGAACTTCCTGTAAAAAGGCTTAAGCCATTGCTCTTGCTGTGGGAGTAGTTTCACAACTCATTAAGGGGACATACTGGCAGGTCGTGGATTTTCAATGAATATTTAAAATAAATATTGGTTTAAATGCCTCAGTAGCTATGCAAAGTTAGCAAACATATTATTGTATTTGAACTCATGTCTCATAGAAGAGCTACTGCTCTAAAAATGAAAATAGGTTTTGGGAATGGTCACGGTAGGTACAAGCCAACATACATTTCTTGCATGTATCACTTTAAATACTAGGCACAGTATCTTGTGAGCTACAAGAAGTACTTAGGTGTCACTCATTGAACATTTAAAAGAAGGGTTTTTTTTCTGATTATTTTGACAGGTTCTCCCGAAGTTTCAAAAGGTACAGGGATCAGGCTACACAGGCAGGGCTGAGCCACGGTTTCTTTATCACTCTAGTGCATGACACTGTAAGTGCTTCTGTCCACAGGTTACCATTCAATTGGTGGATTTTTGTGCATCATATACTTTAGCCTTACTGTACAGTTAAATATGTCAAATGGGTATTAGGCAATTTGACTATGCTTTAAGAGTCAAAGCACATGCACTGGGTCCTGGACAGCAGTGCCCCTACGTGCAGAATTTAGAAACCCGCAATTTCAGTCAGCATAATAGAGGGTGACCACACAAAAATATGAATTTTCTTCCACATTTGCACTGGGATTTACATATGAGCAAACATACTTCTGCATATTAACCTATATAAAATTAGAATTAACAAAACAAGTTCACAGTTACACTTTGGAAAATGTAAACAGTCACATCATATCCTATGAATACTACTGGAAACATTTGTAAATTCCCGCTCAACATTTTAAACTACTCCAATCATGGTGGGAAAATCGATAGAAGTAGATTTAAGATTTTCTGTGATCCAGCCCTTAGTATATAATCTTGAAAATTCACTCCAGGCCCTCAAGACACTGAAGCAAGGGGGAGGAAGAGGAAGTGGTGGTGTGCTGAGAGAGCTGTTTCTTTGTGGTCAGCATTGTCCATTCCACATTCAGTTTTCATACAACTTTTGTTCGCGATTATCTAATGGCAGCTATAATGTTGTGTTCAAGGAGGTTATTGCTCTAGTCCTTCAGTCCATACTTATCACAAAGTTCTTAATCTGTATTGGGAATACAATTTAGAGACTGTTTGTGAACACTTCGACTCTTTCCAAAGAGTAACCACAAGGTTTGCTCAAAATACCTGAGGTAACTAGACATAATTAACACAGGCCTTAAATACTCATAAAATACTGCCACCACCTATAGACTTGGTAAAAGGATCGGGGAAAACCCTCAAAACTTTCAGCGGGAAAACTTTCAGCGTGTTAGGCTCTAACTGCGGCACTGCACGGCTGGATTACTGGGAGTACATCCTCTAGGCTGCTGCAACGGGAGGAGTGGCAACCAAGAACCAGGGAAGATCTTGGGCTACGCCACACCCCTAAGAGGGCATCCTCAATATTGGCCATGCAAGCGTCTTATGTACTATCTGAACCATTTCTAAGGTGGCACATATACATTTTTTTATTACAATCCCCAAATAATCACATTGTTACTAATTTGATGACAGATTGCAAAAAAGCAATTCATTTGAAAGTATAAAACAGAGACTTAGAAAAAAATTAAGCTATGAAAATAGAAAGTATGAGTTGGTGGATTTAAGAAACAGATTCAAAGATAGATTGACATAGTTTTTTTAAAATAAAGTCATGTAAATGGTTTCATATAATTGCCTATAGATTGATGAGATTATATTTTGACACTATTTTTAATGGTTAATATTTTCATTACATTTAGGTATTTCATTGTATAACAAATCAGTCTATACATTTGTTCAGAGAAAGGACATCTTGATTTTTTTCAGGTAAAGGGTAAACATAATTTTCCATTAAGCTATCAAATGGTATCCTTACCCCATCATAGTCTTGGAGTGGTATGTAAAAAACAAAGAATTGTATACAGCAGCAGCCCATGCAGGAACGAGCGGTGGGAAGGGGTGGTGGGTGCTCGACAGATGACGACGAGGGAAAATGAAATAAATAAATATTTTCCCTGATTGCCATCTGTTGATTATCCCTCACCCCACCCCACTGCTCTTTCCTGCACGGGGCGCGCCTCCTGATTTTAAATAGAATTCAAACTAGTGTAGCATTTTGGCTTGTGCTCATCCCGGATACAGAAAGTGGAGGTATCCATGTACCATTCATTGTTATATACTAGGGCCTTCAATATCCAAAAAGCCACTTTCAAAATGGGAATCATTTTGACAGTGCTCTATTAATATGACATTGTATGTATGGTAAGCACTTTGTAGTATCCATGCTTTTTCTCCAGCCACATTTCTCCAGTTCCAAAAATACAGATTGACTGTGAGAAAAATTATAAATGGTGTAGAGTTTCGTATTTTTTTAGGAACTTATTATTAGCAACCTGACGAATGGCGGCCCCAACAATCTCCCTCCTTTCAGCAAATGCAGAATGGCGGCCCCAACAATCTCCCTCCCTTCAGCAAATGCACTCCATCCACTAAACCATCTGTTAACCAAGTGACTTACACTTGAAAACCACCTCCTCCATCCCACCAGCAGGCACACACTGACAGCACAAAATACCCACAGATCTCATCCACTTGAGTATTCTTTCTACCCATCTGCCAAACATTACCACTACTTTATCACCCTTAACCCTTTTCCTCCAATTTCCAACCCCAGTTCATCCCACACTTCCAACTGTTTTGAAAACTGTCTTTCCCTTGAGGACAACCTCACCGATCTCAAACAAAACCTTCAACTAATTAAATGCAACCTACAGAATCTATAGAACCTTATACACATAGCCCTGAAGCTAGAGAAGCTTTGGAATCCTAACCGGCCCCTTGATACTTCCAGAATTTCAGTCACCAAACAATATATTCTTCTCACATTTGATGAATACTCCTTGCTTAAGTCATCGACCACGAAGAACACATCCATCTTGCTCTTAAGATCGAAACACTTTCTAAATTACCACACCAGACCCCAGAGGATTACCGATCATCTATCTGATATTGATATTCACGCCCTTTTGCTATCATATAACATCACACAAATAGACTCTTTTTCCTCGCATGTCAATATCCAAACCATTCCCTCCAACCAGCTGAGAGAACCCAGTCTAATATTTAGAACTATAAACCAGCATAATTTACTACAGGTCCCTATAACTCGCCAAGAGGCTGTAGTAACCAAATCACATATCAAATCTAGGCTCCCTAACTGCAAATCAGTGGTAAAACAGGCAGCCGACATCACCAATCTCATACTCACACAATACCTTGACCTCCTGATCTTAACAGATATGTGACACAGTGACACCTCCTCAACCACTCTGGACAATCTTGTGCCTCTCAACTATGACATGATTAGATTGGATAGATCCGAAAGAGCTGGTGGAGGTATAGCATGAATCTATTACTCTATGCGCCACCTAAAGAAGTCATAAATTGCTCCAATGTCCTCCTGTGTATTTTGGAACAAGGACAAGATGTTATGCAAACTCCACATGATTTACCACCCCCCTAAAAATAACCTACTTTCATTAAATAATTAATGAAGATCATCTCCTTTAACACGGATCAACCCCCTAACCAGGTCTTCCATGGGGATTTAAGCATTCATTGATATGGCCCAAATGAACCCTTACTGAACTTCAAGTCCTTTCTTGCTGACCTCAACCTTACCAAGTCTTGCAATGGCCTAACCCATAATAGAGGATCCACCCTTGATCTAATAATCTCTAAGGAAAATGTCATACACCTAGAATCCATATCGACATGTTACTTGTCAGATCACTACCAAATCTTGTTCTTCACCTTGGATAATGTACTGATTAGACAAAGTCAACCTCAGAAAACAAAACATTGGTCCAGAGACTTTAAAAAAACCAACATAACAGAGCTAGCTTCTGTGAGCAACATTCTCCTTCCTCCTCCCTCCTCCCTCAAACACAACAAATGTGAATGACCTCACCAATCACTACATCCATTCCATGTCATACATATTTGATACAATTGCTCAGAAGAAGCTGAAAAGAATTCCCAGTTGAGACTCTAATCCTTGGTTTAGCAGCAACCTTATTGAGGTAAGGTAGAAATTAAGGCTTGCCAAGAGAGCATGGGGAATCTCTCCTTCCACACATATCTTCAGCACCTAAGGTCATTAAGACTCTACTATAACAAGCTCATACGTATTGCTGAAGCAAACTACTTTAGGACACCAGTGGACAATGCCAAACACAGACCCAAAAAGCTTTTCAAAATCATCAAACAGCAAGCTAGCGGCAGATCTAACCAACACCTTAAAGATAATTTGAGACTCACAAGTGGTGAAGTTTCTCCCAATCATCTCACAAAACAAAACTATGAAAATTGAATCTGATCTACTATTATTCACTAAGACAGGCCCAACCCGGTCTCCTTACTAAGCCTCCCAAGATGCGATACCCTCACTCTACTTAGAACATTGATATCAATTAATCCCTCAATCACTTCAAAGATCCTCTACCTGTCAAACTCATCAAAGAGCTTAGATCTTCCATACTCCCACTTTGGTCTAGGATTGTCAGTGCATCTCTCTCCCAGGGTATGACTCCTGATTGTAGGGCAAGTTAACCCAATTCAAAAACTGGCAAATGTTGACTTTTCTGACCACAACCATTCCTTCCGATTATTAACAACATAACACTAGCAAAACTACTTGAGAAATATGTACACTGGTAAGTCTGCAACCATATCAAGCAGTTTCAGCTCTTTGACCCTTGCCAATCTGGCTTCAGAACATGCCGTAGCACTGAAATGACTCTGACCCACATTGTAGATGATGCCTCAGACAACTTGACCAGACTGAACCCTGCCTACTTATACTCCTTGATTTCGTGTTTGATACGGTCAAACATGACTACATGTTTGACCTTTTGAAGAAAAAGATGGGTTTATCTGGCCTCGTCTTAAGTTGGATATCCTCATTCCTTCATGATAAATCTCAATGAATCAAAGTCAATCAAACCCTGTCTGACATTACTCCGGTTTTTACTGGCGTACCTCAAGAATCCACACTCTCAACCACGCTATTGAATTTGTTCATGGAACTGTTTATCTAAATTCGTACCCATTCAAATATACAGTACCACATGTACACAGATGACATAAATGTATATTACAAAATGTCCTAACCTGAAGATATCAAAACTCTTAATTGTGCCCTACTGAAAACCCAGCAATGGTTAACCCGCAATTAGCTTATACTTAACAAACTCAAGACCCAATTTATCCTGATCACCCCTAAACTCTATCTGCTTCCATAGATGAATGGCTCAAACAGCTTACAGCACTCAACTGCACCACACATATTATGGATTCTACTAGATCGTTCACAGGACAAATACCTGAATATACAAGATCACATTGGTGCAACTACCAGAGGAGCCACTTTCCATTTGAACACTCGAAGGAAAGTTAAACCGTTCTCTGCCCCAGTTGACATTCAGTTAACAATCCAAACCCTAGTCATTTCCCACCTAGACTACGGGGATGCCACTCTGGCAGGCCTACACAAAGCCAGGTAGGCTCCATTAAGGGCCACGCTAAACTCATCTGCTAGGCTCATTGTGGGAGTCAGCAAATGTGACGACATCACATCTGGCCTGAAATATCTTAAATGGCTACAATTTTAATCTAGAATTCTATTTAAGATAGCCTACATGACCCAAAAGGCTCTTCATCACAACACTCCCACCTACCTGGCTAAAAAACCTGAGCTATCGGTTGGGAGTCCCTCTTTAAAAAGTTCTAACTATCTATTGTTGAAGACGCAGATGTTCAACAGAAAGAAGACTTATAATCACTCCTTTTCCAGTCCTGTCCACAGAATATGGAGTCCAAATCCCTCTGAAATTAGATCTAATCCTTCAACTACCTCCTTCAGAAAAGAATAAAAATATCTGTGGCTGAATAGAAACCTTCATAATTAGTTAGTGGTTAGTTTCATGAGTACTGATTTCACTAAGTTCGACAAACCTTCTTATATTACTTTCTGTATCGTGAGTATTCTAAGTTGTTTGTTCACTTTGTATAGATTTTGTTTCTTACCTGTTTCTTTGTTACAGCTTCTTTTTAGCTGCTTTTTGTAGAACATATTGCTAACTGTATTCTTATTTGTTTATTTCCATTTTTTTCCGTGTTTAACTTGTTTTCCTAAGTTTACATCACCCTGATACCTGGACAGGTCATGTTCGCCTATATAAACATCTTAAATAAATACATAAAGGTAATTCTCATTTTTTTCCACCGGGAGAAGAGAGTTTGCCTTGCTTCACTGCACTATGGGTGGTAGAAACAGCCCAAAGGCCAACACAGTTACTTTTAGAGCATTTTAAAGGACCAGACACTGCATTTACCTTAATGATAATTGCATTGGCAGTGAACTGTCCTCTTGAAAGAAACTTCCCCAGCATTGAAGCCTCTGTTCAGAATCTGCTTTCAGGGTCCTCTTGGCACTCTAGGATACAGGAGCCACGCACAGGTTCCCATGCTGGGAATTTGCCCATCCCTACTAATTGTATTTAAAGAGTCAGCACAGGGTACAACATCCTGAAAAAGAATGCTGACAAAGTGAATGTAAACATGGGCACCCTTAGGACTTGATTTGTTCTAATAAAAAGTATATGTTAAAATATGTATTACCACATGTAACATGAATTAAAAATTCCCTAATTGGTAATAGCAGTTAATTTCCATAACAATAAATATTTTATGATGGGCTTTTAGAAACAGTATATTTAAGGATCTTCATGTTGCTTTCTCATCTGTGAAAAACTCGCACTGTAGGAAAAATGTGTACTTGATACTTTCACCAAAGTTAAATCTAAGTAATGGTTTTATGGCTTGCGTTAAAGGTTTATAAAAAGTTTTATAAATGGGAACGTCAGTGCCAAAGTGCAGGTGGAAGCAAAGCCAAAAACGTTATTTATTTAGGAAATTGCACAGAAGAGTGGCACTGACGATTTGCATGTGAAATTAAAAATAAAAAGGCAAAATGTATCACTTCTGTTGTAGTTCTTTTTCCTAAGCATGTGGAATAGAGGCACACTTATAAGGCCTATAACAAGCGGCAAAAAATATTGTAATTGTACGTAGCCTGTATAGCTTTTTTTTTATATTTTGTCAAGAATAGTTTCCTAATAATAGGGCAGAGATATAAGAAGATGACAGGGAGGACTATCAATGTCAATGAGGGGTAAGATGAACATCGAATGCAAAATATCATCTGAACAGCATGTCTGAGAACAGTACAGAACAATTGTCCAGTGGGTGGTAAACCCACCCCATAGCACACCAGGCTTAGGGAAGGAAAGTGATTATTGGAACAAAATACTGTAGATTTCATAGGAGAGGTCTAGAAGTAGAAGACATCATGCTGTGAATGAAGTAGTACAATGGGGATTTTATAAATTCTCAAAGGAGGAGTAGAACTTACAGGTTCAAAATGAGAAACATCTAAAGAGCCCATCAGAGAAAATGTCTGAAATAGAGATGTGCAAAACGTTATTACAAAAGCATATTTTCTCAGAGATTCCAGTTTTTGGCACAGCGATAGCCCACAGTTTCAACTTTCTCATACCACACACTTATGAAAGAGCATACCTTTCTTAGCTGTCCCTCATCACCCGTGTCAGTCCCAGTTTTTAAACAAAAGTGTAATTTCCTTGGAAAGACACAGCCTTTGGTTTGCTCGAAATACCCGAAGTTCATGTAACTTTTTAGACTTTTTGCTTGAACTGGAGATGCTAACATTGCTGTCAGAGTAAGTAGGAGGGGTTTGGGTCCTGATTTAAAAACCTGGGTGGGAGCATACGTTGTTTTGGTGGCCATGTAGTGAAATGATAGATCACAATTTGTTCTCATACCCTGGGACAAATTAAAAAAGAGAATGTTATTATGGAGTGGAACCTATTTGGGGGAAGTTGTCTAAGGTAAGGCTGGCTCAGAAAATCCATTTGTCAATCAAGGTGAATATACTGTTCAGTACCCATGGTGAAGTTGTTGCAATATTATGCCTCGTGAATAAAAAGGTAATCAATAATGTGGGTGACTTGAAGTGTGAATATGTCTTAGAATGTGAATGTTGGATTGGTCAATGAAGATAATTGCTACTGTTGATGTGATGTGTGCAGTCACATTTCATGTTGAAGTTGGAATCCAAGGTACTGGTTGAATGTTTTAGGGTTTCAGGGTATACAAGCGTTAGTGGAAGACATTTTTGTGGTGCACTTCCGTGAGGGATCTGAGCACTTTGTCTTAAAGTACATTCTAATTGTGAGGAGGATGATTTGTTTTCTTGTTACCCTGAATTGGTTATAACAGAATTCAAAAGGTAGGAATTGTATCTCCAAGTTGATTGTGTTGAGGGCAGCCGCGGCCGGCAGTGGGAGTACCTGCATGGCGGTGACGTGGGGAGGGGGAGGGGCAGGGTGGGGTGTAGTAATGTATGGATTACGGAGCTTCCCAGGTAAGTAAACATTTAAAGAAATAAAATGAATTTCGTTGAGTGCACTGCATCCCAAAATGTGATGCAGTGCGCGCAGCGAAATTCGTTTTTATTTATTTAAATGTTTACTTACCTGTAAAACTCCGTAATCCATACATTACTACCCCCCACCCTGCCCCTCCCCCTCCCCACATCACCGCCCTGCAAGTACTCCCACTGCCGGCCGTGGCTGGTTGAGGGTAAAGAGGAAGGAGCAAAGGATGGACAGTTTTGGATTTCCATAGTACCACTGGCAACTGATGATAAAAAAGGATCCATCAGTTAGTTAGAAGATCTAGCTAAACGAAGTGCCTTTACCTGGAGGCAAGTCTAGGAAGGACAATGGTATCTGATCATAGATCACACCTGGTTTCGGTGTGCATTGGTCAAATAGATCGAGAATTTGTTGAGTGTGATACCATACAGGCGGAGTCAGCTTGTTCCTGATTGAATGAGTTACAGAGGTTGTCATTGTGGATAAAGTATGAATCAGGTCATTACCATGTTTAGAAGGAGTTTGGATGTGTATACTAGGTGGAAGAATGGTCACTAATTTGAAAGTGGTTGCTATTCTGGTATGGTTATTAGCAGAATGGTACTCAAGTGTAATTTGCTGGACTGTTCCCATTGGGCGCAGGGTCAAGACTGATTTGCATATGGCAGGGTCCAAACTGGAATGGCATGGTGAGCAAAAAAGCAATGGATTTAGGCCCAGACCTCTGTACTGGGTGAATGTATAACATTGTTTTGCATTCTGTCCATCAATTGTTCTTTTTGCATTTGAGACACCGAGTGGGGACGGGTATGCCCAGACGTGAGTCCTGTGCTCTCCATGCCACTGGAGTCAAGCTATCCTGGCTGAAGAGGGGTGAAACCCCAAAACTGGTCCTAGGATGCTTGTTTCCAGTCCAGAGAGGTACTGGCCTGGCAGGTCGGGCTAGACTGTTACCATTGGGCGTAGGGTCAAGACTGATTTCCATATGTCTGGGACCAAACTGGAATGGCATGGTGAGCAAAAAACTATGGATTTAGACCCAGATCTCTGTACTGGGTTGAATGTATGACATTATTCTGCATCCGGTCCATCAATTGTTCTTTTTTTAGGTATTTGAGACAACTCAAAAGACATCCAACACATTTATAAGAATTGAGTGTATTTGTATATAAATATAGACACCAAAATAAACTTTCTATCATACATACAACCTTTGTAGTGAATTTTCAAAGTGTTTAAAAAAAATACAGTAAAATTGACATACTGGTCACATTGAAGTCAATGGGGGAAAACACAGGTGACACTCGGTCACTTGCAGGGTGAGTTCTCTCCTCTTGTGGGTAAGATCATGCGGGTCCCTAGATCAACTTTCAACAGTAGTTACTTTGTTAACTTGCTCAGGGAGTCCAGGTGCAGAGGGACTTGACTGTTCTTCACATTAGACGGGAACCACAGGAGCTATCAAACTTGCAGCACTTGACAAAACCACACTTGGAGATGGAGTTGCACTCTACCCTCTAAAAGTAGAGGCCTTTGGGGTCCCAGGATCAACAGCTGTATTTCTTCTACCTTGCTAGGCAATACCAGGTGCTGAGGTAGCTGGCAGCTGTCAATCAACAGGGCAGGTAATGCCATAGATGCTCTACTGCACACTCGACTACACCACTTTCAGGATGCAGGGACACATCAGTGGGGTTGTTGCTGATGTCAGCCACTGTTGCTATGACTTGCTCTGGGTCTGGTGAAGTCCCTTTAGGGGTTGATAACTGGTCAAATGACCAACAAGCCTTGGCTGTGGCAAAAGTAATTTATGGGTACCTTGACCGCTGGAGGTTGACAGGAGTGGAAAAGCGGCTTGATTCTTGGTGACAGCTTAGCTACCATCCCAGGCTTTGTAGGACTTTATTTCTCTTTAGACTCACTCACGACAGGCCCAGCAGGCCATAATTGTTGTCATGCGGCATTTCAATGTTCCTGCAGCTTGCAGGGACTTGTCCCACAAGTCCAGGGGAGTCCAGGGGAGTCCAAGGTCCCAAGGTCCTGTTGTTGGTAACTGTGTCTTCGTTGTGCCTCTTCTCATACTCAAAGTCGGAAATTAAGTTCTGGTGTCAGCTGAGCCCCTTTAATTCTAGTTTAGGGGGCGATAAGGGTGTGAGTGACAGTGGTCAATGGCCTACCGGCCCCTACGGCTAACCTGCTCCTGTAGTAACAACACCCTGTGGGTGTACATCTCTGTGGTACCCAGAATACTCTATTTGAGGGTCTCCCAAAATGGCAGAACCCTCAACGTGTGGCTAACCATTAGGAGGTGTAACCCTCCTGCATACCTAATTCTCCTGCATTCCTGAAAGCACATCTTCCTTGGTGGGGGGAAGGGCTTTGTCCTTGAGTGGGGGACAAGTACATTACATCTCAATGACGGTGTAAGCCTTTGAGGCTTACCTACTTGCTTACTGTAAACACCACCCATCCTGGGAGGGAATAGGTGTGACCTCCTTCCTGCCCAGGACTTTGTCTCCGTTCTGGGGAAGCTCACATATCCCACCAGGAAGGCAGACTAGTGTGTTGGTGGCAAACAGCTCGCGGAAGCTCGCCAAGACACTAAAACACTAAAGCTTAGGTCGGCACCCACTCGGGGGTGCACCTACATGTTTGCCAGCTCACCCTTGACATGAGAATTGTGTTGGGGTGAAAAAGCACGGTGTGGAGGCAAACATGACACAATTTGGTGATACCATAATAGAGCTAGCTATCTCAAGTTGGCTCAGTAGTCAGCCCATGTTATCCTATGGACTGCTGGTTACACACAGTAAACCTTGATTTACAGGCTTGCTGTAGGGATATATATGTCTGAACATATATATCCACACCTTTAATATAATTCACCCTGCCTCCTGGGCTCTAGGAGGCCTACTTTAGGGGTGACTTACTTACATTATTGCAATAATAGTTACCGTGGAGCACATGGATTGTGCGGGGTCTCTCTCAAGCAGACAGGCTGCTTTTGCAGGATGCAATGGCAGACCTGCAAACACACTTTCACTTGGGTCACACAGGGTAACACAATACAGTGCTGCAGCCATAGAGACCCATTTACCACCCACTGGTACCGTATACTAGGGACTTATAAGGGGACAAAGTACCTTTGCAATAGGGTGTACCATTTCACATTACCTTTTGGACAAAGAGCACTGGCACCAGGGCCTGGTTAGCAGGTTCCAGTGCACTATCAGAGTCAAACACCAGTATCTAGCAGTTCTAGGCGGAAGAAAGTGGGGGCATCTGCAAAGAAGCCCAGTTTCCAACACTGAGAAAGCAACAAAGGTACTCATGTGTGGTGTAGTCATAAGATATAGCACAAAAGCACTATGCACTTTATGGCTACAGATAGCATTCAGTTGAGAAGGGGACAAATGTAAGAGTCGTCATATATCATGGGTATTGGTGACTGTTGAGAAACATGATTTCCAATACCAGGGCAGGAAGGGGTCGCAGTTGGAACAGATGAGTATGAATTTGAAAGCAATGTATGAAGAAATGCATCTTAAGAGAAGAGTAGTTTTTGGCAGTTGAGAAGAGCAGACGAAGGGGAGATTGGGAGACTTTTATATTTCAGGGTGTAATCAATACACAAGAGGATGTGAAAATGCAATGATAGTTCTTTGATTTGGTATGTCCAAGGACTGTAATGCAGACTAACATAACAATGTATAAGTTAATAGTTAGTCGAGCATTTATAATATGATATTAGGTGGCTGATATCCTGTCCGAAGTATTACATGTGACATGGAATATAATAAACTTTTAATATTGTAGACAGGATATCAGTCATGTTTGTGACAGAATAACCTGTCCATCAAACTCCAAATCAAGCCCTTAATAATTTTAGCTCAATGCTGTGAATCAGCCAAAGTCGCTGAGCTACATTGGCTTGAGGGAGAGAGCATTGCAGAGTTGCATTTTCTAAGCTATTGCACTGCTGCTCTCCTCCCTAGCTCTGGCACACAAACAGGCTGTCTGGAACCACATATATACCAATGCACCATAGTAGAATGGTATATGCATGAAATCCACAATAGGCTTTGCACTGGGATTATACCCTTCCAGTCCATTATACTATGATTAAACATTATGCAGGCAATTTATGAGAAATGAAAACATTTTGTCTTCCATCCCGAGAAGGCATTTTTTGGCACAAAGTTGTGTCTTCCAACTTTAGAAGCTACAGTTTCCATCAGCAATCATGGGTGTTACTGTGGGTATCTATATGTTCCACTCATTGGGCAACCTCTTGATGCAAAGTAAAGCCAAACCGTGAAAACGCAATGTGCATTACTTTTAAGGAACTTCGAGAGCAAAAGAAAAACAATCGTTTTAATTGAATGCAAAAAATCTCTTGCCACATGTGGAACACAAATGTAACACTAATGAAAGCAACTCACAGAAAGTCATGTATCTCTCTGATAAACATTTTGCTAATTCTCAATCACACTTATGTTGTAAACATTGCATTGATGCAAAAAAGTTGGTTGCTTTCCAGCAATAATATATGGGAAAAGTACACTCAGCCATAGGTTATAAGGGTATTACAGTTCTCTGAGATGCTGTATGACCATAAAGAAGAACGTGGCCAAAGGTTATATGGAATTTCGACATGCAATATCCTTGACATGTACGACAGGGGGTACTTTATTTCTTATAATACATATTCACACCACCACCTTTCCAAAAACCACTCAAATCCCTGGTGCATAGCTGTTTCATATGAAAGAACAAGCGTGTTTACAAACATGAAAACTAAATTGAATTTCTAGTGAAAAATTAAATACATCAAAAAAGCTGTAAGATATTTGTTTGCAGAAAAATATTAGAATCAGTTAAAAAGGCAGATGCTCAGAGCATGTAGAAACATGCAGTAAGATTCTAACTTTTCTATAATTACCCAAAGAGTGCAAAAAATAAAGATGTGTCATAAATATCTCCTCTCTGCTTGTCGTTGCTTGTCACTGTACAACTAGAAAGCCAGAGCAGAAAATAATTAAGAAAATGTTTAAATTAACTATGCTCAGTGACTCATGCGCCTTTTTCCTTGATGCTAACACTGGTAGCATGCATTGTGACCTCAGATCACATACCTAATAGTTATTTCAGTTTAAAATACTTGGATTTTGGAAACCCCATTTAAAAACCTGTCTCTAATTTCTTTATAATAGGTGAAGTGTAACGCACACAATTACCCATTATAAAAAATTACATAGCCACTCAATTGTGTTAAGCGGCCAATACAAAGACAGTCTCGATTTTCAACTGATGCTTAGCTGAAGACGGCCTTATGAACTGAACATGGGTCTTTTAAATAACTATAAATTCACAGAAGACTATAAATCTACCTCAAGATGGGAGACAAGAAAACTAGGAATCCCCTACCAATAAACTAGCTGCATCACAATGATTTTCCACTCACTGCTTCAGAAGGTGCTTTTTAAATTGGAGTGGTGCAATTTTTATTGAGCAAACAATCCTACATACAAGCATGCCCTACATATTTTCCTCTTTCTTTATTCTTGTATTGATCTCGTAATTTTCTCACGCCAATCAATTTGGGGCCAGATTTATGAGATTTTTATGCAGTGCAGCTCAGCAAGTCACCTTGCTGCTCTGCATTGCATGACAGGGAAAGGGAAGGAATGCACTGTATTTAAAAGAATTCAGCACATCCCTTCCATTTCTCCTGCACCAGCACTGTTTTGACTACCTAGCCTGCATTGTAAGGTGGATTGTTTTTATGCAAAAAGGAGCACCTTCCCACAGAAATTCAATCCCCTGAGGCATTTTTCTCTTCCTATGGGTCCTGCAGAACAACGTGATGCAAGAGCGATGCAACGGAGCTTGTAAATTTGCCCGTTGTTTCACACACACAAAATCTAATGAACCGACGTGTCTGTGTCGTGCTGCTGCACTACTAATGTTCAGCTCATGACGTTTGAAACTCTATGGACAATACAATGGAGCTGGTATCTTGCAAGCCTTTCTTACTCAAGACCAAACCTAGCGGTGATTTTCGCACAGGTGACCGCCCACGCACACAATAATTCTCATGAGATTTACCCGCACTACATCTGGAAGAAAATGCACCTAGGAAGACAGTTCAATCATTAAAACGTGAATTCCGATCTTTTCTTTTTTCCAACCTATCATATATAGTATATAGAGCGTACATTGGTGTCAAACCTGTGGAAATCCTCATTACTTTGCTTACCTTTCTATAGCTTTATTTTCAATTTAAATTCTTGCTTCCTTTGAACTGATTGCACATTTGTATTTTTCCCTATCGGGGTTGTCTGCGTGCTGGTATTATTATATCTGTAAATTTTTCTTCCCTATAAATAAAAAAACTGTGTCTCATCGAATTGTTATCGAACATAGTAGACGTGTATTTGTGCGCTGCTCAAACGGTATGAAAATGTTAAGTGAATAATCAGCAATATTTCTTCTTAACTTTACAGATATTGACAATGTAGAAGGAATAGCAGTTGACTGGATTGGAAATAATATTTACTGGACCAATGATGGCCACCGAAAAACTATTAATGTCGCCAAATTGGAGAAAGCCTCTCAAAGTCGAAAAACATTGTTAGAAGGAGAAATGTCACATCCGAGGGGAATAGTTGTTGATCCAATTAACGGGTATGGCGATGCACTGGACGCACTTTACTTTTGTTAATTAAAGCCCACCATGATATTTGAGGAAAGCAAACCACAATATTTTCCTGCAAATGCCATTCATAATAATGAATACTCAAAATGTCTGCTGTTGCAGTGCTGATAATGAGCAATTACATTCAGCTTCATCTATTGAAGTCTTTTTTTCTTTAACTGGTGTGAGTAAAATTATCTTTAATTGCTAAAAATCCATTTAAGGCAATTTGGAATGTTCATTTGTTTTAATAAATGTACCATGGCAATATGTAAAGTGGGCCGATTGGAATAGCTAATGGAACACAGACGATTTCAGAAAATTGCTCAGTGGTGGACGATAAATGGAATCGTTCATTCACAAATGCAAAATATTATGTGGTCAAATTTTTTTCTGAGTTTACAGACTTTTAGACCTTGAATTTAGAAAGTAAAACCAGTTCCTTATGTTAACGAACCTCACTGGGTTTTCAATAAGGCAGACATTCACTTCTACAATGTTGCCAAGTCACTCTTATACAGACGTTTACACTTTTGCATACATAAACCGATGCACTCAAGTTAGCAACTGAACTGAAATTCACAGGAGAAATGCACCACCTAGGCCCTGATTATTAGTCAGGCAAAGTGAAATTACCATATGGAATTAAGCATTGCTTGATTATGAGTGGCATGGTGTCCCTGCACTCAATTTTTCCTGACTTTACTGGGCAGTAATTCCACCCTGTAAAATTGCATGAGAATGTGGCTGTATCACCTCTTTTTTTCAAATAGGGGGCGTATTAAATGCTCCACCCTGCCAGACATTAGCTGCCCCTTTTCTCTGCTGCTGCCCTGACTCCCACCCCCACCTGCATCCATGCAGATGCCCCCCATATACATTTACCACCTGCTCAGAGCAGGTTTGTAAATGTATGCGTTAAAGCCCAAATTGGTCATTCCGTATGATTTTATGACCTGTAAATCTAGTCCCACATGGTAATTCCCCATTCAATGGAGTTCAACTTATTATTGCACAGTATTGGCACAGTGCTACCCCATAATAGCATGCAGGCCTCTAGTGAGTGCATAGGGAACTGGATTAGCTTTTCTCGAGGGGGTGGTAATAATGATAGATTCACTGTGACCATATAGGATAGAACATTGCATAAAGAAGTAACTCTTAAAGAAAGACTCACATATACTGTCAATACATGGAACTCCATTGCATGTAAGGTAAACAATACAATGTATGGTGATTATGGTAAGAGCCATATATCAAAGTTTATGTACAATTTTCCTGTCATTTCTGTAGCTAAGCATCTCTATAAATATAAAAAAAGACATAAACTATAGCCAACTATGAAACGGTTACAGTTATCTAAAACCAAGGTGAAACTGTACACATTTCTTTTGGCCAAGAGAGTGATGTTGTTTTTTTGTACTTTCCTGTATTTCACCACATCCTTTAACCTGCACCCTGCCCCATTCATGAAACAAGCATTTGCAATGCAATAGGTCTCACATTTGCAAGAGTTAGAGCTATTGGCATTGTAAGTGTAAATGTTTTTTCTTTTGTGTTTTGGAGTGGAGTGGATGTATGTGGTGTGTAGTGGAATGGTGTGCAGTGGAATTATGTGGATAGCAATTACGTGCTACAGGGAAGTAGCAGATACAAAATGAACAAGACTAGCCATCAAATAAACATGAAAATGAGAGTGACTGTTAAGCCAACCAGTGGTAAGCAGTGAAGAACCGGATTAACCCACTTACTGGGTCTCGGCGGCGGGGGAACCGCCCAAGCCTTCCATACCCTTCATACGTAGTAAAGGAGACACAGGAGCCTTCGTCTGCAGGAGGAACCCAGATTTATTCAAAAAGCCCGGGCTATGGAACAGAGTTCCAAGCTCGTCAGAAATAGACAGAGGAAGCTGCTGCTTTACTCCGCAGCTTACAACTCTTTTATACTTTTTCATCTCAGTCTTTTGGCTGTTAGTTCATTGTTCAATCAGGGCAGTGTTTGCAGTTGATAACCAGATCCAGGCAACGTTTGTAGATGGTGACCTGGTCAAGGCTTGGTACACAAATCATTGTTCACTCGGCTTGATCAAGGCTCAGTATTTCAGGTCATTGTTTAATCAC
This sequence comes from Lissotriton helveticus, assembly GCF_964261635.1. NCBI lineage: Eukaryota > Metazoa > Chordata > Amphibia > Caudata > Salamandridae > Lissotriton > Lissotriton helveticus. The sequence continues at coordinate 1,691,357,465 of NC_136061.1, read as the reverse complement.
CTTGATCAAAGCCCGGTCTTTCAGGTCATTGTTTAATCACTCTGATCAAGGCCCAGCAGTCAGACCATTGTCCAGATAACCTGATCACGGTGTCAAGAATGTTTACCAGGCTGGGAGCAGGAGATGGAAAACAAATCATTTACACAGGGTGTGAGTGTCTTGTGGCTTTCAGGTGAACTGCAAAGAACAGAGGGTGTTGGGTGTGTGACAGTTCCTGGGCAGAAATGCAGGCTGCAAGATGGTTTGTGTCGTGTCAGTTAGAATTTCCTCAGGCATCAGCAGAAACGACCAGGTGGGTCGTGTGGAAGTGTTTGACACTAGATGGCAATGAAAAAGCAATGGAGTCCCGGTACAAATGATGCCGATCAGAAGAACACTTTTCCTCAGACCCTTCTTTTGCCATTGAGTGGCAAATACTTTAAGAAATGTCAATGTTCATAAGGCCATCGGTTTCTTGTTGGAGCATCATCATCATATTAGTGTTGTGAATGTTAGAGGGTGGAGGCTTGATGGTCTGGACACACATTTTACAGAGCACTGGCAGGCACTGAAAGCACAAACAGCAGGAGACCAGGATAGTTACTCCCAAGGCAAGGAAGATGAGGATCCTCCACTCCCACTGGGAAAGGAGGCCCCATATCCAGCCTGCGAGGGACCAGTTGCCTTCATCCAGATGAATTTCGGAAGAAAGGCGATGCAGACGTTGGATGGCATCGTACACTGTAGGTGCGTTGTCTGGGATGTACATGCAGCAGCTGGAGCCGATCAATTTACACACTCCACCACGATCAGCAAGGATGACATCTAGGATCATTCTGTTCTGGAGCGATATGAGGCGGTCCGCCTGCAGCTCTGCAGTGATGTTGGAGAGGGCAGTAGCTGTTACTGTGATGGTGGCTTCAAGGACCTTTAAAGAAGTCCCCTGTTTCCTGGCCTGCTGTATCCTCGGCTGATATGGCGCCCCTTCGTGAGCAGCATAGAGTATCCTTTATTGACAGGTGATAACATCCATGGGTAGAATATGTTGGGGGAAGGAGGAAGGCCAGATAGCAGGTACCAGACCAGTTACGGGGGAGCCAAGTGTAGGCGGCAGTGCCACAGATGAAATAGGTGTTGGGGGATGCCACCAGCTTCGGAGGAGATGTGGAGTTTAGAGCTTGTGTGATATCACACGTACTGGTACCAATTTTCTTAGTCCCTAGGCCATGAATGCAGACACAGCCTTGCACATTTATGACATTCACAGTGTCTCGTTCATCAGGCACTATCCTTCTTGTGCGGAATCTGGAAAATGTTCGTCGATTAGTTGAGTTGAATACTGCCATTTCACCGAGTTCATCTGGAGATAGTAGCGTTGTGGATGAGCTGGTCGGGCAAAAAAGAGCATTGACATGGCCAGATCTGTTCCGTCAGAAGTCATCCCGAAATGTTCCAAGGGCAGAATTGGCGGTACCATTGACAGTGTAGGCCTCCTGTATCAACATCCACCATGCAAGACAAGACCCAGAGATGGAAAAGGGGTAGGGAGAGAATGGGACAGGGTGTATCATGGAATGCGGCATCAGTCCACAAACCCAGCAGTTCATGATCAGCTGGTGATGATGCAACATTTGGATAAAGGCGTTATTGAAGAATTCTGCACAGCGGGGTAATTCGTGGGCTGATAGCGTGAAATACTGGTGTTCTGCAGGAGTCAGGGTAGGAGTTGGTGAGGTAACAGGGTGGTAGATCAGTAACAGCCAACCAAGGTTAGACCGGATGAGGGAGACAAACAGTGTGACCACGGTGGCCATGAAGCATTTACTATGTCGGAGACTAACATATTGTTTCTGGATTCTGGTGTTTTGGACGGCAGCCATTGTGCTAAGCTAGGGACCTCTAGTGGCTGTCTGTGATTGGTGGTTGCTTCACTGGGCGCAGGTGCCAAGGGCCCTATGGCGTACCTTAGTCTGACACACTCAGCCGGGGAAGATCACAGCCGTACAGCCTATAGGCACTTGGCGAAGTAAAGGGTAAGCCTTCCCTCGGGGGCGCAAGTTATATTGGTCGGAAATAGGGACAGTATGGTCGGGAAACAATTGTTCTTGGTGTTGAGCAGAGTTAAGGGAGGGTACCACCCTTCCTTTCAGTATGCTGTCACTCTCTGCTTCCGTAGATGTAGAAGGCAGTCTGGCATCGCTGAATGGGACAAACGTCGGGACTGGTTCTGTTTCTGAGTCTCCTTATCCTTCCCTCACCCACTGATCATAAGGGAGGGGCTGAGGCATACGCCTGCAGTGTGACAAATGCACCCAATTCTTCCAACCTTCTACTTTCACGGCGGTGTGGGTGGCCAGCAACACCTGACGGGGCTGTGTCCAGCGGGGCTCGAGGCTCTTAGTCCGTTGAAAGTTCCGGATCAGGACCCAGTCACCAGGTTGGATAACATGTCCTGGGCCCTCGCTTTTGTCAGGTATGGCCTCATGCACCTGGTGATAAAGAGTACAAAGGGTATTAGTCAGACTGTACAGATAATCGGTTAATACAGGTTATTCAACATCAGACAGTTTCTTAGGCAGTGGGGCACCCCATACATTGGCAGGCCTCCCGAACACAATTTCATGGGGGGATAGCCCTTTCCTGGTGTGGGCCGTTGTTCTTGTGGACAGTAGGGTTAAGGGCAGAGCATCAACCCAAGTGACACCTGTCTCGGCCACTATTTTGGCCATTTTAGTTTTTAGGATGCCATTGTACACCTCCACCAGACCTGCTGACTTGGGGTGGTTAGCTGCATGAAAATGTTGTTTTATACCCAATGCTGTACAGACATATTCTATAATTTGAGCCGTAAGTGTGTCCCTTTGTCACTCCAGATCAAGCGGGGCAAACCGAATCGTGGGAGGTACTCTTTTAATAGCACTTTGGCAGTAGTAAGAGCGGTGCAGTCTTTGACGGGGTAGGCCTCCACCCATTGGCTGAAGGTACAGACCACCACTAGGACATATTTCAAATTGTTACATCAGTCTATCTGGATGTAATCTATTTGGAGGACTTCAAAAGGGAAAGTAGGAGGAGAGAATCCTCCCTTAGAAGTAACTGTGCTTTTTCCTGGGTTATACATTAGGCAAATCATGCATGTTTTAACCAGCTTGTCAGCATATGCTGGTATCTTAGAGTTGTACCATGTAGGTTCCAACAGTTTACATATCCCTTTTGCACTGATGTGAGCAGGACAATGGGCCATCGTAACTTCTGCTAGCACATGACTGTCAGGTAACATCCATTGTCTTTCCATAGTCGTACGGACCCAGCAACCATCAATTCCCTCCTTTGCTAATTGCTACTTCCACACCCTTAGTTCCTCAGGAGTAGTATGGGACTGAATATCAATCACACTCTGTACTGTGTTTGCAACCATGCCCTCGTCTGCCACCCACCTACTGGGACCTCCTACATACATTCCTTCCCTTTTCTTAAGAGCTGTTTGTCTGGCCGTCTGGTCAGCCAGGGCCTTGCCTTTCCCAACATCATCTGTCACTTTCTGATGGGCCTTACATTTTATAATGGCCACCTTTCTGGGGAGTCTCAGGGAGTCTAACAATCGGTGAATTAGGGGGCCATGTTGAATCTTGGTCCCATGGAAAGTAAGGAAATTCCTTTCTTTCCATAACCTCCCAAAGTTGTGGGCCACCCGAAGGAATATTGGCTGTCAGTATAAATATTCACCGTCATCCCTTTGCTTAATTCACAGGCTCTAGTGAGGGCCACTAATTCTGCTGCTTGAGCAGAGCACTGCGGATTCTGAGCTGTTTCTACTCCTCGGCCTAATGTCGTGAGGGCGGAGGCGGCTGAGGTGTTACCATCTAACGCTCTGAGACATGATCCGTCTACATACAGTGTACCTTCTGGTTCTGCTATCGGGGTATCCTGTAAGTCAACCTGTCCCTTCGTCTCCTTCTCTGTCCTTAATATGCAGTCATGTGGGTCTAAGCATGCATCCTGTGTATCCAGTGGGAGTAATGTGGCGGGGTTTAGTACAGTGCATCTTTTGATGGTAATGTGGCTGGCAGTGTCAGTTCATATCCTGTGAGTCATGCGCTAGTGAGGTACTGTGTAATTAAGGAGGGTATCTACAGAATGGGGGACCATCAGAGTCAGAGGGGAGTTCATGACGATCCCCGCACTCTGACTAAGCATGGGCAGAATATGCGAATTCACGATATGCGAATTCGCGTGAATTCGTAATCGCGATTCGCAAAAATCTGCCAATTTCTGCGAGCTTGCGATTTTTTTTTGCTAGTTTGCGAGATTATTTTTACCAGTTCGGGAACGAGAACTTGTGCATGCGGTCGCAATGGTCGCAAACATGTTGTTTCCACTTACCAGCCAGGTCGCAATGATGTGTTCGCGTTCGCAAGTTCCTGTTTCGAGTCGCAATGACGTGTTCGCGTTCGCAATTTCCTGTTTAGGGTCGCAATGCCGTGTTCGCGATCGCGGCGTCGCTCGGCCAGCTGCCAAAATATCACAGCGCACGCGAACAGGGAGGGAAACTCATCAGCGAACGCAGAATCATGGTAAGTCAATGCCGTGCGTGTGAGATTGTATTTTTGAAGTGCGAACAAAAAAAAAAATCTGCCAACTCGCGAATTGCGGATTTTTGGGCAATTTTGCATGATTCGCCAATGGCGAAATTGCCAAAAATTCTCAAAATCCACTTGTGGAACGAATTTTCCGCACATACTTAACTGCGGTAGCCCGTAGGCACCCTGGGAGAGCCCTTGCAACAGGATCTAAGGTGGCTGGAAAATAGGCACATGGCCCATGGTGACCTCCGAACATCTGGGTCAAGACAGCGCATGCACAGCCGTCTGTCTCATGTACAAAAAGAAAAATATGTTTGCTATAATCACGAGTACCGAGGACTGGAGCAGTACACAGAGCCTTTTTAGGGCTCGGCGTCGTCACCCTTCGTCAGAACTGGGGAGGAGCTGCGAGCCGTATTGTTAAGGGGTTTCTGGATCATGCTTGAAAAATCTTCAGTGCGCAAGCACGTTTCGTGGTGTTCTGTGCCATCTGCATGGTAATTCGTCCTCTCACAGCTGTGTTTTTGTAAGGCTTCACGCAATAGGCCCTAGGAATGTTGCTCTCTGTAGTTCCTGCATATTGTGTGCCAGAACGCGCCTGAGATGCCATCAATTACCAATTACCAGATGTCAGGGTCCATTCGCGCATTCACGACTCTGTAGTTTTCTTGAGCTGTGCCTGTGTGTGCGTGCATGGTGTCTCCCCTTCCAGGAGAATGCCATAAATTCTCAATTAGCAGCTGTCAGAGGTGCCGCTAATTGAAGGCAGATGCTTTTGTTTTTCAACGCTGCTTTAACATGCCCGTTCTTAGTAAAGTACAGGTCCAAGGCTAAGAGAAAGTAGGTTATTGCAGTGAACTATTTCAATAATGGCAAACCCTTGTTTTTCAATGCTGCTTTAGTCGCACGTATTTATATATTTATTAACATGCCCGTTCTTAGTAAAGAACATGTTCAAGGCTAAGAAAAGTAGGTTATTGCAGTGAACTATTTCAATAATGGCAAACCCTTGTTTTTCAATGCTGCTTTAGTCACACGTATTTATATATTTATTAACATGCCGGTTCTTAGTAAGGAACATGTCCAAGGCTAAGAAAAGTAGGTTATTGCAGTGAACTATTTCAATAATGGCAAACCCTTGGTTACAGGACATAAGGATTATTATAGTGTGAGTGCAGAGTGCAGAGTGGTCAGTGCAGAGTGGTGAGTGCAGAGTGGTGAGTGCAGAGTAGTGAGTAGTGAGTGCAGAGTAGTGAGTGCAGAGTAGTGAGGGCAGAGTAGTGAGTGCAGAGTAGTGAGTGCAGAGTAGTGAGTGCTGTGTAGTGAGTGCAGAGTAGTGAGTAGTGAGTGCAGAGTGAGTGTGCAGAGTAGTGAGTGCAGAGTAGTGAGCAGTGAGTGCAGAGTAGTGAGTAGTGAGTGCAGAGTAGTGAGTAGTGAGTGAAGAGTAGTGAGTGCAGAGTAGCGAGTAGTGAGTGCAGAGTAGCGAGTAGTGAGTGCAGAGTAGTGAGTGCAGAGTAGTGAGTGCAGAGTAGTGAGTAGTAAGTGCAGAGTGAGTGTGCAGAGTAGTCAGTGCAGAGTAGTGAGTGCAGAGTAGTGAGTGCAGAGTAGTGAGTGCAGAGTAGTGAGTAGTGAGTGCAGAGTAGTGAGTGCAGAGTAGCGAGTAGTGAGTGCAGAGTAGCGAGTGCAGAGTAGCGAGTGCAGAGTAGTGAGTGCAAAGTAGTGAGTAGTGAGTGCAGAGTGAGTGTGCAGAGTAGTGAGTGCAGAGTAGTGAGTGCAGAGTAGTGAGTGCAGAGTAGTGAGTGCAGAGTAGTGAGTAGTGAGTGCAGAGTAGTGAGTGCAGAGTACCGAGTAGTGAGTGCAGAGTAGCGAGCGCAGAGTAGCGAGTGCAGAGTAGTGAGTGCAGAGTAGTGAGTGCAGAGTAGTGAGTGCACAGTAGTGAGTGCAGAGTAGTGAGTGCAGAGTAGTGAGTGCAGAGTAGTGAGTGCAGAGTAGTGAGTGCAGAGTAGCGAGTAGTGAGTGCAGAGTAGCGAGTAGTGAGTGCAGAGTAGTGAGTGCAGAGTAGTGAGTGCAGAGTAGTGAGTAGTGAGTGCAGAGTAGTGAGTGCAGAGTACTGAGTATTGAGTGCAGAGTAGTGAGTGCAGAGTAGTGAGTGCAGAGTAGTGAGGGCAGAGTAGTGAGTAGTGAGTGCAGAGTAGTGAGTAGTGAGTGCAGAGTAGTGAGTAGTGAGTGCAGAGTGCAGAGTAGTTTTTAAATCTTTTTTTTTTAATCCTCATTAGCCTTTACGCCACCCATTGTTCGATTGTTTCCGCCCTGGGCTTTTATCTCATATGCTGGCTATAGACTCAGGCATATGCGGCTCTCCAGCCAGCACTGGGCCAAAATCCTCTGTACCGCCCTATAAAGACAATGGCACAGCCCTACTGGAGGCCGCAGCCCAGTCTCCGACTCCTCCTTCACAAAGGACGGACCTGCTCAACACGCCTGCGAGATAGGCCAAGGCCTTAATCATAGGATTTTTCATTTTGTGTCCTAGTGTCTTACAATATACCAAGGCGAAGGCCCACTCCTTACCCATAGTGTTGCAAAAAAAGTAACCAAAATCTATGCTTCTTGTTCGTCCGACCTTTGGAATCTAGTGTTGCAAAGTATCTCATGCTCTTTAACCAGTCCATAAGTGTCGGTGTCGTAGCTTCTACCCATACAGATTTCCCTGCAAGCTAGCAGAACCCCATAGAAAACTAACTTTGCTTTATCATTCATTTTATTATCATGTAAATCATATCTCCCAGTAATAATTAATTCAGGGCTTACCTCTATCGTGCAGCCAATTGATTGTGACAAACAGTTGCTTACCGCCTCCCAAAATTCCCTGATGTTCAAACACTCCACGAACATGTGCAGGTCGTCCACATTTATATTTCTGCATTTTGGGCACTCAACCCGTCCACCAACTTTAAACTTCGATAATCTACGGGGAGTCCAATAGGCTCTATGGATAGTAAACAGAACATTTCGCCATAAATTTGCAGATTTTACTGTTTTATGAAGTATAGTCGTCATTACTTGCCATTGGTTTTCTGTGGCGATGTCCGGCAAGCAATCTCCCCATAGCAGTTCCGGCAATATGAACGGGCCGTCTTCCATCTCCACCATTGCCCAGTACCATATCGCAACTTCCTTCTTGAATGATTGTGGAGAAAGTATTTTGTCTTCAAAGTCATTCTGGAGGCCAATGACAGTGTCCGACTTGTTTGCCCAACTTTGCATCTGCAAGTATTTAAATTTAGATAACCCTTTACCCCACACCTGTGCCCCTTGTATCCAGCCAATCAGCTTTCCCTCTGGAAATAGGTCTCCCCAAGTTTTTAATCCTGCTATTTTCAACGGGACAGCCAATGCATCCTCTGCCCAAGACGGTGCTCCCGGTGTGTCCCAAATGGACGACCTATATCCATAATACCTCAACTTTGCTAGTTTCCTGATTTTATACCAGAGCTCTGCTGCTTCCTGTAGAGTTTTCAGTTTCACTTTTTAAAAAAATGTTGGGTCTGAAAATTTATACATGAATCCGTCCTCATCATAGTTGCTCAAGCTTAACATAGTCAAGAAGATATGCCCGATGGTTGTAGCCTTCGGTACTCCCATAAGCTCTCTCAAATTTTTTAAACGAAAAGCCCAGTCATATAACAAAAAATCTGGGGCTGATAGCCCGCCCTTGTCCCATCTTCTTCTAATTTTCTTCCAAGATAGGCGAGATCCCTTAGAGGCCCAAATAAAAGAACAAATCTCGCTTTGTAATCTCTTAAGCCCCTTCTTATCAAAGTCCCAGGGAATTGTTTCAAACAGAAAAGTAAGTTTTGGTAAAATCACCATTTTAATCAGGTTAGTACGACCAAACAGAGTAAGAGGTAGATGACTCCAACTTCGCAATATAGCCCCTATTTCTTTCTTCACCCTAAAAAAATTAGTTTTTGTTAAGTCCGCTATATTCTGCGTTATTCTCACGCCTAAGTATCTCATCTCCTTCTTGCATTTAATGTCTTTAGTGTCCAAGTTCCATGCCATTAGCTCTGTTTTACTCTCATTGATTTCATACCCTGAAACCTTGCCAAATTCTTTAGTGAGCTTAAATATGTTTCCCATTGACTCTTAAAAGTTTGAAGTGAAAATAATAATACCGTCCGCATAGAGACCAATCTTCTTATTCCACTCACCAGCCCTAAAGGGGGCTATTGTATCCATAGCTCTAATCCTACTGGCAAGCGGCTCTATATACAAATTAAATAATAATGGAGAAATCGGGCATCCCTGACGCGTACCCCTCATTACCCTAAAAGAGGATGTCAAAATGCCGTTAACAAGCACCTTAGAGGTAGGGGAGCTATACAGTGATAGCAAGGTGTTAGCATAGCTTGGACCTAATCCTAGATGCTGAATGAGTTTCTTCAGATAAAGCCAATTCACACGGTCAAACGCCTTGGCGGCATCAAGGGCAATAAGAGCAAGAGGGAGATTAAAAACTGTTGCAATGTCTATTGCGCCAACCACTGAGAAGGTGAGTTCTTTTAAATATCTACCCTTCATGAATCCCTTTTGGTCCTCATGAACTAAGTGCGAGATAACTTGACTCAATCTATCGGCCATAATTTTAGTAAACAATTTATAGTCATTATTTAATAATGATATTGGCCTGTATGCATCTAAGTATTTAGGTGATTTGCCGGGTTTTGGGATCAAGACTATTACCGCATCATTCCAAGACTCCGGCATCGCTGTATCTCCTCTAAAGATGTTATTAAATACTCGATGTAAAAAAGGGGCAATTGAGCCAATCAGGGTCTTATAGACCTCCAGAGGAAGACCGTCTGGTCCTGGGGCCTTACCTCTCTTACCATTCTTTATGGCTTTTTCCACCTCCATCAGTGACATTTCTGAATTCAAAATCTGTTTATATTGGATTGGGAGTGGCTTTATTAACTGTGTCCATGCTATCACCTCTTGAGGGTCTGGTACTAACTCCTCCTTATAAACCGTGGAGAAATGCTCAAAAAAGTTTCAGCAATCTCTCCACTATCTGTAATGGCCGTGTCTCCTTCAGACCCATCCACTCTAATTTCCTTGATAAAGTTTCGAACCAAGTCCTTCTTTGCTTTCCATGCCAAAAGCTTGCCACACCCCTCTCCATAACTAAAATGTGCCAGGCTGCTAGCATCCCATCTCTCTTTGTTTCTGGCTGCAAGAACTGTAACTAATTCAGCCTTCAGTTTTAAATTGTCGAAAATGGCCTGGTCCCTTAGCTGCTGCTCATTTTCTCCCATGATCCTTGCCTCATGTTGTCTGATTTTTTCTTCCAGATCAATAATTCTACTATAATATAACCTTCTTTTCTTTGCCCCTAAGGCCCCCAACCTCCCCCTCAAAAATGCCTTGCACGTGTCCCAAACCACATCTAGCTTGGCAGAATCTATGTTCGCAGTCAGAAAAACATCCAGTTCGCCTTCTACAGTCTCCATGGCTTCTTGATCTAACATAATCGTACGATCTAATCTCCAAACTGAGTTCTGCATTTTTTGGCCAAACGTCAAATGTAAAAGGATAGCTGAATGATCCGATAGATGTACACCTACATGACTGATACTTGTAACATGCTCCACCATCCTTAGATCTAACAGAAAATAATCTATCCTGGACCTATGTCTATACTTTTTATTATAGTATGTGTAGCCCACCTTCTGGCCTGATTTAATACGCCAAATATCGCACATTCCATACTGTGTTAACAGCACCTTTACTCTGTTAGACATCTTAACATTCCTCTGCGCTCTCTTTCCTGAGCGATCTAGGTCTTTATCCATGACCGTATTAAAGTCTCCTGCCATAACAATATTGCCAGAAAAGCTTAATAATTCGGCCGCTAATTTATCCAGAGGTCCCAGGTCATCAATATTTGTCCCATAATATCCAACCAGGACAAGGTCTTTCCCAGCCACCGTGGCCTGTACTATGAGCCTCCTCCCCCCAGGATCTGCCGCCATAGCACCAAAAGAAAACTGCACCCCTTCCCTAACTAAAATTGCAACCCCTTTAGTCACCATAGTCTGGGGTGTATAATACTTATAAGCTATCCACTTCTGTGTTCCAAACATATCCTTGCTTTCTACTTCATTTAAATGAGTCTCTAGCAAAATAATTATATGAGCCAATGAGTCTTCTAAATATTTGAAAATAATCATTCTCCTGGATTTCACCCGTAGCCCATTGACATTCCAGGACAAAATCCTTAATTCTTTCTTATTAGCCCCCGTCATTCTCTCTAAAAAAACAACTGATCTTTACATCGCTGGTGGCCCTATGGCCTCTGAGGATTATTTTTTTAATTCCCCCCCCCCCTCTTCCCACCCCCTACCCTTCCCCCCATCCCCCCTCCTTCTGGAAAACCCTTCCTGTCTGCCCATGGCCATAGGCCTTGTGAGTGCGATGGTGGTTGTGCTTCTCTAGTTCCGAGTAATCTTATACATTTGTTGTCTTAGCCCTATAACAAAAAGGAACAATTATAAACCCTAATTTAGAGTGGGTGCATCTCGTGTCATCTCTGCACATCTCTCAATAAAGTCATCCACATCCTCAACTGTATGGAAAGAGTGCATCTTATTTCTCCACATAACTTTAAGAAATGCCGGAAATTTAAGCTGAACTGTGGCACACAAGTTCCTTAGAGGCTCCATTCGCTTTCCCATCTCCCATTGCCTGTTCGCCGTTACTGGGGACAGATCTGATCTAATTTCTACTTTTGCTCCGTCAACTACTAAGGATTTCTTTTTCAAGGCAACTGACAAGATACTCTCTTTTAGATTATATGTCAAAAAATTAATTAAAATTTTCCTCGGTTTAGTCCTATTAGAATTCACCCTAAAAGGATCTCGATGTACCCTCTGTATGTCAGCAAAAATAGTCTCCTCATCTATCTCTAGCTCTAACTCTGTGCTCATAAGATGCGCCACATATCTTTTTATGTCTGTACCCTCGCTGTTTTCAGGCAACCTCAAGATTTTTAAATTATTACGCCTCTGCATATTTTCTAAGCGCTCCATCCTTTCATCCTGTGCTCTATCTCGAAATTTAATCGCATCAATTTCCTTTTGATTGGTCACGACCTCTTCGCGGAGTTTCTTAGCCTCTAACTCCAAAGCCTCTGTGCTCTGACTTAGTTCGCTAAACTTGGCTTCTAAACTGTTACATGAAACCTGAATGCTTGCCTGATTAGCCTTCACAACATAGAATCCTTCCTTCATATCTCTATCTAATTTCCTCAGAAGGGTGACTATATATGTATCTGGATTAGCCTCATCTTGCTCAGGCAACCCTGTGTTTCCCCTAGAGTGCAAATTGTCTTCTTTTGTTGAGGGTTCCTGCGTCTCCCTTGTGACCTCTACCTTGCTCTCAGCCACCGTCAAAGGCTCCATGTCTTCACTACCCAAGATGCTTATTACAGCCTTATCCACCTCTCCTCCGTCAGCCATACTCTCCTCTCCTTCTCCTTCTCCCTGACTCAAGCCTCCCGAATCCTCCCCTAGAACCTGGTACCTATTGGGACTCAATGGAAGGATCTGGCCTTGCCACCCTTGCTCAGAACTCACCCTGTCGATATTCGGTCACAAAATTAGCGTTTTTGGGATTGTTTTAAAGTATGTGTTAAGAGAAGGGGAAGGAGCTACTTTATGCTTTATTTTCTTGGTCGAAACTGCGTTGTGCCGCTTTAATGACCTGCCTCGAGTCTGCCCTTTCCTTTCTTTGAAATTTTCCGGCTGTTTTTGTGATTCTCCCACCTCCACCTTACTTGCTGCTGCCAAGCCTGCGCTCCTTAATACATATGCGGCCCTCCCCGAGTCCGCCCTCGTACCTGTGGTGTTACCATCAGCTAGAGGAGCCGGTTTTCTGCTCCCTGCTTTGGTGATTATAGCGTGTATATGCTCCAGTCCTATACCACGGCCGCCACCAGCTCTCAGTGCTATTTTTGCCGCCGCCCGTCTCCCCCTTCCTACCTCCCAGGCAGCCCTTGTCCAGCCGACTGCTGCTACTGCTGCGGGACTCGCCTTCCCCGCCGCGCTTCCACCATCGACTAACCCCGCCTCCGGGGGAAAACATGGCGGCCGGCTAGTTGCGGGTCGCGAGTGCACGGAGGTGGTGGTGCGCTGATCTGTGTGTGTGAGAGTTGTCTTCGGTCGGAGGATACTGCCACCAACAGGAGTGCAGAGCTGAAGCTCGTTAGCTGGGCTGGGCTGGCCTGCTGAAGAATCTTGACGAATTTTGTTTCGGGTCTCTTTCTGAGAGCAGCGGTATTGCATGGAGACGAACGCCACGGAGCCAGCAGGCGAGGACGTGAGTGCAGAGTAGTGAGTAGTGAGTGCAGAGTAGTGAGTGCAGAGTAGTGAGTGCAGAGTAGTGAGTGCAGAGTAGTGAGTAGTGAGTGCAGAGTAGTGAGTAGTGAGTGCAGAGTAGTGAGTGCAGAGTAGTGAGTGCAGAGTAGTGAGTGCAGAGTAGTGAGTAGTGAGTGCAGAGTAGTGAGTGCAGAGTAGTGATTAGTGAGTGCAGAGTAGTGAGTAGTGAGTGCAGAGTAGTGAGTAGTGAGTGCAGAGTAGTGAGTGCAGAGTAGCGAGTAGTGAGTGCAGAGTAGCGAGTAGTGAGTGCAGAGTAGTGAGTGCAGAGTAGTGAGTGCAGAGTAGTGAGTGCAGAGTAGTGAGTGCAGAGTAGTGAGTGCAGAGTAATGAGTGCAGAGTAGTGAGTGTAGAGTAGTGAGTAGTAAGTGCAGAGTAGTGAGCAGTGAGTGCAGAGTAGTGAGTAGTGAGTGCAGAGTAGTGAGTGCAGAGTGAGTGTGCAGAGTGAGTGTGCAGAGTAGTGAGTAGTGAGTGCAGAGTAGTGAGTGCAGAGTAGTGAGTGCAGAGTAGTGAGTGCAGAGTAGTGAGTGCAGAGTAGTGAGTAGTGAGTGCAGAGTAGTGAGTGCAGAGTAGTGAGTGCAGAGTAGTGAGTAGTGAGTGCAGAGTAGCGAGTAGTGAGTGCAGAGTAGCGAGTAGTGAGTGCAGAGTAGTGAGTGCAGAGTAGTGAGTGCAGTGTAGTGAGTGCAGAGTAGTGAGTAGTGAGTGCAGAGTGAGTGTGCAGAGTAGTGAGTGCAGAGTAGTGAGTAGTGAGTGCAGAGTAGTGAGTAGTGAGTGCAGAGTAGTGAGTAGTGAGTGCAGAGTAGTGAGTGCAGAGTAGTGAGTGCTAAGTAGTGAGTAGTGAGTGCAGAGTAGTGAGTAGTGAGTGCAGAGTAGTGAGTAGTGAGTGCAGAGTAGTGAGTGCAGAGTAGTGAGTAGTGAGTGCAGAGTAGTGAGTGCAGAGTAGTGAGTAGTGAGTGCAGAGTAGTGAGTACAGAGTAGTGAGTGCAGAGTAGTGAGTAGTGAGTGCAGAGTAGTGAGAGCAGAGTAGTGAGTGCAGAGTAGTGAGTAGTGAGTGCAGAGTAGTGAGTAGTGAGTGTATAGTAGTGAGTGTAGAGTAGTGAGTGCAGAGTAGTGAGTGCAGAGTAGTGAGTGCAGAGTAGTGAGTAGTGAGTGCAGAGTAGTGAGAGCAGAGTAGTGAGTGCAGAGTAGTGAGTGCAGATTAGTGAGTAGTGAGTGCAGAGTAGTGAGTAGTGAGTGCAGAGTAGTGAGTGCAGAGTAGTGAGTGCAGAGTAGTGAGTGCAGAGTAGTGAGTAGTGAGTGCAGAGTGAGTGTGCAGAGAAGCGAGTGCAGAGTAGTGAGTGCAGAGTAGTGAGTAGTGAGTGCAGAGTAGTGAGTAGTGAGTGCAGAGTAGTGAGTAGTGAGTGCAGAGTAGTGAGTGCAGAGTAGCGAGTAGTGAGTGCAGAGTAGCGAGTAGTGAGTGCAGAGTAGCGAGTAGTGAGTGCAGAGTAGTGAGTGCAGAGTAGTGAGTGCAGAGTAGTGAGTAGTGAGTGCAGAGTGAGTGTGCAGAGTGAGTGTGCAGAGTAGTGAGTGCAGAGTAGTGAGTGCAGAGTAGTGAGTGCAGAGTAGTGAGTGCTGAGTAGTGAGTGCAGAGTAGTGAGTAGTGAGTGCAGAGTGAGTGTGCAGAGTAGTGAGTGCAGAGTAGTGAGTGCAGAGTAGTGAGTAGTGAGTGCAGAGTAGTGAGTAGTGAGTGCAGAGTAGTGAGTGCAGAGTAGCGAGTAGTGAGTGCAGAGTAGCGAGTAGTGAGTGCAGAGTAGCGATTAGTGAGTGCAGAGTAGTGAGTGCAGAGTAGTGAGTGCAGAGTAGTGAGTAGTGAGTGCAGAGTGAGTGTGCAGAGTGAGTGTGCAGAGTAGTGAGTGCAGAGTAGTGAGTGCAGAGTAGTGAGTGCAGAGTGAGTGTGCAGAGTAGTGAGTGCAAAGTAGTGAGTGCAGAGTAGTGAGTGCAGAGTAGTGAGTGCAGAGTAGTGAGTGCAGAGTAGTAAGTGCAGAGTAGTGAGTAGTGAGTGCAGAGTAGTGAGTAGTGAGTGCAGAGTAGTGAGTAGTGAGTGTAGAGTAGTGAGTGTAGAGTAGTGAGTGCAGAGTAGTGAGTGCAGAGTAGTGAGTGCAGAGTAGTGAGTTGTGAGTGCAGAGTAGTGAGTGCAGAGTAGTGAGTGCAGAGTAGTGAGTGCAGATTAGTGAGTAGTGAGTGCAGAGTAGTGAGTGCAGAGTAGTGAGTGCAGAGTAGTGAGTGCAGAGTAGTGAGTGTGCAGAGTGAGTGTGCAGAGTAGTGAGTGCAGAGTAGTGAGTGCAGACTAGTGAGTGCAGAGTAGTGAGTGCAGAGTAGTGAGTGCAGAGTAGTGAGTGCAGAGTAGTGAGTAGTGAGTGCAGAGTAGTGATTAGTGAGTGCAGAGTAGTGAGTAGTGAGTGCAGAGTAGTGAGTGTAGAGTAGTGAGTGTAGAGTAGTGAGTGTAGAGTAGTGAGTGCAGAGTAGTGAGTAGTGAGTGTAGAGTAGTGAGTGCAGAGTAGTGAGTAGTGAGTGCAGAGTAGTGAGTAGTGAGTGCAGAGTAGTGAGTAGTGAGTGTAGAGTAGTGAGTAGTGAGTGCAGAGTAGTGAGTGCAGAGTAGTGAGTGCAGAGTAGTGAGTGCAGAGTAGTGAGTAGTGAGTGCAGAGTAGTGAGTAGTGAGTGCAGAGTAGTGAGTAGTGAGTGTAGAGTAGTGAGTAGTGAGTGCAGAGTAGTGAGTGCAGAGTAATGAGTGCAGAGTAGTGAGTGCAGAGTAGTGAGTAGTGAGTGTAGAGTAGTGAGTGCAGAGTAGTGAGTGCAGAGTAGTGAGTAGTGATTGCAGAGTAGTGAGTAGTGAGCGCAGAGTAGTGAGTAGTGAGTGTAGAGTAGTGAGTAGTGAGTGCAGAGTAGTGAGTGCAGAGTAGTGAGTGCAGAGTAGTGAGTGCAGAGTAGTGAGTAGTGAGTGCAGAGTAGTGAGTAGTGAGTGCAGAGTAGTGAGTAGTGACTGCAGAGTAGTGAGTAGTGAGTGTAGAGTAGTGAGTGCAGAGTAGTGAGTGCAGAGTAGGCTCTCTGTCTGCGTCTGGTTGAAGTCTGCAGTTACCTTGAGTGCGAGTGAGCGAGATAGCTCAGCGGTTGATGCCCCTGCTGCTGAGATCTCTCTGTACCCTGCAGAGCACTGTGTGCAGGTCCTCGAAGGCCAGCGACAAGTTAACATTTATGTTTGATGAAAGCAAGTGCAGTTTCAGAGTGCAGTTTCAGAGTGCAGTTTCAGAGTGTAGTTTCAGAGTGCAGTTTCAGAGTGCAGTTTCAGAGTGCAGTTTCAGAGTGCAGTTTCAGAGTGCAGAGTGCAGAGTGCAGATTGAGAATGCAGAGTGCAGAGTGCAGATTGAGAATGCAGAGTGCAGAGTGCAGATTGCGAGTGCAGAGTGCGAGTGCAGAGTTCAGATTCAGAGTGACTGTAAGGTGACAGTGAGTGCAGAGACAGTGTGTAAGGGTGCAGGGTGCACATTGTGTTAGTGTGCAGAATGAGTGTGCAGGATAAACAGTGTGTGACTATGCAGGGTGACATTGGGAATGTGCGGGTGAGCAGTGTGTGAATGTGTAGGGGCAGTGTGTGAGTGTGCAGAAAACACCACATACACCACACACACATACCACACACACCATACACACACCACACACACATACACCACACACACACAACACACACACAAACCACACACCTCACTGTTTCAACACCACACACTCGTCACCACTCACCACAACACACTCACCACCACACACTCACCCCCCAGGCTCACCCCCACAGACTCACCACCACACACTCACCACTACACAGAAAACAACACACACAACAACATACCCCCAGCCGTCAATGAATGCTTTCACCAGGCACAAACACCAACAACCATCAATGTACGCTTTCACCAAAAACAAACACGACCATGCATCAGTGCCGCTAAACACTCACGCACACAACAAACAATGTCAGTGCAACTTTCATTAAACACACACATACACCAACAGCTGACAGTGCACCAGCCACTCTTTCAATTGGCACAATCATCAACAGCTGTCAGTGCACCCTTTCACCAGCGACATGCATTACCATCCAGCTCTGTACGCTTGACAGCCACACTCACTAACAGCTCTTACTGCACGCTACCACCAGTCATACACACCTCAAGCCACCACTACACGCTTCCACCAAACACACACACCAACAGCCATCACTGCACAATTCCTACAGGCACACACATCCACCACCCATCAATGCACTCGCCAATTGATAACGCATCCACCAATTAATATTGTACCTATCGCACTATGCTGCACTTTACCTTTTAAAGATAATGCGTTAAAGTGGGTATGTAACGTTTACAACGAAATTTTTACAACGCACTACCATTACAACGCAGGCATTACCACGCATACCATTACAACGCATTGCGCTGGGGGGCGCTCTAGGATAGGTAATAAGTTTAATTTTCTATCCAACACCTTCCCTAGTGTCCACGGGGGCTGGAGTTGGAATAGAAAATTATACTTACCACTATCCAGCACCCCAAAGCGCTATGCGTTGTAATGGTATTCATTGTAAATACCGCGTTGTAAAGGTATGCGTGGTAAAAGTATGCGTTGTAACGTCATACATCCGTTAAAGTGCATCATGCCACCATTGATAACATTCCAATCCAACACACATATCTCCAACACACACCACATGCTTCCACTCCAAAACACATGGCTAAAACACATTGCCATTTAGAATGCCATTATCTCTAACTCAAACAAACCCGAGCCCTAATGCATTCCTAATGCTTGTTTAAATCTTGGAAAGCCTGTGCATGCTCTCTAGTACATGTAAAGGAACTGTCTGATATGTCTTTAGTGGTGAGGGCAAGGTTTGACCATGGACGAAAAATTGGAAATCCACTGTCTACAGTATGAGGTTAGGTCTATGAAGGCTCGCACCTGCTTTTGCTTTCGTGGGGCCGTCATAGCATTGATAATGGCTACACGATCAGCGGTGAGCTGTCTTCCCTCCTTCAAGAGGAGATGACCTAAATAGGTCACCTTCTCTTGACAAAACTGAAGCTTTTTCCAAGAGACTTTGTGATTATGGAGGGCAAGGTGGCGTTACAAACAGAGAGTAGCTTCTTTACATGCTGGGGCAGAATTTTCAGCAATGAGGAGGTCATCTACATATTGTAATAGGGTGGAATTATCAGGGAGTTCCAAGGAATCCAGTTGAATTATTAGGGCTTGACTATAGATACTGGGGCTCTCGGTGAAACCTTGAGGGGCGCGGCAGAATCTAAAGCTCCGCCCACCAAGGGAGAAACCAAAAAAATGTCTGCTGTTAGGATGTATAGGAATGCTGAAAAAAAGCATTCTTCAGGTCTATGACAGAGAAGTGCGTTGCATCAGAAGGTCTGTAATGTCGGGGACAACAGGATATTGGGAGATTGTTATTTTGTTAAGGGCTCTCAGATCAATCACAAATCTGTATATTTTAGGGGAGAGAGCATCTCCGTTGGTCTTTTTAAGAACGGGAATAATGGGACTGTTACAGATATTGCCACGTGTCTCCTCCACTACGCCCTTGTCCATTAATTCAGATATTATTGTTAAAAGGGCCATTTCTCCTTCTGCTGGCAGTCGATACTGCCGGAGGGGGGGGGGGGGGGGGGGGGGGAAGTGCACCTGGCTGGATGCGTACCACATGAGGGGATATGTTGAGACACCTTACATCAGTTTCTGATGATGCCCAGAGGGAGGAAGGTAAAGACTAAAACTCTGGTGGGAGTGGACTGGACAGGTACATATAGGAAGCTGCGTGGGAGAAATTGTTAGTGATACACCTTGGGGACTACATGATATGGTCGCATACTGAGCTTTCAGTAAATCCATGCCTAACAAGTTTTCACTGCAACCTGTAGTAAGGACCAAGGGAGCGTCAACATGTGCTGGGCCAATATCGAGAGGGAGGGGTTCAGAGACAGGGCTGGTCACAGGTGTTCCTGCAAAACCCACAGAGACATTCATATTGCCAGAAAGGGGTGCCTCCGGGACAAATTTCGTTGAGTGCACTGCATCCCCAAATGTGATGCAGTGCACAACGAAATTCGTTTTATTTATTTAAATGTTTACTTACCTGTACAACTCCGTAATCCATACATTACTACCCCCCACCCTGCCCCTCCCCTCCCCATGTCACCGCCCTGCAGGTAATGCCACTGCCGGCCGCGGCTGCTGTAGAGCATGCAGCATGTCCTGGCTCTGTAGGAGGCTTTCCTGCAATCGCTGCACCAACTGTTTAGTCACCCAGAGAGCTCAATTTATGGCTGCATGTCAACTGTAGGAGAGGATGACGACACCGGCTTTGATACATGTTCAGTCAAGGTAGAATAGAAACATACAACACGTTGTGTCCAAAAGGGCAGAACTGGCCAAAGGAATTACATCTACTTTACAGTGATGTAAATCTTAAGGAGATAAGATAGCAGTCGCCGTCCGTGCAGGTGGGGCAGGGTTTCCACCTCAACCCGGCCCCACCGCTCTTACTCGCACGGACCGCAGCTGTAAGATAGTTACAAAGAAACTGTCAATAAAAAGGTCCCATTACTAAATGTGTGCAGATAAAACGTAATTCTATATTTTCTGGAAAATGAGTGCTTTAAAAATACCAAGAGAGAGCTGTGTGTCAAACAGCTAGTAGACACAGTGTGTCATCTTAAGCAAGCTTATATCAATAACTTTGAGGGAAAAGCATGATACGAGTATATACACCAAATACAATCACATCACAAGCCTCGTGCATACAGGAGAAGGGTTTTTAGTATTTCAATTTTATCCGGGCGCTCTACCAGATGTGGACACTAAAATTGTAGAGTGAACAAAGTAGGTATGGTGCAAAGAGGCGAGTGGAGAAGACCCCCTAACCGCTCAACAGTGTGTTAGAAAACTAACAAACAAAACAATACTGAACGGTGTTGCCTATGCACACATAAAAAGTGGATCCATTCACAGTAGTGTACAGTTATGTCACATAATTCACAGAAAAGCCAAAGACTGCAGAACAAAATGCCAGACTATCTCGCCCAGGTACTTTGAGAGGTTTAATAGTTCCAAAACCAGCCGACACGTGTTTCGTCGCGTGGGAACAGTGTCACTGCGACTCCTCAGGGCTGAGAAAAAATCCAAAATACACACATGGAATACATTGTTGATACATTGGGTTACTTCATAAATTAAACAAGCCCAAAAAACATCCGGCATCAGGTTACATGGTGTAAAGCTCAAGACACCAGTCCCCAGTATCTTCTCAATTGAAAGTGACTACTCGCTTATTCAAGGGAGTGGTGTCAAAGTGAAGACTTTATCAAAAGGAATATATGTTTATTAGACAGATCTAAGAGAAAAGGTGGTTCTACATCCCACGAAGATAGTGACTGAGTAAAGCACTTAAAGTGTGACGGAACAGGTCAAAGACACATCTCTAAGAACCTTATAACCCAAGTTTAGGCCACTCATATCTTACAAGAACATCTATAACCCTTCCACTCATACCTGTGTTGGCGATCACCTTGCCAATAAGTCTGTGAGATACGGGAAGGGAGAGAAGAAAGAGAAACAAAAAAGCAGAGGGAAAAAATTGTCAACTTATTTTTGTAACAAGGTCCATATAGGACTGTTTAAAGCTCTCCATAAGTATAAAAACAGAGACAAAAAGTGAAACAAATAGTAAACTGTCTGCTCACCGCTCTACCGGTGATGCTTCCGACCCGGCAGGGCCCGTGACTATGTCGAAAATTGTCTGTTTGTATCCGTATTCTAGTTGGAAACAAAAGTGAAAAAACACTAATAAACCTATGACTAGTGGTGGTCCTCCGAAGACTATCGAAACTGGGCTGCCATTATTGAGTCTTTGTGATGAACATATCACATACCGCGTATCAAGGAAGGCTCTCTCAAGGTGTGGTAGGTTCCAATATGGAAATAACGTATATTGTCTTTCGTCCGGGAGTATATCAGTTAAAAGACAAACCTGAGGGAGAAAAGTGCAAAGAACTAACTTTAATCCTGTATTCTTCGTAAATAAAACAACAGTCAAGTCTGGGATGCTCCCCTAAGAAACATCCCCAAAGCCGATAGAATGGAAAGGGAATCGGACAATTACTCACACCAAAATTACCTCAGATTCGGTAAGGATGGATGCAAGAACCGGGAGAGGATCCCAAACAGCTCCCACTACCGCGTGTGTGCAGAACGTGGTCCAGGTCTCTGTTAAGCTAAACCAGGTATCAGTATACCCAACCTTGTCTCAATTCTCAGTAAAATCTAAATACTACGGTCGGCCATAACTTTTCGGTAACAGCAACTTACTATTTAGTAGGAAAATCCTCCTCTTGTGTTCCCGGGTCACCATGTTCCTGGTTACGGACACATGACCGGAAGTAAGGCGTGCTTAAATACTACGTACTACCCCATTGTCTCGTATTTCTAAAAAGACTAGAACGTCTCCCTAGAGCACGTAATCCCGGGCGCATGACTGAAAAACCCATTTATTAAAACAATCAGTCTGCCCTATCTCGCCCTGAAGAGGACGTGAAAAAGGTCTTAAGTAACACAAGTGAGATATTCCAAATAATTATGCATTTTTAAAATTAAAGAGAAAAAAAAAACTAGAAAAAGGGGTCATGACTCTCGAATACGACTCATCGCACCTACCAAGTCCAAAAACGCATCCTAGTGTGATTGGAAATTACGGTATTACAACTGAAAGCGAACACCGCCAGTAAGAAATATTAAAGCTTCAGGATAGTGTAGATAAAAGTGCAGCGTTATACACCCATTCATTCTATATGTGTATTGACACCATATGCAACTTTAAACCCCAAGGTGCTGTAGAGGTCTTCAAGACACCCCGAGAAAGTGACATTGCGAAATCCTACATTCGAAAGAAGGGGGTACAATATATTTGTTTGTTAAGTCCCCACCGAAATGGGGAAACAATACTTATAGACAAAAACATCAATTCAGTTCTTCAACTCTGTGTACCTCACAGTCCATTTGCTCTATTGCTGGCCGGTATGCTCTTAACACAGAATTCTATTTTGGCAATACATTTTATGTCTTTTACTTTTGACAAACAAGCCACCGTCGCTATGATCTAGTGTCCCAGAGCTACCCATGGAAGCTAACTGGTTATTGCATTTTGAAGCTAACAATTTTCTATTGGGAGTTCTTACAATTACAACATATAAGTCTGTTTCACTTTTGTCTCTGTTTTTATACTTATGGAGAGCTTTAAACAGTCCTATATGGACCTTGTTACGAAAATAAGTTGACAATTTTTCCCCTCTGCTTTTTGTTTCTCTTTCTTCTCTCCCTTCCCGTATCTCACAGACTTAATGGCAAGTTGACCACCAACACAGGTATGAGTGGAAGGGTTATAGATATTCTTGCAAGATATGAGTGGCCTAAACTTGGGTTATAAGGTTCTTAGAGATGTGTCTTTGACCTGTTCCGTCACACTTTAAGTGCTTTACTCAGTCACTATCTTTGTGGGATGTTGAACCATCTTTTCTCTTAGATCTGTCTAATAAACACATATTCCTTTTGATAAAGTCTTCACTTTGACACCACTCCCTTGAATAAGCGAGTAGTCACTTTCAATTGAGAAGATACTGGGGAATGGTGTCTTGAGCTTTACACCATGTAACCTGATGCCGGATGTTTTTTTGGGCTTGTTTAATTTCTGAAGTAACTCAATGTATCAACAATGTATTCCATGTGTGTATTTTGTATTTTTTCCCAGCCCTGAGGAGTCGCAGTGACACTGTTCCCACGCGACGAAACACGTGTCGGCTGATTTTGGAACTATTAAACCTCTCAAAGTACCTGGGCGAGCTAGTCTGGCATTTTGTTCTGCAGTCTTTGGCTTTTCTGTGAATTATGTGACATAACTGCACACTACTGTGAATGGATCCACTTTTTATGTGTGCATAGGCAACACTGTTCATATCACAAGCCTCCTCCAGCTTGAGTGAAAGATGTTTTCAAACCAAGCCATGTCAGCGTTCCCTGTTCATATTAATTCCAAATATCAAAATATCAAAAATAACATAAACAGTTTAAAAAAGCAATTATAAAGAAAAACAGGCTAACATTTTCAATGCAAACCCAGAGGTTGTATGCACAACATTACAGGAGGAAGCCATCAGCAAGACACAACATCCTGTGACTACAAATCCCAAGATGCCTGTGCAGACTGGTGACCACAACCCCCATGCCTCTGTGTTCACATTAACCCTTCCAGTGCATCCCAAAACAGGGTAAGTTCAACACTGAGGGGCAGATTTACAAGCCCCTTGTACATTATCAAGGAACAATGTTAAAATTATCGCTGCTTTAGAGGCAGTTTCCTGCCGCTAAAGCGGCGATAATGGGCTTGATAATATGCCCTTGAGAATACCAATAGAAGCCCATGTTCTGGTGTTAACATGGACTTTTATTGGAATACTCTACGGCATATTATCAAGCCCATTAACGGCGATAATTTTAACGCCGTTCCTTGATAATATGCCCCAGAGTCTTCTGATTTTTCGGCTACCGTTGTCCATTTCAGTCCTGCAATACTAGCACTGGTACAGCTGGCCCAAGCGATGTGATTGCTCAGCCGCACCTGTGAAGAAACTGTTTTGGAAACCATTTCAGGACTCAGGACTTCAGCCAGTGTCACAAGATGGTTGAGCAGCACAAATAAGGTTGATGTTAATGCTGCAAAAACGTCTAACAGAAAGACTGAACACAACATGGGGCCTTCGTTAAAGGCACATAATATCTCTTTAACATATCCATTAGTGAAGCTTCCGTTCCTTTTCCGGGTCGGATTGTTTACGTCACTTATGCATTCGCATAGCAAGTGCACAGTTAAAATGTCAATCGTTTATTTCTTTGGAGGTGGCATAGAGCTCTAATGTTGCCTTTAAAGACTTGTTTGAGTTTGTGAATTATGAGTTGATGTCCATGAGTATCTTTTAATTTCATCAGAAATAGTAACAAACGTGTGTTCTTTTATGTCCATCATGTTTATTTATAGTACACCCTCAGAGCCTCATTTACCCAGCCATGAAATCAAAATTAATGTGTAGTAATCAGATTAACACGCGTTTTTCTCACTCTACTGAAAAAATAATGCATTACTGAAAACAATAATGCTGCATTATTTCATCGAAATGCTGTGATCGGTACCTCCAGAAAAAAATATGGTATTATCCACTCGCACATAAATGAGCAATAATTATATTGCCACAATTATATTTACTCAACTCTCTTCCCATTTAGATGATAAATATGCAGAAATGCTATTTCAATTTATGTATGCTGTTTATGAAGCACCTAGGACTTCAGTAATACTAATAAATGGATCATTGTGTAATAGTCTTAATGGAGGAGGCTGTTTATCAAGACAGCACAGGCATTGCTACCGCAGCTGGCTCAGGTTAAAACAAAACAATAATTGCCCTTTAAGAAGCCATACAAATGTTTTGGACTGCTACTGATTTATTGCTTTTTCAGCAGTGTGGCTGGAATATTGACCTAGACCTAGACCTAAAAGGTTGTCTGCATTACATTGCTCCAAGACAGTTGGTGTGCAGATCTCAGCAAGAGGGACAACGCAGAAGCTTGAAGCAGTACCACCAGGCGTGATTTACTGCATGTGTTACAGTTTAGGGCAAAGGAATGTGTTGGTGCTTCTAACAATGGTTTGAAGTGCAGTCATCCCTGCCATTTTTCAGTAATTTGTAGGAGATAAATAAGAGACAAGAAAATAGGTAATTCCTCCTTCATTTATACAGCAACTTAAAATGTACCCGTGAGCACTGAGGTGCATGCCCTTAATTTACTTATAAGCAATCGGAAAAATGAACTTATTCTCGTTCAGAGGGTATAGTATTCATGGAGAACAGATCAATAGATTCTGAAAGCACCCCAAAATCTTTTAAATACATTATTGATGCTTCTTCTTTTTATGGAATAACTTATTTCACAGTACCTTATTGGTGAATGTCAAAGAGGTTTGTTAATTTAGGGTATTTATGTTTGAATCTGTTTCATGGTTTTATTGTATGCGATCAAATATCTCTGTTTTCAGTGTCACTAATGTATTTAGAACTGATAACACATTTGGGGGAGCAACGTTTGAGCGTATTTATTGGCTTCAAATCAGCTATTAACAGCATAGGCATAGGCCGACTGTGGGAAAAACTGTCCAAATAAGGCATTCCCACCACCCTACTGTAGGGCATAAGAACTTTGTACCGAAATAACTGTATACAAATGTAATAACGCAACCATTTAGTGCTAGCACACAACATCTACAACGATCAGCGCCTCAACCAAGGTTGTGCATTACCCCTATCCCCCTTTAAATTTCATGTTCCCAAATCAGGATCACCCTTAGCAATCCCTTGTGCATGCTAGGGTCTCGTCTTTATTACTCTGTTTAAAATTGTTTACAAATTGAAATGTACATAAGAGTGCTGAGTTGTGTCTTCTAATTTTGGTTGGAGAGAATTGTGGGTAGTCTCCAATTTTTGGATTGTGGTGGCTGTTTCCTAATAACTTCTGCAACAGAGTTGGAGGCGTGGAGGGGGAGCATGGCGGTCGGAAGCTAACGGCCGCAGGCGGAGCTCCCGGGATGTGTGGCGTGCGTGAACTACGCTGAGGTGTCAGCTGACTCTGCAGACTCTGCTGCCGACTCCGCTCCACTCCGCTTCGCTTCGCTGCAACCTCCACTGCTGCGCCGCCTCGGAGGAGCATGAAGCAGGGAGTTTAGCAAGCGTCATGAAAATCTTTACCGCCTCAATCTATCTCGCATGACCGGTTAGACCCGCGATTTATGACACGCGGCTAACTCCGGTTAAATCCGCGGCTCCTGTGGGGTTCTTTTTTTTTTCCTTCTCGTATACTCTGGAACATACCGCTCGGAGCTGAGCAGGGCGGCGCCCTTTTCATCTCGCCGCTGTTTTTTTTCTTTTTTTCCGCTGTTCAGCCGCTCAAACATCATATATCTCAATGGTGAGTGAGAGAGCTGGCAAGGGAGTCAACCACAGCGGAGACATAGCGGTGGAGCAGTTGGGGTGCCGCATTTTGGAAGCCGTGAGGAAATGGAGGAAGCAAGCGCCTAGTACCCTCGGGGGGGCACCACGAGGTAACAGCGCACCATCAGCAATTGCAGCGGGTCCTGTGTCCAGAGGGAGCGAGGTAGGGGAGGGAGAGGGAGAAGGGTCCAGTGGGAGTAAAATGTGGGGGCATTGGACACCAGGGGCAAGAGAATCGGACTGGGGACCCTTTGGGTGTCTGTTGGGAGGCAAGACCCGATCCGCAATAACGAGGGGCCGCCCAATAGTTTGCAGTGCATGGAGAGTAGGAGCGAGGCGGTGTTGGACTGCAGTCACTCAAAAAACAAAGCAGTTACTCCGCCTAAACAAGCCTTGGGGAGATATATGCTGCGTAATAGGGGTCTAGCCATTTCGTCAAGTCATTCCAAATTAGCAGAAGGATTGCCACCAATTGTGGAGGTTAAAGCTAGAAATAGGCAGACACGAGGAAAAGACACTAAAAGTTCACAAGAAATACCACAAGAAATCCCGCAGGATACTCCCAGTAAAGGAAGGAGGAAAAGTAAAAAACAAAAGAAAGCCTGCTTTTCTGCACAACTAAAAAGAACACCATCACTGAAATCATACTACAAGATTTGCAGTACCTCTTCTACCTCCTCTACCTCTTCTACCTCTACCTCTACCTCTACCTCCACACCCCAACCAAAACGAAAGTATGACAACTGAGGGAACCACGGTTTTGCCCAGTCCTGCTCCTAGCTCGGATCCAACAAGTGCGGTCAATAAGACAAGCGATGTACCCCTTGCTAGTCTCTTTTCTGATAAGACAGGTCATATTCCGGTTCGAGAATGTTCAACTGAAATACATCCATCAGTAGAACTTTCAAACAGCTTCTCAGCTCTTGCTGTACAAGATCTAGATATGACTCCAGACATTGAAGCGGGTATAGCAGGGAGTAAAGGCCCATTAGGCTTGCTAGGTGTACCAGATTCACCAGGCACCTTATTGGGAGAGGAGGCGGAGAAGAGAACACCGAAAAGCCAAACAAAAGCACAAGTGCAGGCACAAGAGCAAGGTACTGGGGCACAGGCTCTCCCACCAACCCCTCACCCCTCCATCCATGACGTCCCAGATAACCCCGATATTCCAGACATCCAGAGAATAGAATTTAGTGCGCCTCTATTGCCTCACACTTCTGCTCCTGGGACTCTAGCTGATATTCTGTTGAGTCTACGCGACGACATAGCAGGAGATTTGACGGTATCGACAAGAGATTTACAACTTCAGAGGCAAATCAAGAGACCATTCAGGCATCATGTGATCTTTTGTCATCTAAAGTCGAAGAGATTTCATTAGGGACAGATGCTCTAGAGCTGAGATCCCGAAAATAAAGGAATCTATAATGACCTCCTCCTCCACGTTGAATAAGGTGATCCGGCAAAACCAGGAGCTACAAGACGATATTGAACGGCTTGAGAATCATTCCAGGAAAAATAACCTGAAAATATTGAATATTCCAGAGGACATTGAGGGGAGCAATATTAAGAACTTTGTTGCCTCTCTCTTAAAAACACACAGATTAAAAAGCTCAGATGAAGATCTGGATTTGTCATCAGACATCCAAAGAGTCCATCGAGACCCATGTAGAAGAGCTCCTGGAAAAGACCGCCCCAGGAAAATACTGGTTAACTTCTTAACGTATTCCCTCAAAGAGAGGATTCTATCTCTTGCCCTTAAAGCCGGCCAACTAAAATGCAACTTGACTTCTACCCCATTCTCCTTTTCTATTCGGTCAGATGTGTCCCATCGAACAGCCACAAGACAATGGGAATTGGGCAAAAGGATAACCATATTGAACCAACTGGGTGCCAAGACTCAACTTAGATTTCCGGCATCCTTACGCATCATGTGGGATAATCTCATGTACAATATGCGTCATGTAGAGGAGGTAGATGCCCTAATCGACAAGATAAAAAGGAGAGGAGGGGGAGAGGAGGATGAAAATTTTGGCAGTGGAGGAGGAGTGGTGTGTAAAGTATAGTAAAAATCAAAACTCAAAACTTAAAACTTAAATTGATGAATACTGTTTTGAGTAAAAATATATCGGATCTGAGAAGGCAGAGAGGGGAAGAGTCGAGGCTGGCACCATTCAGTGGATTAGTCTCATTATATTTTCTTTTTTCTTCACTTTATTTCTAACTACATTGCATATGGCCACACACCCGGAGAGGGCTCTGACCGAGGGCGCATGCCCAGGAGGAAGGGAAGGCACCCCAGGGATGTAGTAGGTAGGGGGGTCACAGGGGGGGCTAGAAGGGGGAGGGGGGCGGGGAGCACGGGTGGGGTTGCAGTGGGAAAAAATAAAAAAAACTTCCTTATATCCCGTTTTACCATTTTTAACTATGTTAGCGCAGGCCATCAGACTTAGAAGGGTGAAAGGGTCGGCAAATAAATGATTACTATAAAGATAAAGGTTATATCTTGGAATGTGAATGGGTTGCGGTGTAGCAGAAGGGCGCGGCAAGTTATGAAATATCTAGAACAGTCAGCAGCACAAATATTTCTCATACAGGAAACGCACCTAAGCTATTTAGAGACCAAAGATATCTTTGGTAAATTTAAATGGATAGAACATTTTCTCTGCTCACAAAACACGTCACATAACAAGGGGGTTGTTATTCTGATTAGAAAGGGAGACAATAGCGTCATTAAATCTGTTTTAACTGATTGTACTGGTAGGTGGATCCAGGTGAGGGTAGGTTGGGGGGAGACTGAAATCACACTAGTATCTTATTATGGCCCCAATGTGGACAACCCCTCTTGCCTACTTAAAGTTCAGACTAATTTAATAGAAGTTACAACTCCTGTAATAGTCGATTTCAATGTACTCCTTAACCCTGCTCGAGACAGATCGAACCATAGAAAGCAGGTGACAGCTCCACACACAAGGTGAGTAATGATCAATTTGATCCACGATCTTGGATTGGTCGATATTTGGGAGGCCAAAGGGGGAACGGGATCTGGGTTTACTTATTTTAGCAAAAAACATGGTCATTCATCGAGAATTGACTATGTACTTATGGATAGAGCTGGCTTAGATAAAGTGGGGGATATCTCTGTTCTCCCATGCATCCTCTCGGATCACGCCCCCGTAACTTTCTTTTATACAGGAAGTACAGCTAAACCCCCTTTTCGGTGGACGTTAAATAGAGCCATGTTGCCAAAATCAAGAGCTAATTAGCAATATTAAGGAGTCCACAACCAAGTTTTTTCTAGATAATGTAGGGTCTACCTCTCCAGAATACGTATGGGATGCCTTTAAGGCCTACATAAGCGGAGTATTTCGTAGCTTGATCCTATATAGGAACAGGGAAGATAGGCAAGGATTTAAAATATTGGAAACAGAGGCAGCTAGACTCAAGGAAGCAAGATTGAACTCTCTACCAGCGGAAACAGCTCAAACCCTTAAAGAACTAGACCGAGTTCGCTCGGAGTATAGAACCAAGCTGGATGAAAAAGTGAGATCCCAGTGGGAGGTACATAGAATGGAGCACTATGAATATGGGGAAAGGGCAAGTGCTACCCTGGCATGGAAGATAAAATCCGAAAGGGCAAAGAACAACCTCGAAAAGTTAATAATTGATGAGGCTGGAACCACGTCAAGTAAACATGAAGATATGCAGCAATGTCGTGTGTCTCTGTTTCCCCAGGTAAATAAAGAAGAAGGAACATCAGATATATATATAGCATCCATACATGGTTAAACAATAAAGCCTTACCATTATTAACTAAAGAAAGCCAGGAGAGGTTAGAAAGGCCAATCACTGTGGAAGAAATTAGGCTCCACATCAAAAAGATTAAGAATAACAAGGCGGCAGGGACCGATGCTCTACCCGGTGAGGTGTATGAAATCCTAGAAGAAGATATCATACCCAGACTACATGAGCTATTTAATTATGTACATATATTAGAGGGGGGGTCCACCTGTCCTGGAAAGAAGCAACTATTGTGCTTATACTGAAACCTGGAAAGAGTCTACTAAAGGCGGATTCCTACAGGCCAATCTCCCTGCTGAACGCTGATTATAAGATCTTCACTAGTATTTTAGCAGGGAGATTGGTCAAAGTAGTACCACAACTAATAGGGATAGATCAGAAAGGTTTTATTCTGGGTCGGCACATCAATAACAAACTCTGCAATTAATAAGATGCATAGACTGGGCAGTAGCCCGGGCAGAGCCTCTCGCAGTGGCTGCGTACGACGCAGCAAAAGTGTTTCACCGCGTCAGCTGGGTCTTTCTTTGGGAAACCCTCAGAGCAATGGGTTTCGGACCACTGTTTAAAAAATCTTTAATAAAATGTTATGAGGGGGCTTCGGCCACTATTCTCCTTAACGGGATAATGACACAAAGATTTGAAATTCAGAGAGGCACCCGGCAGGGGTGTCCTACCTCCCCTCTGTTGTTCAATATATACATTGAACCCCTAGCTCAAGCACTTAGATTAGACCCTCAAATCACGCCATTCTGTATACAAGATCTTAATATTAACCTCGCCCTTTACGCTGATGACCTGCTAATTTACACCTGTAACCCTACAGAAGTTTTTCCTCAAGTTGAGAATACCCTATGTAATTTCGGAAGATATTCTGGATATGCAGTAAACCCTTCTAAAACAGAGATAATGTGTTGGGGGATTGAAGGCTGGAATGGGAGAGTTAGCACAGGATTTAAATACCTGGGGATAAATATAGAGCAGGATGTGTCGAATATTCCCTGGATAAACTTAAGGAGAGTCTCAAAGGAGATTGACCACCTTTTCCTTAGGTAGAAAAATTTACCATTGACAATTTATGGCCGCGTGAATATAGTTAAAATGGTAATTTTACCGAAGCTGACCTGTCTCTTCAGTGCCATCCCACTAGATTTTCCCGGTAAACTTCTAAGTAAAATCCAGAGTAAGATTGGGAGTTTTATTTGGGCCAATAAGAGTTCCAGATTGTCCTGGAAGAAACTAAAGAGAAGGATAATCAAGGGGGGTCTGGCTTTACCCGATGTCCTCTGCTACTGTATATCTTTTCAATTTAAAAATATTCGCTGTCTACTGGCTAGCCCAACTGATAATAATTGGGGGAGGATTCTGAGAGCCATGGCCAATTAAGAGGGAGGGGGAGTGGTTCCTGTACAAATTCTGGGCCCCCAGGTTCTTCAAAAAAGTTCGCCTGAAGGTGATTAGATCTGCACTTAACATCTAGCAAAGTCTTAAGGTAAGGTGGGGGATAAAATACTTTTCAGACCTTGCCCTGATCTGCGATTCCCCGGGGCTTCCAGATTGCTTAAAAGACAGCCTGGCCGCTCCAATTGAGAGTGCAGATATCCTGGTATGGTCCGATCTAATATCCTCAGATGGGGTCTTACCGTGGGAAGTCCTGAGAGCAAAGATCAGAGACAACTTTTCCCGCTTTAAATTTTTACAACTATCATCATGGTATGCGGCAGAAAAGGAGAATACTGGTGGAAACTATGAGGTGGAGTTAAAGTTCCAAAATACAGCCCCCATGAAGAAAGAAGTTGGGTTATGATATGGTAGCCTATTAGATAGGGAAGACACTGTACTACCATAATCACATACAGTTTGGGGGTCATCTATATTGGAGAATAGCACTTCTGAGTTCTACTTTTTGTCTCTTAAAAACTTGTACAAATTTGTTAAGTCTGCTTCCCTCAAGAAAAACCACTTCTACACTATTAATAGGCTGTACTATACCCCCAAAAACATTGCAAAGTTTGCTCCGAATCAACCTCCCCGATGTCCTAAATGCGGCTTGATAGAAGTAGATGATCTGCACATGTTCTATGAGTGCACTCAGCTGAAGGGCTATTGGTATAATATAGGGAAGGCATTGATGGGTATTTTTGGCATGGAAATCATTTTAGATATACAGCTAGTTATTTTTGGTTTAGGCCCAGGCATATGAATTTTGTATCGAGACAACATACGGGCCTTTTTTATGCTTGATTCTGTTGGCCCGACGGGAAATTTACATATTATGGAAAGATCTCGCCCCCACCATATATGAAAAGTTGGTCCGGGCGGCCTTGAACATGGCAAGACTGGACCATAATGAGGGAAACATCTGGTCGCCCTTGGTTTGCTGGGGGAAGGAACTAAGGCTGATCCAAATTTGGTCCGATGATTACACCAAGCCTCGTACAAAGAAGCTGACCTGGTGAGGCCGAAAGCGAATGTAGGAACATTGACCCAGGGCACCCAGGATCAACAGGGTCTGATATGTTGCGATGCCAGACGCTTACGGTGGTATGAGGACTAAAAATAAAAAAAATTAAAAATAAAAATAATAACTCCTGCAACTACAATTAAATATTAAAGAATTATCGGACTGATTTTGGTATCAGCTGCTAATTTGGCTCACCAGAAAATCTTGGCCAGGTAGTCATCATGCGATCATGAGCACTGTCTATTTCACACCAGGTAGCTCAGACATTCAAGGCTAGCTTATAATGCAGGGCAGTTCCCAACCCGTTGAAAAAGTATGATTGTTATCTCCTTATAAATCTCACCTTGATTAATAATATAGGTGTCACCCCTTTCCTGTGATCAAGTATAAACAATATTTAGCAGCCACCCATCAGTGTGGGACTGGTACCTACATAAAATACCACACGTTTGCAAAACAGAACTATTGACATTCCCATCTGGACAATAGTCTTTAGCCAGCTTCTGTGAGCATGCTGCCAACTCCAGTGGTAAACAATCTAAGTTATGGATATTTAGAAGGCATCCCTTATTGACAAGGTTAAAGAGTGTTTTTTAAAGTATGCAAATAATTGGGTTTTATTAAATAGTATTTTTAGCAAAATAACTCTACTTGGGTGTCAATTTGTGATAAATAGACTATTGACTTTACTCCCATTTTAAGGTCTTGCCTACCAGACAGTACAAGTTGTCTTGTTGCCAAAGAGTTTTTATTGGATTACAAACACTGCTTTCCATTGTCCGTCTCATTTGCATGTGTAAGTGGCTTGTCCTTTTCTTCTTGTTTTTGGCCCTTCTCTTGATTGGCTGACTTGCTTCCCTCCACTCCTTGCTTTTCGGGATCTTTTTTTTAACTTAACCACTCTATTAGAATTCATGTGTTTTCAAGCTCATTAATTGTGTGCTTTTCACAATCATTCCATGATGCTCTCTCCCTAATGTTTCTCTCTTCCTTTCTTTCTTATGGGCTTCTCTGCTGCCAAACTACCTTACCCCATGTAGCTATCGACATCATGTGCTGCTTCCCCCTTCTGCTCCCACCCGACTTTACTTTTATTTTATCCCCTACTTCAGTACCTGGTACACCATTGCTCCCCGACTCCTTGAGGGTATTTAAAAATATTTATTTGAGAGGTCAGGAGCTGCCATCTGCTGCCAGGCACTCCACTAGACAAAAAAGCACTTTTGCGCACATTTAGATTTTCTTTTAACTTACCAGTATAAGTTATGTCTGACTTCTTAGATTTGTCAATAAAAACATTGTACCCCAATTATTCTGTAGCGCTGCTCATCCATGGTGACACGTGTGCACACCTACATAATGATATGCTTGGCAACAGACGCCATGGCACCACAACAGTTTTATTTCCTGCTAATGCTGCATAACCTCCGCAAAAAACATTAGCATAGCCGAACAATCTGCAAGTTTGGTTGCACACATTTGATCAGTCATCTTGTTGGGGTGGTAATTAAAACACAAAGGGGAATGGATCCTCTTTTGTTCCTTCTGTCTTGGTCCTTTGTTTGAAGGCAGAGCATAGCCTATTCTGTTGCAAGTGGGGATGTGTCCAGCTCCACCCCTCCTTCTGTCATTTGATGGTCCATCCAGGTACACCTAGTCCTTCTATTGTGTGGCTTTCAGCTACACCCTGTCATGTAATCCAGGAACACCCTGCAGGTACCAAATAATTAGGGTAGGAAAATGCCAACTTTCTAAAAGTGGCATTTTCAAAATTGTAACTCAAAATCCAACTTTACCATTAAAGAGGATTTTCAATTACAATTTCTCAGACACCAAACACAAAAGGTCTACCTGTTTCCAATAAAACATTAGTATTTATTAAATGTAATAAGGAAATCCAATGTTGTCTTTTGTGAAAGGCAGTAAAAAACTGAATGGGAGTTTTTCACTGCCAGGAAGTGTAAGACTTAAAAGTACATAACCAAATGTTTAATTACAATGCACCCTGCCCTATGGGCTACCTAGGGCCTACATATGAGGGACATATATGCAATAGAAAGGATGTTTAAGGATTGGCAAGGGAGTTATACTGACAAGTCGAAGTGGCAGTTTAAAATAGCTTTCAGGAAGCAATGGCAGGCCTGGGACATGTTTTAAGGGGCTACACATGTGGGTGGCTAAATAAGTGCTGATAGGCCCACTAGTAGTATTTATTTCATGTATTTTAGCACAGGTTTGCAGTAGTCCCAAGGCCAACAAAAATTAGATCAACAAAAATGGAGGAGTAAGGCAAAAGGTTTTGAGAAAGACCACCCTAGGGCTGACAGGTCTAACGTGTCTCCCTTGCTGAAAGCGGCGAGAACTACGCTCTCACCACTAATTTAGAATAACGTGGAGAGACCATAAACTTTGGTGTGGTGTGAACCAAGACGGTGTTCCACCATAAAGTCCATTCCCTTTAGGGTGATGGATCACCTCAATAGCTTGAGATTTTCCCTCCACGTTTGCATGAGTCATCTGAGGGGCTTGTGTTCTGTCTGTAGCCAGAAGAGGGACCCAAATAGGTATGGTCTCACCTTTTTCAGCACTCAGAACACTGCGAAGGCCTCCCTCTCACCAGTACTCCACCGCTGTATGGTATACCATTTTTCTAGGACTATATAAGTAAATTCAATATGCCAATCAGGTGTAGCTATTTTTACCATATTTTATGGAGAGAGTTCCATCTCTTGGAAGCAGTAGTAAAGTGCACAGAGTCTTAAAGCCAATAAAAACAAATCGAACAAAATAGGAGGGGTGAACGGAAAACATTTTGGGGTGACCCTGCAGAGAAGGCTAAGTCCAAGTCCAGCAGAGAGAAAACACAAACTCCAGAGTGTATTGCTGCATTAATTAGGAAAAATAGGAAAATGGAAGACAATAGCAATGCTTAAATGAATAAAATGTGTTCTGAAAGCTTTGGGAGGTGATTAGGAGGTTCATCAACAGGTCTACATTTTTACCAAGGGCCATAACGTGTGCAAAGAAAGATGGTTAGAAGTAGAATCTTTGCATGCCAGACCTAAGAGAAGCCTTTTGCATAAGGTTGATTTTTTGAAGTAGATAATTTGGAAAGCTGGGATAAATAGGATTTCCATATCCAATGCTAAAGCTACTGAATATGTCAGGATAGCTGATTGATCAAAGAAAACACCTCTATTAGTATTTTAGGACCAATGAAATAAGCAGAGAGAGCAATTTGAAGTAATATGGACCACATGATAAAAAATAGATAATCTATAAATTAATCAATCATTTTTACTTCCATTTGGAGTTTTTGAGTCAGTACAGGTGAGTTATGGGAAGAAAGCAAAGAGAATGTACAAAAAGACAAAGTGAAAATTAGAGATGGGATGAAGAAAGCAATTACAGCATTTATTTTAATTTTGGATGAGAGGAACTTTACAGTTCCTTCCTAATGGTATGACTACCTGCTATGGCCCTTCTCCAAACATCATTATTTGTGTTATCCCCTTAAATAGCCCATTCTTTGCCCTATAAATTAATCAATCATTTTTATTTCCATTTGGAGTTTTTGAGTCAGTACAGGTGAGTTATGGGAAGAAAGCAGAGAGAATGTACAAAAAGATAAAGTGAAAGTTAGAGATGGGATGAAGAAAGCAATTACAGCATTTATTTTAATTTTGGATGAGAGGAACTTTACAGTTCCTTCCTAATGGTATGACTGCCTGCTATGGCCCTTCTCCAAGCATCATTATTTGTATTATCCCCTTAAATAGCCCATTCTTTGCCCTCATGAAGGGCTTGGTGTAATGTGTTGTACCACAGACGCATCAACGGTGTAGACAGAGCTGTTTTCCAATTCATTTTGTCGTAGTGAAATCTGTTTAGCTGTGCAACACATGTTTTGTTTGCCTTCTTTTTTGTACCTTTAAGAGCTACAGTGCAAGTAACTATCTGTGTAATGTAGACAAACCGGCCCATTAGAAGGTATCTTGTCATCTTAACTTTGACTCTTTATCTTGTTTGCTTTCAATCCTTTCAATATGATGCTCCTCTCTGGTGATATGTGCAGGGTATGGTGTATGTCTTCAGTCTTGCTTATATTGCAGGGACATGTAACCTTGACAAAATTACACTGTCTCTTTTCTTTAGTCTGTCTTTAGTTGGTTGGACATTACAATTTTCAGCATGTAAGGCACTGCGGTTCTGAGCTTTCTCTGAGGTGCTTGATGAAATTTTGGGTGAAGAAAAATTGGAACACAGCGATTTACTTCTTGATGGCAACTAGCCAAACTGTTAATAAGGATGCTTTTAGTAATCAGTGACTAATGTAGCTTTGCAAAATAGTTAGAAATACATCATTTTTATGACAGATATAATATTAGTCTGGTGGTTTTATTTTGTTTAAGCTGACTTTTATAAAGCAGCTAATTAGAAAGCATGAAGTAAGCTGCACTTTCTCAGGCCAGCCTTTGCTTATGACTGTTTGTGTCACTGATTCTGAAAGGAGACTGGTAGGAGAGGAATGATCATCTGATAAGAGCCAGAAAACAAGTAAAGGATTGCAATATAATATGTACAGACATATTAAAAACATTACAGAAAATGATTTCATTCCACAATACAATATTTCATTCCAAAGTACGTTAGGAACACATCTAATCATTTGACCCATTACACATACCTCAACATTGTTAATCAGTATTCATAGTCCATTTGTTCTTTCTGCATTTGAACCATTCACAAATCAAGAGGGTTTGCAATGCCAGGATACGGTCACAGAAAGACCCAACATGTGTTTTGCAGCATGGTGCAGCTTTTTCAGATCTTTACTCTAAATTCTTACTTTTTCAATTCAGTACTATAGCACAGGACAACCCCACAGGCAAATGTCAAATGTATCCCTTACTTCGATACCTTCTTTACACATATTTCGAAGAGTGCATAGTCAAGCATGTTTTCCATTTTTTCCTTAGAATGGAGATCATTAACTATTGGTAATGCAATCACTTTTAGAGAAAACCTTCTAAATAACAATCTTCATGACAAAATAACACCACTAGGAAAAAAAAACAATGTTTCTTAGTTACAAAGATAAGTAAGAGAAATTAGTGAAGAATATGTATTTAGGGCCACATTACGAGTTGGAGGTCCTTGAACCACCGTACCCGATTTGTGCATGATGAGTGGGGTGGATTTCTCTTGCAAAGACTGCGGCTGAACTGCCGACACCTCCAGCACACAACAGACTGCCGGGGATGTGGTTGGGGAAGAGCAGTAGCTATAGAGTGGTACAAAGGAGTTTAACCACCATAAGTGTTACAAGTTGCCTTTTCAAAGAGCCGACCCCGGCGGTGGGACCGCCAGCTTCAGGTTGGTGGAAACAAAGTATTTGGCGTGCGTACTTACCCTTTCCTGTTCTTCTCTTCAGAGTTCAATGTTGATATATTTCTCCAGGTCCCCCCTGTCTGGCAGCATCTTCACCCCGAGGATTACGTTCTGTTTGTGGCAATATACAGGTGAGTCCTTTTTCTGTCATATACCCATTGCCTGGACTGCCCACATATGGACCCGGCCTCTGCAATGGGTAGATGGTATTTTTACACATAGATCATGCATATGTGTGCATTCAACATATATGCAGTCAAACTTTTCAGACAGGCATCGATATACATACGGAAAAATAATCACCACCACCGCAAGATCTCAGCAGCCATACTGCTGGCACTGTTATAAACTCGTAATACGGCCATCTGAACACCGCCAGTGCTGGGGTTTACTAGCGGCTGGTGGTGCAGCATTTGGGCAGTCGGACTGCCAAACTTGTAATCTGGCAACAGTAACAGCTCATATGAGATTGGTATTATTGCTCCACCAAGTTTCTTTCAATCTTAACCTTTGTTCTCAATGACCTCCTCGGAAATTGACTTTAATATGTTTAATCCCAAAGACAGTAGAATTATCAAAATCTTCAAACTTATGATCAGTATCAAGGTGTGTGAATATCAGATATATTTCATCATGATTTTCTATAGCATTTATATGTTCATTCCGTCTTTCATTCCAACATATTACTGTCCACAAAGATATAATATGGTTTTTTAAAGTTAATCAACTGTCAAATGGTGATTTATTTTCAAACCATCACCACATTAAGAAAATGCCTTCTTTGGCACATATTTATGCTAGATAGCAGTTTCCAAATCTATAGCATCCAGTTGGTTTGTTTAGAAGCCAATTATGATTATTTACATCTACAAGTATCACTTGGACTTAAAATATTTGTTTAAAAGTTTCTGTTTTTCTGAATCGAACTATTACACCCTTAGTTAGACATATTTTAAGGAATTAATCTTTACTCAAATCCTGCCAATGTTTATTCAAAAGTCCCAAATCTCCGCAGGCTCTCCACAGATTGTGAGTCTGTATCTAATAGATCGATAGCTACGGTTCTTTTTCAAGGTTCTACCCTTATCTTGTAACATGGTCTATTTGTTGATATGCTGAACCTTTTTGTCTGACTCTTGTTTTTTTTTCTTGGGACAGCTTTTTCTTGTAGCCACTCAATGACATTATGTTCTTAACTCATACATTCTTCATTCTCACTACAATTCCTTTATGGTTGCAATAGTTCTACAAAAGGAATATTATTTTTCTGTATTTGGGGATATCCTGATATATTGTGTAGACTGCCAGCTGTTAATAATCAAAGGGATTGGTATTATTAATATACAATTCAAGATTTAAAAAGTGTCACTATTACAGTTTACATGAAAATGTATGTTGTCATGGAGTTATCAACCTCTACAAAGGATTCTACTATCAAGCCAAGGCTTGCTCTCTACAATGTCATCCCAGAAGAAGTAAAATCTTCTCTAACATGAGTAGTTGGAATTTCAAAGATGGTAGAGATAGAGGCCCAAGTGGAAGTGACCCCCAACTTGTAGGGACTTTAAGCAGAAGCTGGAGTCCCACTTCACCTTTAGGAAGACCTACCTCAACTCAGGCCTTTCTGTGTTCCTGCTGTGGTGTTTTCTAATTGGCCCAACTAATGACAATTTCCTTGAGTTTGTGAGCATATCTGGTGCTACCTGAAATTCTGTTTACTTTTTTTTCTGTCCGCATTAACGTCCCCTGCCAGTCCAAGGCAACCAAGTAGGTGTGTAGGAAAGCTCTAGGTGTATCGCATAATTGATGGATGGGAGGTTGCAAAATAATAATCTTTGGGGTGAGCGACACAGTGACTCCGTCTACTAGGTAAATACCATCCCTGTGCAAGTGCTTGCCAGTAGAGTCAGATACTGTGGTTTGAACAATATGCTCTGCCTATCTAGCAACACAGATTAGAATTACACTGGATTTGATTTGTCACC
Organism: Lissotriton helveticus; assembly: GCF_964261635.1. Taxonomy (NCBI): domain Eukaryota; kingdom Metazoa; phylum Chordata; class Amphibia; order Caudata; family Salamandridae; genus Lissotriton; species Lissotriton helveticus. The sequence continues at coordinate 1,691,317,706 of NC_136061.1, read as the reverse complement.
ATACTTCAAATTCTTTCACTTAAAAACGGTCACTGAAATATCCATAACAATGCATCTCAATTAAACTACATACAAGAAAACCAATCTTACCCAGAAATGTGGTACTGCCTCATATCCTCTAATGCCCTGTAAATCTGGGGTGTGGCCTGTGGGAGCAATTCTGCGAAAGTCATTTCAGTAACTTCAGTGCTTGGCGATCAGACCTGTAGAAAATTTTGCTGACTCGCAAGTACAACTGGAGTCAAACAGGTTTTATTCTTTCATTGGAGCTCTAATGAGCTAACTGTGTATATCAATATCCAATTCAGCCCAACTTCAGATCTGTGGTCTGCAACTATTTGGGGCATTCAAGCAAGGTGATTCACCTGCCCTCTACTCTGCACTCTTTGAAAACGTTAAATTCAACTTTATAGTTGTTAATGCAATAGTCATGTTGTCAATTATATTCTCATTGTTCCTCTTTACAACATAAATTACAATTTGACATGTATTTGCAATGCAGCACCCAGGTAACTTATTCTCTGAATCTCAGAATTCTCTAAATTGAACTTACACTCATAATGCATTTCCTTTGCTGAAGAATGTCTTGTGGCGGCTTTTTTCCCCTCCTCTGCAACTGTGGCTCACCAGATTAAATGTATACATATCTTTCATTTTTATATTCAATAAATTGTTCGATATCTCTGAGTGGCCATTGACCAATACCCTCCTCTTGAGAAAAACTATGATTGGACTTTCACCAATTACTCTCACTAAAATGTGTTTTTCCACCTCATGGATAATGATATCTACCATTTCAGTGAGAAACTTGACACTGCTAGTTATCAAGCAATACCCTGTAATATGGGGTATAGACCGAGAGGGCAACTTGAATGAAGTCATTCAGGTGTAAGAGAGTCAAATGTGTTTAAACTTGGATTTTACAAAGTTGATGCCAGAGAAGTCGGATTCATAGAGAAATGTGGATCCAAACCGGGAAGAAACTTTCATTGCAGCTGTGCGGATGTTATTGTACTTTTCAGCATCCACAAGATTCCAGAAATTAGAGTCAGAATGTTTTGCTTACATTTTTGAAAATCATTTTGAAGAGTGACAATCTCCATGTCCTGAGTGGTAGTGTCATTGGTAAGCAGCACTCTAACTTGTTCCAGAATGTCGCTAACATCCATTTCCATGAAGGGGTTTGAAGTGAACATCAATAAGGCTCTAGTTGTTCAAAAATGATTAAATAGGTCATTGACCTCTTGATTAAGCCTCATCAGGATACTACTGCATTGATCAATGTCCAAGAGCTCTGCCTCAGATTTGTTTTCTGAAGGCATCTGAAGCACAGAGGGAAAGTGGTGCTTCTTCCTTTTCTACACTTGATTCATCAAAATGTGTTTTGATTTGAATGTTTTCACAGAACTAATCATGTTGTTGGTTGTTTTGTATTTTTCTTGCAATTCACAGTTCAAGACATTTAATTTCTCTGTCATATCTGCCACAAATATCAAATCAAGCAACCAAACAGCGCTTGATAACTGGGTGGTATCTTCATTTCTACACTGTATGAAGGCTTTTACTTCTGGCAATGGGGAACAGATCCACCCAGTATTTGTCCTGTGCTGTTCCACCAGATTTGAGCATACAATAATAGGTCATCATATTAGACTAATATTTTCTTCAAGGATTAACATGAAGCTTTGCTGCTGTTTGGCGTTTGCAAAAATGTACTTCATAATTTTAACAACATGATTCGTAACATGATCAAGCCCCATTACTTTCTCACAGATCATCTGTTGATGGATAATACAATAGTAGTTCAATAATGCAAGGAAATTAGGATCTGCTTTATAATCGGCAATTGTTAGAAACTGGGCTTTTGACTGACTGAGTGAAAACCCTTCTCAAGCAACAATCACAATTCTAATCAGGGTGAACCTCAGAAGTCACTAAATCAACGTAACCCTCTGGTAGCCTAACTCAAAAGTAGTCAAGCATAACTGAGACACAATGTGTAAAGTATTTATGCAGCACTTCTGTTAGGCCTGACATCAATGGCATGGTTTTTCCCAATGTTTAGCCTTCCATCCTCCTGTTTTTGATGACTTTGCTTTTGCTGCCCATAGCACTTATCTTTATGTAGCTCCCCTAGCGGCGTGAACCACTCCTTTGGACTGGAGGTGGTGTCATATATAGATGACATGCAGATCTTGGTGTCAATACACAAGGGCTCCATTTCAGCATCCCAGAATATTCTGGGTTACATAACCAAAGTGGCAGAGTGGATGTCAGGTAATTTCCTGAAGCTGAATGGGGACAAGACTGCAGTTATAATTTTCGGCTCAGAGACATCAAGCTGGAACAGCAATTGCTGGCCCCAGTCCTTAGGACCTTTTCCTATGCTGGGCAAGAAGGCCAAGAAATTTGGAGTTCTATTAGACATGGCACCATCTCCACCTGCACCTGGATTATAAGAATGCTCAACAATATATTCCCTCTAATGTAGCGGCCTGCACTCCAACAAATAGCTCTTGCCCTAGTTATGTCCAGATTGGACAACTGTAAATCTCTGTACCTGAACTCGAATAAGAACATGCAATATAAACTCCAGGTAGTGCAGAATGAATTGGCGAGACTTGTCCTAGACATTCCTAAAAAACAGTCTGCAGGGAAGGGATTGGAAATCCTGCATTGGATCCCCTTCAATAAACGCATCAGCTTCAAGTCACTCTGTATGGTACATAAGGCACTTTATCTCCCTTACCCTACAAGTTTAAAAACCATGTTCTGTTGGCATTCCCCTGGTAGACCTTTGCACTCATATCTCCAACTGCGGCTTGTGGTACAGAGAACCAAAAGTAAGAAGTGGAGCTTTCTTTGTGGCCCCAAGCAGACTCTAGAATTATCTTCCCTTCACCTTAAGAGCCATCCCCCTTCTCCTGCCATTCTAGAAGGCTCTTAAGACTTGGCTATTCTCCAACTGATCCCTCAGCTGGGGCAGTTGTTGTATAGGTTATCCCCTGCTGGAGGGCTAGTCTTTAGTGCCTTGATGCCCTCGGGTGATTGTTGCACTCTATAAACCTCAAATTAAATCAAATCAGGTGCGTTTCCTACTTGAAATCTTTAAAATTGTATATCTATGGTTCCACTGATTTGTTTTTGTCATTTTGGTCTCAAATAATTTATAACCGTTCACTCTAGTTCTCTAAATTGATTGAGAATTTTTTTGTGTGTGTTTTCACTTTATTACTGTCTGAAGTGCTGAAAAAATACTTTACACATTGCCTATAGGTTAAGCATGACTGCTTCTTGTCAGGCTACCAGAAGATTAAGAACAGGTTAATTTGGGATTTTTTTGTTTCACCTTGACACAAATTGTGGTTGCTGCTTGAGTAGGGTTTTATCCCCCTCAAGCAGTAACCCAATTTATGCAGCAGCGATACAGTATTAAATTGAAAACACAAGAGAAGAAAAATTGTAAACCAATTTAAGGAAATTGATTAATTATTAAACTATTTGAAACCAAAAGGGCAAAAACTGGAGATATGCAATTTTAAAGATTTAGATAAAAGGAGCATCAAAAGGTGCAAAGAGCCACCGGGATAAAGTCACAGGTTCAGTCTGACCGCAAAGAAGCACAGGCGGGCCATAGTACCAAGTCTGGCCCACACAAGTATGGTTATGCCCTATTAACCTGATTCCTTTCCTAGTGAAAGTTGTTTAAAAAAATGTGTATAATCTCCTGGCTGAGTTTTTAGAGGTCAACCATATTTGGACTTATCCCAAAATGGTTTTAGGTTCCATCACAGCTCAGAATATGCTCTCTTGGCTGTGATAGAGATACTTCAATGAACGGATGAAGGCGGCTCCTCATATTTGATTATTTTGGACTTGAGCACTGCCTTCAATATCGTATCACATAAGGTGCTTTTACAGCAACACTGAGATATAGGCATTTGCAGCAAGGCTCTCTCCTGGTTTGCATCCTTCCATTTTAATTCTCCTCCTTTTTCTTCCTTGCGAAGAACCTTGGAGCACGGGGTCCTCAGGGATCCTTGTTGATCCCTATCCTCTTTAACATATATGTCAGGCCTCTGGAAGAGATTGTGAAGCCCTTTAAGGATCTCCCTGGTCTTGTACGCAGATGATACCTAACTTATAGTTTCTTTCTCTGTGGATGCTGCTAAGGATATTGCCAAATTTCAGGAATGTATGCTGGCAGTGGCCAGCTGAATGGAAGATCATTTTCTGAAACTTAAATCTAATGAGATTGAGATAATGTAGTTTGGAAAGCATACCCAGACCTGGGGTGTGCAATTGTGTCCGGAAGGGTTGGGGCCCCACGTTACTTTGAAACCCAAGTGAGTACTCTGGCAGGCACCTGTTTTGGCCTTCTGAGAGGCCTTAAACCCATTATCGGCTTTATCCAACCCCAATTACGCATTTGAGCATTCAATCTCGTATCCTGCCGCGCTTAGAGTAGTGTAAAATCTTGTATCTTGGTGGTAAGAAATCGATCTTAAACAGGATGCAATCGGTCCAAAATGCTGCTGCCAGACTACTGTTCTCCATCCCTAAGATCTGCTCCATCGTTGGGGTTCTTCAGAAGCTCCCATCGTTGCCCATTGAGAAGCACATTCAACTTAGAGTTCTTAGTAATATCCACAAGATTATGAACATTGTAGGAACTCCCATTCTTTCAGGACTCCTGCAACCCTATCTTACTACCAGAGTGCTTCGCTCACCAGAAGTAAATCTGGCAGTGATTCCTTGGTTCAAAAGAAAGAAACTGGGAGGTCGCTCCTTCTGGTTTCCGGCTCCAGCCCTCTGGAACAGCTTTCCTCATGTACTAAGGAATACGCAGAGTCATCTTGGTTTCAAGAAGAAACTTAAAACCAGGTTCTTTGCTATTTATGCTCCCCCATGCCCTACTTACCTCCAGCTGTGGACGCTGCAGGTAAGAGCAGTGTGGCCGCCTGGGGGGGATTTTGTGAGACGCCCATGAGGAAAAATTAATTATTTATTTAATTTTCCCTTGTGATCGTCTCTTGTAATCCCCTTCGGCCGGCCCCCCGCTCTTACCTGCAGCGGCTGCTTATCTCTCTTTGGTATTCAATGCCATGTCTGTTGTGGTTAGCATTGGGAAGCCCCATTTCTGGGGAAGCCATGCTCTCTTAAAATATTGTTAACATAACATAACATAACATACACATGTCCTTGGTGCATGATCTGTCTGGTGTTGCTTTGTGAGGCTACATGCCACCTGTTGTTGATTCTGATTAAGCTGTTAAGTGAGGCATTGTAGGGCTCTGCATTGCTTGGCATCGGTCCCAATGAAACTTGCAGCTGTCCGTCAAGGCTTCACTGTGCTTTGCAATGCTCAGTTCCCATGAAGCTATGCTGTTGTGTGGCAAAGCTTTGCAGAGCTTCACATCACACCGGATTTGATAGAGCTTTAGTCAGGCTTGGCGAAGTTTGTTCTGATATCAGTAAATTGTCCAAGATCTAGAGAGGCATCTCCTGGGGATCAGGAAATTCGTCCAGTAGAGGCCAACAAGGCTCAGGCAGATCCAGATGCAGGTGCAGTGCAGAACGTCAGCTGGGCAGTGGGAGGGACCCCAGTGCAGCTTGTGTCCTGTTGCTCATACAGGTCAGCCAACTGTTCCTTGTAATCCTTGGAATCACTGAGGGAGCAGGTCCAAACTTCCTTCTCAGAGAACAGGGCAGACCTCAGGCAGTAGGGCAGCAATCTGGGCATCAAGGCAAGCCTCAAGCAGCAGGACAACTCTCTGGGTAGCAAGACAGGCCTTAAGCAGAAGTGTAGTACTCTGAGGAACTAGATAGGCCTCAAGCACCAGGACAGCCCTCAGAGAAACAATGCAGGCCTCAATCATCAGGGCAGTCCTTTGGCAGCAGCAGGGCAGTCCTCTGAAGAACAAGGTGGGGCTCAGGTAGCAGGGCAGTCCTCTGAGGAAGCAGACAGTCCATTTGTAATGTCCACAGGTTTATGAGTATACTGAAGAATAAATATGGAGGTCCTATTAATACTTGGTGGCAGCCTTTTAAGTGAGGCGATTCCCTGTGCTACCCCCACATCTCATTCTGTGCACTCTTCCCTTCCCCTGTCAAGATTCCAAGAAGTTTGTGGTGACAAAAGACTAGTGTCAGGTGACTATGTAATTTGATAACTATAACATTCCTGTAACCTTTGGTTGTTTTAAGTGAATTTCCAGGTTTTTAAAATTGTAATTCCTAACTGTAACCTTTGAGAGTGAGTGAGTGTCTCAGAGGATGTGTGAGTGATTGTGTGTGTGTCTCAATAGGTGTGAGAGTGTCTGAGTGGGTGTTTGAGTGCCTTCTTGAGTGTGGGAGTCAGTCTGTGAGTGAGTGCATGAGAGTCTGAGTGGGTATGCGAGTGGTTGCATAAGTCTCTGAGTGGGTCTTTAAGTGGGTGAGTTAGTCTCTGAGTGGGCCTGTGAGTCAATGCGTGAGTCAGTACTTGAGTCTCTGAGTAGTCTGTGAGTGGGTGTGAGAGAGTATGAGTGATGCTTTAAGTGGGTGCATGAGTGCCTGAGTAGGTCTGTGAATGGGTGTATATGCCTGAGTGGGTTTCAATCAGCATACATCCCTTCTAAAGCCCTGCCTTCGATGCCTTTCCAACCCGGGAACAAGAGATAATTCAACAAGAAAGCAAGGGAGACCAAAGTTATGAAAGGATACAAGGAAAGACTTCATCCCTGGTGCCACTAGACCTGGGCCATACACACAGCCTGCTTCATGGTCACAGGATGGCACTGAAACCCACATGGACCACTCAGTGCCCATCGAGGGAGCGGTTCTTCTAGACCTGGTTGCATCAGCTTTGGACCTGGGGGTGATTCCCATGGTGCCCTAAATGCTGGACACTGCTGCTACTGTGCATACTTCGCAGCACAGGAGGGGAAATGCGACAGAACTTCCCTGTTGTAAACCCGCTAACACTTGCTGTCAGCTGCAGCACCCCGGCCTGCTACGCTTAACCAGTATCCCATGAGCACCTGAAGTACTTGAGGATGAGGGGAACTGAGCTGTTTGAACTGAGCTATATTCTTCAGTTGCACCCGTGTTTGTGTAATTGGTCCATCTTTATCATGCATACATCTAGCATGCTCTTGGGTGCACCAGGGAAGACCTTATCATCATTGCCCCCTGCTAGCCCTGGGCCACACACACAGCTTGCTCCATGGCCACAGGTTGTTTGCTCTGTTTGCCTTTTCTGCTAACTATGATGCCCGCTGTATTGCCTTTTTTGCTAATTTTTCTGCCCTACATTTTGCCTTTTCTGCTAATTGTTCTGCCTTCTGTTTTCCCCTTTTCTCATCTGTTTGCCTTTTCTGCTTGTTTTTCTGCCCACTGTTTTTGCCTTTTTCAACTTGTTTTTCTGCCCTCTGTTTTGAATTTTCTGCTTGTTTTTCTGCCCTCTCTTTTGCCTTTTCTGCCCTCCAAATCATAGTGGAGTTGGAGGCTACACGACCTCCCTCCTCTGGCCAATTTCACCCCTGTGGATCCAATCCCTTGGGCCATGGCCAAAATCCAATAGGGTCCAGAAAGAGCCCTTTTTGTTATATTGTGTACACCTGTTCAGTAATTCTTTGAGATATTAAAGGAAAAACATATTTGTATATCTAAGGACACAGAACCTCCACAAATCCAACGTGCTGATATCTGATTGGCTGTCAACACTTCAACCAGAGAGCACTGGCATTCATTTTGGAATATGGACTCAGCCCGGTTCTCCCAAAAAAGTTTAAAAAAGGATAAGTGGGCAAGATAGGAATACCCTGACCCCCTACCCCTGGTGCTGGGGTCCATCAGGGAACCCGTCATGACAAAAAAGCACAGTCTCCCATATTCAGAACTATAGACCACCACCTCCCTGGGGCATGTGCGATATATAAGAGGGTGAGGAGTGCTTTTCCCAGGGACCACCATCTCCCCAGGGCTGGCTCCTTATCTGCTGTGGGGTCCACCCCCAAGAGACAGCAGTTTACTATCACTTGACGGAAGCTTTGACAGCTCCTGCAAGCAAGAGCAAACTGTAAATCCACTCCAAGCAGCCGGGAGCAGGAAAACTGCTTTCTCTCCCTGGCAGCGGACCTTAAATCTGTTTTCCTGTCCGCTATTAAGCAGGCAGGAAAACAGATGGAAGGATTGCTCCTGCACTCTGGAGGCGGGGAGCCAACATGGACCAGGGGGGATATTGAGGCTCCGCCTACAGTCCCCACTGTATAAGGGAATATGCACTATATATTTATCCAACAAGGTAGCACTTAGTACTAAGCCAGTAAAAAGTACTCCTATTGGGTAGACATTTTGTGCCCAACTGTGGAGTCTTTTTGGATAAGTAAGCAGGTGAAGATCCATTCTGGCACCAATGCTCATTTCATAAAATGTAAACCTCAACAGGAAACACTTATAAATCTAAAAACATAGCAGGTGCTCCAGTTGAAGTTCCACTTCCGTAAAGGACAAATCCTCTCAACTACTTGAACTCAACCAAAGCAAGAGAATTGTCTCTGCAATTCCACCTTGAAATACAATCTGAAATACTGAATGGTGGTGAATGTATCCTTGCTCTGTTGGAGCACAGTCTCCTCTGTAGTGACTGTACGAGTGCGATATTTCCTCTGGTCCTCTCCTGATGAGACTGGAGTCCATAGTTCATCCTTTAAATGACTACAAATATGCAAAGTAAAGTAAAGTTAGGACTCTTAAACTGAGAAAAATCCTAACTTTAAGACTTTCAATATTCACAGAATGCATTTAGGAGTCCTAAAGTTAGGAGTCCTAACTTTACTACTCCTAAGCTGAGAAAAATCCTAACTTTAAGACTTTCGGTATTCACAGAAGGCATTTAGGAGCCCTAAAGGTAGGAGTCCTAACTTTACTACTCCTAAACTGAGAAAAATCCTAACTTTAAGACTTTCGATATTCACAGAAGGCATTTAGGAGTCCGAAAGTTAGGGCTCCTAACTTCTGTGAATACCGAAATGAGTAAGTGCCTTTTGTGAATGCCAAAATGGTAGTAAGTTTAGGATTTTGTCTTAAGTTAGTTCTGTGAATCGGGCCCTACGTGCATTTTAATGATGTAAAAATCAGGGGCCATCTTTAAAAATAGTCCATTGAAACAGAGGGATCCAAAGTTAGAAGATCACAGCCACATACTGCCTCTTCCCCCCTTACTTGCCTCTCACTGCCATAATCCTAGGAAAATCCTGTAGTGACACATGGGCAAGCTGGGTCTCATATATATATATATATATAGAGAGAGAGAGAACAATACTGAAACACATCCATGTAAAACTGATTGTGTACCTTACAAACTAAATGTTCTAAATAAATTATTTTGTGTCAAATAAATATCAATCAGCATAAAGGAAGTACAACTTACATGCAATGTACTGACTGCTGATGTAAGGACAGCAATGATGGCACAGATGCAATGGCAACTTACATACATAAGCAAATGACAGGTCTGTCAGTAGCAGCATCTCTGCTAAAATATATATTCAGCCAACTTCTCCTGCCTGAAAGATGACAGAGAAATGCTTTTAAATTCAATTAATATGAATCAAAACATCGCACTCCAGAAAGTAGTACACATATCTGAAGTGTTTGTAAAGTTATGAGAGATTTAACATTTTCAACATTATGAATCTGAAGGAGAATTGAGTCCTTGTTGCCCCATTTGGCTGATACGAGTAATCAATTTCCCTATCCAGAAAGCATTGTTAAGGTTCATCTGTTGGCCTTAGCTGGAGGAGATGAAAAGCCTGGGGCTCTATTAAAGTGTAAATACATTGTAAACATTCTCACTTGCCACTATTTGGCATTGGTTTCTCAATGAACAGGCTACAAGGACCAGCTTCGCTCTTTGCCTTTCTCATCTATCTAATTTTGTTATATTTTGGCACCATTCTGGTGCTCGATCACTTCTTACACTTTAGAGCTTGGGTACATGTTTTAATTAGTGTAATTAATTACTTCAATAGGCTTCAACGGTAGGAAAGGTTGAATGGCATTCACCATGTAATTTCATTACTTCTATAATAAATAAATGCAATGCTACCATAAAAGGAACTTTGTCAAGCAAACAACATCTTTGAGAAATATTCATCAGCAGTTGATGTGTCTTACGTTGTTTATGGATAATTAGGGAAAGTAATTGAGGTACTTCAGGATAATTAAGTATAATGGCATAATATGAAACCACTTCAATAATTACTCTCCAAACGGCAGTCATATGGTGATTTCTACCAGACTTTAAAACAGACAGAGACCGTAGGTATAAAGAGTCATGCTGGAAACTGCCAACTTTGTAGCTTCAACAATTACAAAGAAAAGCTCAAAAAACATGTTCTTAAAATTGCTTTTAACTAAATGTAATCTTTAAACCAACCACAACCATATTCCAAATTTGCACCAAAAAAAAGCTAATACTTAGGGGCATATTTACAAGTCCCTAACGCCACAGGAACATCACTTTTATCAAAGTTCCTGTGGCAATAGGTGCTTCTCATTATTCACAAGGCAGTGTTAAGCTACTTAGGGCCCGATGTAGGTAATTCCTATTTACCTACTCTTAAATACCGAATCATACAGATTCGGTATTTAAGAGTAGGTAAATAGGAAGGGGGCAGATGTAGGTAATTCTTATTTTAGAATTACCGAATCTGTATGATTCGGTATTTACCGATTCGGTCAATACCGAATCGGTATTTCCTATTGATTCCTATGGGCCTTGAAGCCCATAGGAATCAATGGGAAATACCGATTTGGTATTTACCGAATCGGTAAATACCCAATCCTGCAAGGGTGCAGGGGGTGTCACTTTGACACCCTCTTGCACCCCAAGTACAGGCATGTGTGCCATGTGGCACACATACATGCCCTAAGGGCATGTCTGTGTGTCACATGGCACAGGTGTACATGCACAGATGTGCATGTACACCTGTATTCGGTATTTTATCACCCAATAGGATTGGGTGGTAAAATACCGAATTCTGAAGGCCTGTAGCACTGTAAACAGTGCTACCTACATCTGGAATTTACCGAATCGGTGAAATTACCGATTCGGTATTTTACAGAATCAGTAAATTTACCGATTCGGTAAATTTACAGATGGTGCAAAATATTGCCTCCTACATCTCAATCACCAAATACCGGTTGGTAACGGCCGAATTCGACCGTTACCGACCGGCATTTGGTGACTTACATCGGGCCCTAGATGTGGCTTAACTCCACCTTGTAAGTAAAGCACCCTTTCACGCTGTACTTAGCGTGAAAAGGGTGGGCAATGGATGTTGCTGTAGGCGTTCCACCGCAACACCCATTACATTTTGACGCTGCCCCCTATTTACAAGGGTGGTGTAAATAGGAGGCAGCACCAATTTTAAGACCAAGGAAAACCTGGTCTAATACAGGCGACACGAGGCGAAATGCATGATTTCTCCTCATTTCTGCTGTTTCTATGTGTGCTTCACTGTGCAGCATACATAGAAACAGCAAAACGCCATGTATGGTTGTTTATATGCAGGAAGGTGTCCCTTCCTGCAGAGAAACAATCATTTTAAAAGTGACAAGTTGCAACTTCTATGTCTGCTGCGCAAGCAGCACACATAGAAGTTATAAATCGCCATTTATGATTGTTTATTTTCAGGAACGTACACCTTCCTGCACATAAACAATCATTTCCCCCAACCTAAACCACCCTTGCACTATGGTGCAAGGGTGCCTGCGTTGGTGCTAGGCAGCTCACTTTAGTGCCTGTGCAGGTTGAATTGCAGGTCTGCACCATATTGTTGTAAATATGGTGCAGCCCTTTCTGTGTTTCTACAGTGATGGAGTGCAGCGTTAGCCTTCTTGGCTTCACGCCACACCCTGTCACTTTAGGTGTAAATATGCCCTGTAGTTTGCTCTTCTATCGTTTAAATTGCCTATTTGGTTTTAATATATAAATGAAGTGTTCCAAATTTATACTTACAACTCAAACTACTCATAGTTCATTATTAATACTATAGAGAAATATGTAACATCTTTTAACACGTTACTGTTAAGTTGGTATAATATTATCATTATATAAATTTGCCATACATTCATGTATAACTCTGTAAAATTCGAATCAACATTATTGAACTGAAAAAGTAGGTTAAGCTCCTTCTGTCATAAAAAGTGATTCATTTTACACACGTTAACATTCTTCATTAAATGTTGTCATAATTGGCCAATGATGCGGCAAAGTTATGGGAGAAAATGAGAATGAGAAACATACTGCAATATCCAATCCAGTGAATATAGATCTTCTCAGTACATGCTCTCTCTTTCACCACAGATCATACAGACCTTAAAGTGACAGCCCACTATCTAGATCACAAAACATATCCTAGAATAATTCTAAAACATACATTAAAGGCTTACATTTCAGTCTACAATCCTATAGAGAGATTCACAATGTCTACTAGCAGTGTTAGGTATTTAATATACTTAAGCTATATTTAAAGAAGCACAACAGGCGGTAAGAGGATCGCATGAACTGCACAAAAGAGCTAATTCTAATTTGTTGCCTTTTTTAAAGCACTGCCAGTGCTGTTTAATGAAGCGGCTCACTGCTTAGCTAAAAAGATCAGAATCCAAAGTGTTGTTTAATTAAGTGGAAAGTGGAAGTTCTGCATATACACAAAACAGAAATTTTCAAATCCTTATGGTCTCATTTATGGGGATTTGGAGTGGGGCAGTGCAGCAAGTCACCTTGCTGTCTGTCTTATTTCTAAGTGAAGGGGCAGGAATGCACTGTATTTATGTAATACGGTGCATTACTTTCCTTTCCTCCTGAGCTGACGCAGTTTTGGCATCCTATAGACAATTTAAGGCATCCTTGCACCATAATGCAAGGGTGCCTGTCTTGTTGGCAGGATTATTTTTGTGCAGGAAGGAGCATCCTCAGGTTTACATGTTTTTGTAAATCTGGGAAAGCGTCAACATTCCATTGGTGTTGTGTGGAAACACCAACCACAAGGTCCATGGAGCACCTCCATAATATGGAGAAAGGCGACGCAGCGATTTGCTTTGCCGCACCTTACTACATATCTATGAGGCTATTCTAAGCCACAAAAAGTGTCTTTGTGTGACCTTATCAATATGATTTTGTGATTGCGCCACCAGAGCGTAACAAAAAGTGACGATACAGCGGCTCAAGAGCTCATAAATATGCCCCTAATTGTCGAAGGAGGGGTTGTGACTGATGACTAAAAAAACTCATATTATTATTGCAGTTCAGTAATTCTGTTGATTCCTCTAAATACTCAATGTAGCTGTTGACAATTAATAACACCAGTGCTGTTTTGCTTTTGTCAATCATTTTAATTTCTTCAATGAGATGCTTGCGAATTCATAACAAGTGTTATCCTCAAAGCGCAGACATTTTAACATTAAAATTGCATTAGGTCCCAAACAGAACAGTGCAATTTGGGGTTCTCCCATTTGGGTGTACATTTTGTTTGCTTTGCTTCAGGCGCTCTCAACCCAAATCCCTAAATTAATTGTAAGTCTAGCATGCTAGTTGCATTATTCAATATAATTTTGCATGCCAACACGTTTCAAGAAATATATACAAGTGTACGTTAAGTCTAAAGTGATCACAAGGACCAGTTGGAATTAGCATGATTTTAGACGTTACTAGTATAGACTCATATACATTAAAATGTATGTCCTTCTAAGGACCTCATCTTATATGAAATTGCATGACTGTGAGCACAACCCTCACCACCATTGTGCAAAATAATATCTGTTCGCAATTTGTTATTTTACTGGTGAATATTAAAGAATCCTTCTATGGCTAAATATTCTCTGTTACCTTTGAATGGAAATATAAACTCCTTTGTTTTTATGAGCTTATGACCCACTGTGTAAAAATAAGCACATTTTCAGCAGGATGAGGGTCCCAGATTCACATAAGAGAGTCCTTGACGGCTACTGTCTGTGTGCATGGCCACCACCTCCATAGAAAACCACCACGTTTTGACTACTGGTAAACCCGGTGGCTTATGGTGTAAGGACGGTGGACTGGAATGTGTATGGATGTATTTTAATGTAATATACTTTGTGATCAAAATCCGTTTCTCTAAAAATAATGTGACAATGAATAGTGTAAATGTCGGTGGATTAGCCCACAAATCCACAGTACAGAGGAGTGGCACAGGAATTTAGTCATTTTTCTAGACAGGCTGTTATATCATTTATGCACGTGGCCAATGTTGCCATGTGTTTCTTTTTTAGTAAAATGATTATCTAAACAAGAATGTATTTTCCAATAGCATTCAACTTTCAATGGGAAATGATGAACCTCACCTCTTGTCCTACTAAAAATAGTTGGCAAAATCGGCAGTGTTAACTTTCGAGTTGCACCTGCTCGCTCTCTTACACACTTGGAACAGAATTGCACTTTTAGGACCTCAACACACAAACTTTGGCGGCTACCGAGTTAAATTCTACTAGCTGGACCATGTTGCTATTCTTCATAACTGTGGGTGAAGGTAAGGATCTTCCTGCCCACTTACTACAGCCAAGAATGCAGGGCGTCAATGTCTCCATCCAGCAGATGGGAGAAGTGGGGGTCCACAGTCAGTGGGTAGAGGGACACAAGGTGTCTCATCACCATAGGGTGTAGGGAGGGTTGGTAATTGTCATAGCAAATCCCTCATGCAAAAGACAGAACACTTCACAAGGTAATGTTTTTGTTTGTCATAAGGCACAATACATACTGGGAGGTGATACATTCAGTTTAATTCCAGGTTTCTGCTACTGTTGTCCATTGTCCTTGCTATACTCATGTATTTTTACCTATATAGTTAAGTGTGATGGGAGACTTAATGACTAAATAACATACAAAAAATACTGCATGCAAATGTGCATACAGCACATTTACAACTAAGCTAATCCAACTTTATGCCATCTAATACATATGCTGGCCACAATCTAAGAGATATAAACTTTATCCCCCTTATTTAGAATTCTCACTGTCCTCAATGTCGTGGCTTTAACACTCGAGTGTCAGACAGTACCCTTAATAAGTTATATGATCTGTCCAATGATGCATTTTCTGATGCTTTTAACCAAAAAGAAATTTGTGAATTGCATTTTACAATTTTGGATTACTGGCTAGCAAATTTCTACATTCCATTTGAAATGGTGATAGCACTATCAGGTGTTTGGAAGCAGGCCAGAAGTTCAAGCATGTGCAACAGAAGCAGCCCAAGCAATGATAGTACCTCAGAATGGAGGTGCTGAAGTTATCGTAATTCTCTTCTATAAACAATTGAACATTTTACCTATTATTACATTGCTGAGCTGAAGAAATTCAGCAGATTCAATATGGTATTTTACACTGCGGCAACTTAATTAGGTCAATATATAGAGTTCATAAGAGTATCTGCATTGCAAAATAAAATATATATTCATCCACTTTTCTGAACAGTGCTTGTGATAGGAAGTAGCAAATAATCTGTATTTCACCCAAAGCCTTGGATGTGGGATTTATGGATTCAGAATGACAAATTATGAGAAAGCCGATAGTTGCTGTGGATGCAAGTTCTCTATAATTAATAATGTCATTATCTTCTGAGGTGCAGTAAAGGTTTCAGAAATTTAAACCTGAGCTCAACCCCAGGTAGCCGTTACTCAGAGGAGACTGGCATAACTTAAGAAAATGTATAAAGAATTAGGAGTACAAAAACAGTTATAGTTTACAAAAGTAGAGAATAATTTAATGAACTAAATGACACCAAAATGAAAAAAAATCCAAAAAAGTGTACCAGAGATGTGAATTTCTAAAGTTTAAAATAGAAAAGGCACCAGAAAGCCTTAAGCTCAAATATGGGTCAACTGGTCAGGGTAGAACGGAACCTAGGTGCAATTTGAGGGTGGCCACGATGGAGTGTGAATTGGATACCCCAACCAGGATCAGCATGGTCAGAGGTTTTACTGTGGGTCTTCTTCCTAGACGTCAAAATCCTTCATCATTTCAAGTGAGCATGCTGTATCCTAAGAGAGCTCCCCAACAGTGAATAGGCGTTGGACGAGTGCTAGTGAAGGTGTTGGATTAAGCGGGAAATTCTCAGAGTGGTAAAATTCAAAGTTCTGATTCCTTCAGCGTGGTGAGACAGCAGGCTGTAGCTGAAGTGGGCTCCACAAGGCCCGATAGCTCTGAATGGAATGAAATTGAATCTTCAGGTCATGGGCAATATACTTTGGTCGAGTTGACTTGGCTGATTTGTCCCGGTCCTCCAGAGGTCATTAGAGGTAAAATTGTCTAGGACTCAGATGTTTCCGTTTGTTACAAGAAGTACACGTTGACACAGCTAAGGGTTCCAGGACCTCAGGAACAGCTCTAGGGGGTGGAGGCAAGATTCATTCCACCATAAGCCATGAGTTTGGTATAGGGTATGTTCCATTGGACCTGAACAGCTGGGCTCTTTGGGAAAAGGCTTCTTGCTACCTTAACACGGGTTTAGCCAACTGAGCCTTTGATTCCACTTCTTTGTCCTGAATACAAGTTGGAGCTTAACCCCAAATCAGGTTTCCTTCAGATCTCAAACAGAAGGCGAAATCCTTATGTTCTTCCACGGGTCCCAGGTGTTCTGAAGAGGTTCCTGGGGATGCCACGTTTATGCTGGCACCAGCTTGTGGGTGGCAATGACTCCTGGCTCCTCCCAAACCAATTGAATAAATGTTTTGAAGGGTTACCATACCCACTTTATCAGCATTTGCTGTGTGCCGTACTACAACAAATCCCACAGTGTCCCACCTTAATTCAAGATGTTGAATCCCTTCTCCGCTTGTGCAAATCCTCTGTGGTTACTTCAAACCAGTTCTGGGGCTTGGTTCTACCCCACTGGGAATGGAGCCTGCCTGGATGGGGGAACAAAAAAATTGGTATATGTCCAGTTGTCAGATAACATTTCCAGTGACAGAGGAGGCCTCTTTGAGGTTATCCAAGTCTCTGGGAACTGCCCAAATGGTCATCCCACCAGAAGACCAGAAACCCCCTCACCACACACACACAGGCATTTGTCCATGCTCTGAGAACAGTTTTCACACATCATTTGGAGCTTGAGCCCTGAGTGGGCCGCAGTTAGAGGCAAAATGTCAATTAGCTTCTAGATGCTTTAAGTATAGAAAAGATAACTTTCTAAAACTACCATTACCTTTCGGTTTAGTTAAAAAATAATTCATAAGTGTATTTGATTAAAAAAATATTGCAAATAGCCAATGAATGATATTTTTAAGTTTTTCCTAGTCAAAGATAGCAATATTAAATATAATATTGCATCTCATTGTTTCTCTTTGGGACAGCTAGCCTTGCAAATGTGAAAATAGCTTTTAGCTGCCAGTCACTGTAATGGCATTTTTAATATTAGCTTTCTACATGTCCTACTTTTAAACACCATGCACTCTGCCTGATACTATAAGGCATACTTAGGAGTGACCTAATAATATTTAAAAGGGAGGTTTAGAGCTGCAAATTTTTTTTTTTAAAGGTTGAATTGCAGTTATTTAAACTTCTAAAGTCATGCCACGATTGTAGGCCTGAAAGCCATGTTTACACTGTTATTTTAGTGGGAAACATAGGTGCTGCAGCCCACAAGTGACATTTAACTTATATGCCCAGGGTTCATTTTCTACCATATACTAGGGATGTAAAGGTAATCTACATATGGTAATTTCAACATGTTTAGGGGTCAAAGCACTTGCTCTGGGGCCTGGTTAGCAGAGTGCCAGTGCACAGAGAAAAGAAAATCAACACTAGTAAAAAAAAATAGTCACTTTCCTGTACAATTGTAGAACAAATAATGACACATATAATGTTCAAGTACCTCTATACAAATATCATCTGCATGTCACCAAAAAGAATGGAACCCATTAAATGGTAACCGCAAAATGGAATCTCAAATACAATTCACTCTTACTAAAACACTACCCACACATTTATCTTAAATACATCCTTGCTGGGAGGGAAGAGGCAGTGGCGGCTCCTCTGCTAAGTTGGTGGAGAATTGCCTCACTGTTCAAAAAGTAAAATTATAATGACAATAACAAATCATTATTGTAATTTTATTTTTCCTATTGCATGCAACCTGTGTGCAGTGTGGGGCGAGACAGGACCGGCCTGGGGAGGAGTGGTTTGCACTCCCAAAATGCACATAAACTCTTTGGCTGACCCTCTTGGGCTGCCCAAACAGTTCATTGGCACTTTGTATGTTCCTGCTAGGTTGGCATACACAGCCTGGTCAGGAACATGTGGCTCCCCGTTCAAGTCTGAGCACCGATCCACAGCGCTCAGGGGAGCCTGTGTGCCGGGTGCTTCCTACTGCTGGCAGGACTGCAGAGGAAGAAGGGAGAGGATACTGGGGAGTCAGGGGGCGGCCGGCTGGCTGTTCTGAGGTAGGTTTTATTTATTAATTAACCCCACCCCCCGCTCCCCCGTATCCTACCCCTGTTCAGTAGCAGCCGCTACTGGGAAGAGGTACTGTCTTGCATAGAGAAGTGTGGCTCAGGGGTTAGAGGCAGCAGACCCGGAAGCTGAGATCGGTCCTGGACCAGGGTTCCATTCCCCGCCTCGGCGGGTCTTGGGCTAAAAATTCCACGGACTCGATAATTCTCGCCCCGGTGCCTCCTCGACTCACGGGTTCACACTCTGCGACTCTGGGCAATAGCTTGCTTAATCTCCACAACGGCCCCTCGCGGCGGGATGCCTGACTTTCACCTTGTGGATACCCTGCTATCTCACAGGGGAATACCAGGAAGGGTTCCCTAAGCAAGCGCCGGGACACCCACTGCGGGTAGCTGTGCGCTATATAAGCTCAACTACAACTACATTTACATAGCTTGGTAGAAAACACACCAAGCCCGTCTACTGATTTCCCATAGTGAGTTTCTGAATGTTAGATTTCTTACCTTAGTATGCACAACAGACATGCATTTGGACTTTGTGGACTGAAGAGAAAGACCCTAGACATACTTCATTGCTGAGAATGACTACCATTAGTTCATTGAATGTGCATGCAGAGTAGCCCTTTTTACCTGTTTCCTTCACAGGGATAGTTGCCAACTGGCCTCTCCTGTTCACATTTGACTGTCAGCCACCTGTAGCTGGGTCCTTCACACTATCCATAAGGAGCAACTATCTGAACCTTATGTATGAGTAGCAGGATGGATATAAAATGTCTGTGCAGTGGTTGACTGGGTACCCCTGAAAATTGATTTTAGAGCGCTGTGTGAGTGGTACTGTAGAAGAAGATTGGAGAGAGACTACCAGATAGCAATGTGAATTGCAGACCTTCGCCAAAGCACTCCTATGTTCCTTTGTAGTGGCCCAGACTCCTGGGTGTAGTGGGTACATTTCTTTACATGTTTTTTCTCCCTTCTCTTTCTGAAGTGCTATCCCAAAAAAGTGGCAGGTTGCTGAGTAGAGAGGCCTCCCCCTCATTTGTATGTTTTGGGTTGAGTTAACGTATCAGGGAGCTCCCAACCCTAACCCACCTACCCCCTGACACTAGTAGACTGATACAGTGGTTTGACCATTCTGAGATGAATACACAAACGTTAGGAACTCCCTCAAACCAGTCCAGATCACATCTCTGCCTGCAAGCTTGTTATAAATAGAAGATAGAAATCCCTAATCTGTGTGCCGAGATTTCTCATTGATCAGCACTAAGAGTCACAGGGTATTTAGACAAAATATTGGTAAAAGAATATCTTGAGGACAAAATATCATAATAAGAATATTGAGGACAAAAATACTGTTAAGGTAAGTTTCGATAGGTAAGCAAAGCTTTACCATGTATATCTCCACATATATGTACTCTGACGATATGCATATCTGCAAAATACATGAATGTATGTGAAGAATAGTAAATGTATACTTACTTATTTGCATTTACCTTCTTGATATTTTGGTCCTCAATATTCTTGACAAGATGTGCTGTCCACACGATATTTTTGTTTCGATATTCTGTCAGTGATCCGACACACACAGCATTGGGGATCGAGAGATACTCACTGACTGTCATCTCCCTTATAGCAGCTTCTAAAACAGGATTCTGGAAGTTCTGGAACCAGCTATGAGGAGCTGCTTTGACACCAACTTGAGGGAACAAACCCACTGACTGCTGAGAAGAGGCACTGTATTTACTCTTGCTCCAAGAACTGTTTGCCTAAGAGAAGGGTGCATTGAGAAGCTCTGCAGAAAGAACTAAATTCAGCCTATCATAGCTCACTGGAGGAACTACTCCATTGGACTATGTAATGAGACCTTTTGACCCTGGATCCACCCTTTGTGATCCAGCAGCTCCCTGAATCCATGTTGGTATATGAGCACCCAGACCCTCTTGCCCTTACTGGTCTGTAGTGGATTGTGGAAATGTTTGGCAAGACCCCCAGTCCCCCAAAGTAAGAAGGACAGTCCAGACAAAGGGAGCTTCTAAAAACTTGAGCCGCACAGAACAACAATAGCTTTTGGTGTTTGATCCTCAAGAACAGAAAGCATTTAAGAAGGTTTGGTTCCACATTGAGATCGCACCAGCAATTGCTAATCTCTACCACCCACCCGGGGTGGGCTCTTCATTTTATTTGTGTTGTATGCTTGAGTTTGGGCCTGAGGAAGATCCATGGTAGGAGTTTATCCTGTCCCTGATCACAGCAAGTGGGGTATGCCTTCTCTTATTTATTCCTAGGTAGCCTCATCTCTGTACTGAAAATGCACACCAGCGCACCGCAGCAAGAGTTGTAGATGTCAGAGACAGTATACACACTGGCTGGGTCAAACCAGAGTCTGCACAGCTTCTCCTCATGGCTTGTGCAGAAAAGCTACTACAAGCAGTGGCGTGGGGCCTACCACCCAGCCACCAGAGTAAAACATTGTGTGAAGAATGGTAGTGTTTGGAAAATGTGTCACTTTACAAAGAAGCAGTACTAGTTCAAGAACCAGTGGTTTAAATGTGAGTTCCTTGGGATATCAGAGTAATGCTGCCCGTTTATCTTCCAGAGAAAAACACTGACTGTGCCTTTAAGGTACCTTTATCCACCGGAATAGCCTGGAGCAGCGAAGATGGTTCTCCTACACACCTGTATATCCCCACTTATAACTATGTACATGAGTGTTGTCTTCTGACTTTTATGTATAATAATGAATAGTATGTTGTGATTTAAACAATGTTTCTTTATATGCAAAATCAGTAGATGAACTATGATTTATCAATGGCTGTTGCATTTTTTATTGTGTTCTGGGTTTTGTTCCATAGTACCCGTTATACTGCTAATGGGGTGTACTTCTCGAATTGTGTTGAACAGCAAGGTACAACTTATACTACAATTTGAGAACAGTGACACATTGTTACCATGGGACGTCTTAAAAAGTGCACAAAGTCACGATTTATTAAAAAAAAGTGGTGTGCTGTTATTTCACATTCAATATAAACTTAACACTGAAAAGCATAATACAAAAGTATACAATTTGAACAGCAGCACATCCTAAATATAATTCCTACTTGATATGCTTTTTTTTAACTAAAAAGTGCAATAACGCAATACATACCTCAATAACTTGGTGCAACTGAAGCAAAATGGAGGAATTAAGCAAACCCTTTCCTTATGCAAAATCTTGGTAGACAAAAACATATTTTTATCTCTACCATAAATGGACCTGATTTGCGTATTTTATTAGCGGCAGCCATTCACAAATATGTCCTTTTAGGTTCTATAGCATTTTGCGATCTTATGAGATGTGTATACTTTTTTCTAAGTGACTGTCTTTTTTTTAATTAGATGGATGTATTGGACCGACTGGGAGGAAGACGAAATAGACCACAATGTTGGAAGGATTGAAAAGGCATGGATGGATGGTTTCAACAGACAAATATTTGTGACATCAAAGATGCTCTGGCCAAATGGCCTGACGCTAGACTATGAAAGTGGCATTCTATATTGGTGTGATGCCTATTATGACCACATTGAAATGATATTTTTAAATGGATCCAACAGACAGGTAAATGGGAATTATGTTCTACAACCTTGTGGTCTTGAATTTGACATTTTTCACACTTAAGATTTTGAAAATGAGTGCCCCACAAATGAGTGCAGTAGCCATTTGGCTTTGCAGACCGCACAATGTAATTAGTTTTATTTATTTATTTATGTGCATACCTCCATTCGGCCGTATTCCGTAATTTACTATCCTCCATCATGCCCCTCCCCGCCCCACTGCCCGCAGCTCTCCCTCCAGGAGCCACTACTGAATGAATGTTTATATAGTATGAATATAAATTAAAAAGTAATCTCCTCTACGGCCTACATTATTAATGTAGATGTCGTTTTATTTCTATTTTAAGAAACTGATGGTATCACTCTGTAGCATTTTCTTACAAAAAAATCCCCTCCCCAATTGAACCTGTATTGCTTGTAATTAGCATCAACAGCAGCTATGGTTTAACAGAAAATTATAGAAAATATTGAGTTTCCACTTTGATATCAAAAACATGTATTAACAACTTCAAAATTTGATGATTGTGAAGTACAAATTAATCACACAAATATTAATATATAGTGCATACATATGGCAAATGCTTGATTGCACACACTGTCAATGTTTTACAAAATAAATATCTTTCTTAATTCATTTAAAAAAACAAGCCCCTTATAGCCTTGCTTCACACATTCACACATTCAACCATTTGTGTATTCAGACTTATCCCTAACATCATATTCACCATCATCATCATCAAAGTATCTTTATTCGGCCAAAGCCATATAAGCATAATATCAGCAATAAAACACAAAGAATGAATATTTCAACAAAGGCATAGACTCCCTCAATGGTAGATAAAGAACTCATGTGCAGTTCATAGTGCATGTATATCACAGGTTGTTAAAATTCATATTGCTTCCATAATAAGCAAGAAATGACAAAAAATTAACATTTCAGCAAAGGAATAGACTCCATCAATAGGAGATCAAGTACTCATATGCAGATCATAGTGCAGGTATACAGCAGGTTGTTAAGAATCATAATATTTCCAAATAGTACCTGCCGCTCTCAAAAAATTCAACAATGCATAATTAATATCTGGTGATCCCAGACACTGCAAAAACACAGGACCATCCTTATAGTGTCTCAGGTTTGTCGTTCGCAAAACGAGGACCAAAAAGGAAAGCCTCAGAGCTGAGTACAAGGTGCAAAAGAGTATAATGTGACTAGTGCTTTATGTAGAAACATTATCATGGGGGGAGGACATGTTGCCAACTCCCTTACAAATGAAAAGTGAATTTAGAGTGCAGTGTGCATAACCTAAAAAGAGTCAAATAATTACCGCTGCGTGGGGTTTATATTCCATTATAAGTAGAACTCCATGATCCTTATTGTTGACACTGTGGAATATTTGACAACCAATTGTTTGGCCTGAGTATTCTGTAGCTGTGAGCTCATACAGTGGTCCATGTAGTGTTGTTTAACCAGTTCTTTATATTCAGGCTTGATTTTAAGAGGTTTTTTTATAGTTCTGAGAGATCTATAGTCTCGAAAGTTTCCCTCAGAAAGGAGAGCCAGGGAATCTGGTCTGCCCTGTCAAGTGACAGACAATCAGTAATGCAAGTTCTTAAAAGCCCAGCCTCTGGGGTTTCCCAATATTTGATCCACAATAGCAGTGGTGCAAGCCCAATCGATTCCTCCAATCAATCAATCAATCAATCAATCAATCAATCAATCAATCAATACACTTGTAGAGCGCGCTACTCACCCGTGAGGGTCTCAAGGCGCTGGGGGGCGGGGGGGAAGTGCCGCTACTCCAGGTATGGCATTCCAAGTTCCTCATGGCATATGAGTGTGGCAGTACCCCCAGGATTTGACATTAAGCTATGCAAGAAACAATTTCAGCTCTTTGGAGGACCCCTTATTTGCAGTAGCCCTTTGCTAAGAGAGAATCCCGCATAACAAAATGCTTGGACCACCACAGCTCACAATATGTTTTTGAAAAATGTACCTGAAGGTCCAAGTCATTCATGTGGGTTAAGAATACATCTAAAAGGGTCTGTAGGATATTTCCTGTGCGGGCAATGAGCACCTTATCATCAGAGTATAAATAAATGGGTGTACATTTGTTTCCCATACATGACATGTCCTTTCCATTTTTCGTTAGGTGTTAGTTTATCCCATTTATGCAAAGCAAGAAATGAAAAGAAGCCAGGATACACCCTACCCTCTCCTAACACCCTGGGTGGAGTTAATATGGGGTAACATTTGCCTGAGGGGCTGTAACACGCTCTTGCTGTAAAGTTCTGATGTAAGCGCCTGATAAGGGTGAGAAGTTCTTTCTCAATGCCCATCCTGCCCACCATATCCCATAGCTTAGAGCAATTCACTGGGTACCTAACATCATATTAAAATGTTTAAAATAATCCATGTTTTCAGTGTGTTTGGTCAGTTCTTTCTGAAATGTTGGTTAAAATTCAATGGATCAAAAAAAGATTGACATGTGTTTTGGTGGCCACTTCATTTATACTATCACCTTCTTCTGGACCAAACTTCAGTGCTCTATACATTGAGCAATTAGGATTTGAGGCTCTAAGGTCTCTCTTGGTCTTCCACCTCACTAGACCCATACAGAGTTATTGGTAGGAGATATAGGGTGTGCTCTATATTTTCTAAAGTCTGGGTGATTATATAAGCATATCAAGGTTGCTTACTTCCAGAGCTGCAAATATTCTTTCATTTAGTGTTGTTATTCTGTAGTAGAGCATTTATTTCCCTAATGTTTGATCTCAATATATTTTGCATTGCTTTCTCCCTGGCAGCTTCCTCTTAATTCTGCAGCATACCATGACTTGCTTTACATTTTTTTAAAGGATAAACGCACGAGAGTCCATTGCAAAATGTCAAAATCTGGTGCTTTTAGGGTACTTGCCAGTTTTCAATTTGGTGGATTGTGAGTTTCCCAGATTATTTGATGGCAATTTTACTGGAATTTGGTTGTCTTGGTTTTACTCCTTCTAGTCAATTGTATTGCACAGTCTGTGCAGGGTAATGTGCTGAGGGCAAAGGCTGCAGATGTTCGGTAACCCTTAGCCCTTGTCACATTCACTGTCTCTCATCTTGATAATGCTAGAAGGAAATCTTGTTTGGGATTAATCTGGTGGTGGAGTCCATAATTTCAGTTCATTGCAGATGACTTGCAGTTACAGATTGAGGTTAGCTTGAATGGTACCCAATATGACAACCTGCAAGGGTGATTAGAAGAGATTTGTAAATAAATGAGCATCAGATAGTTCATCCTCAATAAGTCAATGATATTAACCATGATATTTGAAGCAGACGCCAGCCATGAAGCACTGATACAATTTATAGCTTTCCTGACTTGTTAGTCCATCATCCCAATGGGCAAGATAAAAATCAATCTTGTAATTTATCTATGTATGCCTTAATTGGTATTTATCAAGTTAATGAATTAGTGACAAGTATTTATATTTTCATCTTTCTGTTTTGGTGAAGATTGTCAACCTTATGCCTACACAATTGAAATCAGGGGCAGTGGTGACTTGAGCAAACCCAGAATTAGAATGTTGGCAACTTACTTATTTGATGAATAAACTGCTAGTTGTTACAAATGCAGATGTGAGGCTAGGACATGTAAAATTGGTTGTGTATTTGCAAAGCATTCACTTCGTCCTTGACTAAGGATCAAGATCTCTGTATGAGTTAAGGTTCTCTGCTTCATCCACTGGGAAATCTGTTGTGAACAACATGGGTATCAGGACTTAATGTTATGCCCAATGGCCCATTTTAGAGCATTGAACTCTGGTGGCAAACAGGTGGAAGTTCCAACCAGATCAGATACCACTGGCAGACATTAGAGAAAAGAAGCTTCTCTTTCCTATCCCTTAGATATTAGGATGGTCTTCCAGATGAAACTAAAGAGGAAACTCACCAGCATGTCTATCTGTTGTCCAAATATTTCTTTCAGATAGTGGATAGATTGAGATCACTGTTAGGATGGTGTGAATATTATATTTCCGATAAAACTGGCATTTTGCTGACAAAATAAAAACAATTAGTCTTGGAACATAACCTAATGAGAAAGTATTCAGAATGCCCCAAGTATTCTATTTCGTATTTTCATAGCAGCTAAGACCATGGGTTGCAATGCACTTCCTATTATACAAGTGAGAAAAAAAAGATGTCCCCCTGGTCACTTATCATGTTCTATTTATTGCAGGTAGTGTGCAGCGGGAAGGAGTTAAATCATCCATTTGGACTGTCTCATCATGAGAACTATATTTTCTGGACAGATTATATGAATGGCTCCATTTTTCAACTGGATTTGACTACAAGAAATGTAACTCTTCTAAGACGTGAAAGACCACCATTGTTTGGACTTCAAATTTATGATCCACGGAAACAACAAGGTATTGTAAACAAAGAGCAATTGATTGCCTCGGATAGAAATGTTACAATCCTTATGCTGATGCAGTTTTTTTCTCTGCTGTCTCTAAATCGTTTCTGTATTAATATCCCAAACATGTAAACTACATTGTTAAAATAAATAAAGCATGTGTAAGTCAAGATTAAATGCATTATATATATAGCTTGTGTATGTAACACTACAGCTTTGAGACAATCTGAAAATTAGGTAAAACATTTTCCACGTGGCACAAATTAATTTTTTACAACTGCGTGTTCTTGTACCTGTTTTTGCACTAGAAATCCCAATAATGTCCTTATCACAAAAGCATTACCTACCATGTTATATCTCATGCCATAAGATGAACAAACATATGCACTTTATCGATCGTCTCATTACCCACTGAATTGCTCAACAGGGGAGCCATTTCAAGTGTCGGAAAGGTCACAGAGGACATGGCTACTTACCTTTGTATTTGCACACTAATTACAAATAGATGCTTTCCTCTCTAACAGAACTTAAATTGTATATCAAGCACTCTGTACCCCCTGGTATAGAGCAAGCCCTGGTGGACAGCCAGCCTTCGACATTTTTAGACAAGCTTATACACTTGACAGACAGTGTTGCATTTTATAAGGCTAATTGGAAGCAAGAAGGGGACGCGGGTGTTTTTGTTCATGTAGCCAATATCAATATAATTATCTGTTTCTTGTAAGATTTTCGATTGGGAAAGACCGAGTGGATATATGACTCATTTATATTTTTCTTTGTTTTACATAGGAAACAAGAACGAGTTATTCTACTTATTTCATAAAGTAAATGCATGCTTTGGTGGGGGAGCATAAAAGAATGAAATGAAAATATATATTTAATATGTTCATATATATGGCTTTCGAAGTCTGAAAGTGGAGAGATAATCCTTTTTAACATCTAGAGGAATGTAGAGTAAGATGTCAAGTGGCATACCGAAATAAAGGACAAATGGTGCAGCAACATGATATAATATTCAGAGCACATGCTACTTCATGTATAAACTGAAGAGGATGAAAGGTTGAGCTGATCTTACCATGATTTAAACTGGAGACTTTTAGGTCGCACGTGATGCAAGCAGAATATGCTTAGATTGTAGACTCATCCTGTAGGCATTGATGTAAATGATGGTCATATAATTGAATAAGTGATGATATGATAAACGTCATTTTTTGGTGTACAATAATCCATGAGTTCAATAACTACCATGCAATGCTTTTCCCTGGGCATATGGTGGAAGTGACTATTCTTTTTTTAAAAACAGTGGGCCTGTGTTTTTGGTAAAAGACTCTATTAAAGTCCAGAGTCCTAGACTGGAAAATACCAATGTCTGCACAGAACCTCCTTACATTCAGGTCTTAAAACTAATAGCCACTCTTGAACATGTGGAAAAACTTATATAGTAAACACCATCCCAAGTGAAAATGATATATTTTGATTCAAGATAGACATCTATTTATAAACAGGTAAAACAGGTAAGCACACCAGCAAAATGAAAGTGGTAACAAAATTTATTAAAATACCTCCCACTAGGGGTTACACTCTAGAATAAAACAATAAAAACCATAAAAAGGTCAAAGTACAAAGGGTCGACGCTGCGTTTCGGTGTGAGTTTCAGATATTTATACCTTCTTCAGGACACTTTGACAGTTTCTTAAATAATCTGTTGGTGTTCTCTTTTGTACATTGAGAGAGACTTCCAAATTCAATAGGGGTCGTCAGTGCCTTCACTTTTGCTCAATGGCTGATATCAGTATGACGCGGAACACGGAGGAGCAGGGAGGCCGACTTACATGATACCGGTTTTATCAAAAACCAAGGAATACAGCGCTAAATGGGAAAAAAAGCTGTTTGACCAAAAAGACAAAAAAGGCGTGATACAACCGTCTAAATTCACTCTGAGAGATCCGGTGGCTCCTCCGGGGTTCTTTACTGTGCACCTTTACTGATATCAGCCATTGAGCAAAAGTGAAGGCACTGACGACCCCTATTGAATTTGGAAGTCTCTCTCAATGTACAAAAGAGAACACCAACAGATTATTTAAGAAACTGTCAAAGTGTCCTGAAGAAGGTGTAAATATCTGAAACTCACACCGAAACGCAGCGTCGACCCTTTGTACTTTGACCTTTTTATGGTTTTTATTGTTTTATTCTAGAGTGTAACCCCTAGTGGGAGGTATTTTAATAAATTTTGTTACCACTTTCATTTTGCTGGTGTGCTTACCTGTTTTACCTGTTTATAAATAGATGTCTATCTTGAATCAAAATATATCATTTTCACTTGGGATGGTGTTTACTATATAAGTTTTTCCACATGTTCAAGAGTGGCTATTAGTTTTAAGACCTGAATGTAAGGAGGTTCTGTGCAGACATTGGTATTTTCCAGTCTAGGACTCTGGACTTTAATAGAGTCTTTTACCAAAAACACAGGCCCACTGTTTTTAAATGTAGTACAATCCCCCAACCTGTGTGCAAGTAAACCAGGGGAACCTTCCGCTTAATTTTTGATGGAAGTGACTATTCTACATAGGATGTACCTGAGGAGAGGACAGTAATTACTGGTTAATTTGTACGGTAGACCGAGACATGAGGGTGTGTGATAACATTAATGACTCTATTATGATAGCCTGGGCCATTAAGCCATTCACTTGCATAAAATGTGGTAATTGGAAAAATATGTCAATGGTTGACATTTATTGGGATACATGAGAACATGATGGCAGAACCTACCACAGGATATGGTTGCAGGGCACGCCATTAACATGAATGGCATATGATGGGGTAAAAGACACATAATGTCAATGGCTGACATGCGATTTGGTATCTGGTGACCTGCAGGCCAATGTTAAGTATGCTGTGGTATCTGTCCATTTAATGATAATAACTGGACTGTCACATATTTATTTATTACATATAATTCGGCACTCAAGAAAACAGTAATTGCTTTTTTCGAAAATGATCAAATTATATTTATTTCACAAAATAAGCACACATGATAGAAAGTCTGGGATTTGGGAAGTAAATAACTGTATTTTTAAAAAAATATTTAACGGTCAAGATATTTGTGGTGACACAGTTAATACATTTGCTGAAAATAGCCTTCGTATATTTTGAAACTACTTTATCTACAGAAAACTGGGAGCTGAGGCTCTGAACAAGAAATCGTTTATTTATGAAATATAACATCTGATATTTCAGACAAATTATTGTATTTATTTTTGAAAATGTTAAAATGATGTAAAAGCAAAAAATAGGTTCAGAGACTTAAAGTGACATCTGGTTTTTGGTGACCGAAATGGCTTATTTCCTGAAAAAGAACATTTGATATTTGGGGTCAAATGAGTTTCATTATTGGAAATTACTGCTTGACATTTTGGAAAATATTATTACAAGGCAATATCTGAGCGATGGTTAATTCTGATCTGGAGGCACCGTTTGCTAATGCACTGGTATCTAGTCCATAGGCGCTGAGGAAACTCATAATAGCTAATGGGATAATAGTGTTTCAGATTTGTGTAATGTAATCTATGTGACCGTGGCCTGAAGCTGTTCACAGTTCTATAATCTGAGCATCTCTCGTTCTTCGTTAAAATGCCACAGGGGCACAAACATGGGATGATTCTCTGTTTCCTAAAGGCATTAGATTCTAAGATATATTTGACCTTTATTGTCCTGTCTTTTCCCTCTTATATGGCTTATAATCTATTAGCAATATACTAGCGAGGAAAATTAAAAGAAGGGGAAGCTAGAGTAATGGCGAGGAGTATTATCAAAGCCAGTAGGTTTCACCTGCGAGAGAGCTATTGAAGGTACCCATTGTTTTTAGATATGTTGTGCAGCAGTGTGGCTGTCGTGCAGCAAGTCTGAAATGTAAAAAGAAAATCCTCTCTGCCTTATATGCTTATTCTATTGCGGTTGGGGTGGGAGGCAACAGGATTGGGGATGTATTGGAGGGCAAGAGAGATGTAAAGTGAGTGTAACAAGCACAATAATATCATAACAATAGCATCATATCAGAGTTTGTTTATTTCGGGGTGGCACCGAGAGGCAATTGAGAGCGAAGAGTTAGATAGGAACATACAAGGAAGAGGGGAGAATAGGGGAAAACAGAGTGCGGGTAGAACTAGGAGCAAGCATACAGATAATGGAGAGAGGGAGCAGATGGGGCAACCAGATGGACAGAGGAGGGTCAATAGGCAGGAGGAAAACAGAGCGATGCAAGTACACGAGGGATACAGCAGAAAAAGACTCACTCTCTAAGAGTAGGGGAAAGACACAAGTAATGTGTACATGCTACAGAGGAGGGACAAACACATTAAGAGTGAGGAAGCCTAGGGCATCTAACCATTAAGAAGCAAGGAAATAACAATAACAATGAGACTAGCTAACAGTGAGGCCTCTGAGAGCTAGCAATACGGCTCAAAGAGCCTCTAGGTGAGACCTACAAATGGAAACGTAAAGTATCTCCTTTAAAAGGAAAGGGCTCTTTTGAGGTGGGAGCTGAAGCAATAGCTCAGGCATGTTCTTTTCTTGCACCCATGATCTTTCAACTATGGTGCAAGCAGTACTATGTGGCCTCAGAGATATGTTAGAATTTACCAGAGTGAATCTGAGGCACATTTAGCATTGGGTCTTGTAACTAGCTCAAGAATTGTGAGTGTTCTCCTCTAGTGTAAGTGACACCGTGTAGCAACACACATACCTTATCACTAGGCATTGTCACTCAGCTGTGGCCATTCACCAGTCTTTTGCCACCCTCTTCCATAAATCCTCAGGGTGGGCAAACAGAGAAAGGAGCCTGACCCCCAAACACTTCAAATGGAGTAAAGCCCCATCGTAAAGTCTGGAAAGAGACAGCTTCAGCTACTTAAGGAAGCGAGGAAGCTGTTCAATGCAGGTATAGAAGCAAATGGATCCGCCTGCATTACATCTAATCTCAGGGATATGGTATCCCTCATTTCAAGCCTTGTGGGAATGTTTCGAAGCTCCTCCCCTTGCCCGAGATATCCATCTATGTTGAGACTCACCAGTTCTCCATCACTCAGAATACAACAGTGAATTACTTCGCATTGCCTGAATTCTGAAATGGCTATTATAACAAAAGTGTTATTACTATGCAAAAGAAGGGGAAATATAAGCTGGGTTTATTCTGTTGTGCCAATAAAGAAATTATTTATTGCTCTCAGTGGTACTCTAGTGTCCGCGCTTCGTCTATCCAGTTGACGCAATGATGTCTGTCTTACGAGACTGAATCAATGTTAAAGTCATTGCCTCACTTCCTGCTGTGCCAATCCGGTGCCCGCATTAATGAAATACGGTGGGTGGCCTGGCATGGCCTTTCTAGAAGCCAAGCTGGGGGATTGAATGTTTGAGAGATGACCCTTCGCCTTAAAGTGCAGGTAACATGCACCATTATTTCAAATTCTTGGGACTTGACATATTGAAATCAGTGGGTGGAAACAGCAAGAACATAGGTGCACTTGTACAGATGACTGTTTTAAACAGTTCAATAGAAGGTGTCTGGGTCCGACTACTCAATGATGCTCCTGTAGGATAGGATTGAGGTGAATTGGCAGAGCATCTATGGGACACTCCAGGGTATAGGCGTTCTTTGGATTAGGTGGTGCAGCGAGATGTTTTGCCACAGCTTTCAATCCCACCCTGCAGTGGGATGTTTTGGGTTTGAGCTACACGGCAATACTGTCTTTGACATTCAGTTATGGAACAGCTGGGGCTCTGGTCCATGGAGTGAGGTACTTTGGAGGAGTTTTATCTAATCCCTAGCATTTTTTTGCAAGTCACTCTGGGTAATGCAATGAGATATATTGACAGAGCTGTGCTTTGGTCCCCTCTCTTGGATATGCAGTGCTTTGCGTGTGGCAGTGCTGCGCTTACATACTGGTTACTGCCTGTCACTATGAGGTGCAGTGGCAAAGCTAAATTTAGCACTCCCACTCTTATATACTGGTTTCTGTGGTCAACATGAGTTGCTTTGGCTGTGTTGTATGTAGCACCACTGCTCTTGCGTACTTGTTGCTATGGGTCTCCATGAGGTGATTTGGCAGAGCTCTGTGTTGGGTCCCTGGTACAGAGGTGCCACTTCTCACCATTAGAGGAATGTGGGCACCCTGATGTGGATGGCTGGGGCTGTGGTGTAAACCAGAAAGCTAAAGTGGGGGTGCCAAAAACAGTTCTGCAAAACCAGTGCATAGTGACGCAGCTGCTTGGTTAATACAATATCTGCTTTGGAACTAGGCTTCCAGACGACAAATAAAGTGTCAGATGGGAGTTCTGGAATCCATCCTACCCAGGGTGGTGACAGCACCATGCACCTATTGGCTCTGCTGTCACCTATGATGACCTCAGTAGCATGGGGAATACAGTACATGTTTAGTGAGTCATTGCTGCTTTGTGCCATAACCAATATTTAACCCTCAAGGTGTCTCAAAGACAGGTGTGCCACTCAAGGAGTCATTATGTTGCCATACAGATATGAGGCAGATACGGCTACTAACTTGATGATATCACAATGTGTGCAATGGTGGAAGCAGGACTCCTGGGTTCAAACCAGACCCAAAATTCTAAATGCCCCTTTCCTGGCATTGCCTGACTCTGGACACCAAGTTCTCCAGAGTCCCATGGGCCTTACATTGCCCTGAGTGGGTCAATGTCTTAGTTTTGAAATGCATTTGCATTTAGAGGCAGGAATGGGAGGTCACCTGGAGGGAGGGAGATGGGAGTCAACATAGGCAACACAATGGGAGAGAGGAAGGGTCAGGGGCAACCCGTACAATGGAAGGGGAAAAGTCTGGGAAAAAGCACACATACAACAGAAGGTGGTAGTAAGGGGCAGGTGTAAGTTGGCTACAATAGATGGTGGAAGGGAGGGTTGAGGCAAGTAGGTGACTACCAGAGGGTTAGAGGATGGAAAGAACATGGGAGGGGCAAGTACATGAGGGGGGCTGCTCAAAATGACAAATAGATAAATAGCACCTAAATAATTAGAAAGTGGGAGGACACAAGTAATGCGTCCATGCTCCAGTGGAGGGACAAACACACGAAGTGGAAGAAAGCCTATTGCAGCTGATCATTAGGAAGCAAGGAAATGAGAGTGAGTGTCAACAAAGGCAACCAATGTTAAGTACTGGGTGGCTACTAAGCTGACCGTAAGCTAACAATACATCTAGAAGAGACAGTGCAAGCAATGTTGAGGTGAGGCCTAAAATATATAAATTAGCAGTTATAGGGGTAGATGCATCAAGATTCCATTTTGCGATTTCTAAATAGCGATTTTTAAGGAATCGCTATTTAGAAATCGCAAAATGGAATGTATGTAAAAATCGCTATTTTTTTGCGATTTCTTAGTCTTCCTTATTTGCGATTTCGCAATTTGCGAATTCGCAATTAAGGAATAATTTCCCATGCATTCCTATGGGCCAGGAGGCCCATAGGAATGATTGTGAAATATTTCTTATTTTGCGAATCGCAATTTGCGAATTCGCAAATTGAGAATAATTTCGAGGGTGCAGGGGTGTCTCAAAGACACCCTGCTGCACCCCTGAAATTTACATGTATGTGCATATGGCGCACATACATGCCCTATGGGCATGTATGTGCGTCACATGCCACCTTCACAAATGCCAAACAGGGCATTTTTAAATGAAATCGCAAATTACCACCAACTACAAGTTGGTGGTAATTTGCGATTTCTTAACACAAATTCGCAATTTCTAAAACCCACATACATCACATTTAAGGAATTGCAAAATTTGCGATTCCTTAAATGCTTAAGCAAAATAAGGAATCGCAAATTTTTGCGATTCCTTATTTTGCAATTTTGTGATACATCTCAAAAAATGCAAAAAAGCCTTTTGCGATTCGCAAAGGCCGAAATTCGCAGAATCTCGGCCTTTGCGAATCGCAAAAGGCTTGATACATCTACCCCACAGTTGCATAAACCGTTCACTTTAATTCTTTGTGCACACTTTTCACGTTCTCTTTTGCACTCATTGTCAGGCTGGTTTTCATTATATGAAAAAAATTACAAAATCACAAAATAAAACTATCTGATACCAAACGTTTGTTTATATCAGCAAAAGGTACTGTATAATGCAAATGTACAATATGATAACATGTATCTCTAAATGGCCTTGTGGAAAGCTTTCAAACACTCCTGTCAAAGAATTATCTTGCTGTGCAGAAATATTCAATTATTGGCATGGGGATATTTGTTGGAAGTATTATGCCGTAGCATTCATCAGTTTTTATTTTTTCCATGGAAAGAAGTACACACTATCCCCGTGACACCCATTCGGGGCAGATGGACATGCTCAGATCAATGGCATGCAATTCAAAAGTCAGACACAGCTAGCTCGCCCTATCTCAAGAGTTTAAAAGTTCACCAGACAACACATTGGTGGATACCAGGGGGAAAAGTACAAAGGTATTTTCTCCTCAATGTGAATAATCACATGTTCATGAAATATTAATTAACACACTGATGAATACCCGAGTCAAAAACTAGTAATTCTGCGATGTTTCCAAAATCCTTTGAATAGAAAAGAATAAATAGGGTTACAGGTCGATTTGTTTAAATTGATTCAGGTAATTACTCTGGGCCATAATCCAACACTTTCGTCTCTTTTTCCACTGTTCCATATGTGAAAGGAACCAGCCATACCCAAATCTGCCTTGGCCCTTACACAACAGATGCTGCAGCAGCTCCTGCATTGCTGGGGCCCCCAAAGAAATCTTATTTTGGAGGGTGCCCCCTCAGCCTTTAAGCCATACTATTGCATGCCGACAGCATTTGTTAAATTGTATGGACTATGAAACTGTAAAATGCTCTGAAAATCCACCCAGCTTTCCAGAGTAGAAAGAAACATAATTATAAAACTATTAAGTAAATATTGCTGGCGGAGTGAACGCCATGGAAAGTGCATGTCAGGAGTGTAACACAGGCCCCTGAGGCGCAGTGGAGCCTTTACCCCTTTACGGGAGCCCTCAAACCTTCGGGGGCCCCATTGCGCCCAAGACCAATTAATTTCTGTCCAGTCTGGGAGACTCCAGGACCCCACATCAGATTCTCCATGGGAATCCTTCTTCAACAGAAACAGCCCATCATAAACTGCCAGGTCAGATCACCTCTGAACTGATTTTGGCCTATTTGGGTGTTGCCAGTAGGTGTGGGAGTCCTCTGGCATAGTGTGCACAAGAGAACTGTCAGGGCACTGAGGAAAAGAACATGCAATGGGTGGATTGCATGAATTAATCTCAGCTACTGGCAATAAAGTAGAATTGAAATTCAGTCAATCATTTTTTTTGCACAACATACCAACGGTAAAAGGAACCAGCCATATGCAAATCAGCCTTTGTTCTACTTTAATTGAGAGGTACAGTCTAGTCTGAACTTCCAGGCCAAAATCCTCAGAAGCGTAAACAGATTAACTTGTGAAACACCTGAGTAAAAAAAAAGTACCATTGTCACGTCATTCTCCGTTAAATACCATAGTATTTGGAATTTGCAAACCACTCAAGTTAAGAAGGTCATATTCCTGTTCATGTGAAAAATCACAAAAAAACATGCTAATTGGCAAACACTTGAGAATCTAAAAATTGTCTAAAAATTCCAACTGGAACTACAAGCACTCATTCCCTTTACCACTACTGTCATAAAGCCTCCTTTAAATCAGCTGTCTCCTTCTCCTTATAACACACTGATCGAACACCACTCAGAATATACATATATCTTGGCTTTTTCAGTGGGTTCATTCCCAGACTATTGCTTTTTGTCCTCCTATTTTTGTCGGTTTTTGGACTCTGGGCACTTTACCACTGCTAATCAGTGCTAAAGTTCATATGCTCTCTGTGTAAATTGTTATTATGGATTGGTGAATCCATGATTGGCATATTTGATTTACTCAGTCACTAGTAAAGTGCACTGAGTGAGCCAGGGCTTCTAAATCAAATGTAACTAGTGGGCCTGAAGCATTAATTGGGCCACCCACATGAGTAGCCCTGAAAAGGTATCTCAGACCTGCCACTGCAGTGTCTGTCTGAAGTTTTGTACTGCCATGTCGAGCTAGCAAGTGCATCCACTTGCCAGGCAGTAGCCATTCCTTTTTTTACATGTAAGACAGGCCCAAGGTACCCCCATGTGCAGGGCGCAGTGTATATGAAAGGTAGGGCATGTACTGGTGTGTGACATGTCCTGATAGTGAAATACTGCCAATTTCGTTTTTCACTATTGAAAGGCTATATGTCCCATAGGATAGCATCGGAGATACTTTGTACCATCTTACAAGTATTACTTCCCATTGGGACAAGATGAAAGAATAAAGTTTAGGCTCTCTGAATTTAAGAACACATCTTTTAGTAAAGATGTTTTTTTTTAATTGTGTGTTTAAAATGCCTCTTTTAGAAAGTAGGCATGTTCTTGTTTAACCATTCTGTGAGCCTCTGCCTGTTTGTGGATTGACTGTCTGGTTTTGAATTAATTAACAGGGACTGTGGATGTACATTCACTGTAGACAGCCACTGGGGGGGTGGGGGGGTGAGGTGTGCTTGGCCCTTCCTGTATGATTCAGAGCAGAGCTGAATAGACCTAGGGTGCATTCAGAGTAGTGGGAGGAGTTTTCCTTGCACCTGAATAGGGTGTGTCTTCCTTGCACAATGCTGTCTCCACCCCCTGTGGTCATTCTGCACTGGTGAGGACAGAACTGGTTCGACTGGTCTCATAGACCTTTGCACAAAGAAGAACAATGACAAAATGGGGTATAAGTAGTGGCCCTTAAACCCCAGACCTTTTGCCAAGGAGAAGAGCTGGAGAGCTGTGAGGAGCAGTACGGCTCCTTTTACTTTGTGCTATGTGTGGATGGCCTGCAGTTGCTGTTCCTACCAAGGAAAGGACAAAGACAGAAACGTTGCTGTGAACCTGCTTGAAGAAGACTCTCCTAGGGCTTGTGTTGGCTGGCCTCCTGTTCTGAAGTCTCTGGGACACAAAGACGTCACCCCCATCTCCCCTGAACTCTATTACTGAGAGTTCTGACCTGCTAGGATGTGCCTATTACAGGTTTGGGCCTCTGGAGGTTGTTCATGCTGTTTGGAGCTGGAAGCAAATGGAAAGAAGCAAGAAAACCTGGTTTCTGATTCCATCAGTGACGTCACTGAGACAACGCGACCTCCACCAATGCCTGGGGTACCGCTCATGATTTTCACGACGCACCACCTGGCCTGCACCGCAGCTCTGAAGCGAATCGGTGACTACCTACGCCTGCTCGCACCGACTTTGTCACCACCAGCACCTGTATCCAGTTATTGCGGTGCTGATAACCACCGAGGGTGACTCCACGATCTTGATGACTTCGTATCGCTTCATTGGAACCGACACTTCACCAACGACGCAACTGACTTCCCCAGTCCTGGATTCAACACATTGCCTCTTCGCAGACACAATGCCTCACCTCCCCCGTGGCAGCCAGGGAGCCGGCCTCGACGTCGCCACCGACGCCTCACCTCCACAACACCGTGCATCATCATAAACTTTATTATCCAAAGGTACTGTTTGTTTGGGGGTCTGTGTTACTCCATGCGGTGGGCGCGGTACTTTGGATTATTGTTGTCACAAAGTTGTAATAGCCCCAGGTGGAGCTAGTAGCTAGTAGTTTCTACTATCGTACTTTTTGCAATTACTGTTTTTACATGCTGTTTTAATAGTTGTATGTTAAATTTTTGTCGTTTTTGTCACTGTATTACTGTGTGTTTTGAGCACAGATACTTTACATATTGCCTTTGGGAAAAGCCTGTCTGCTCATGCTAGCTACCAAGGGGCTGAGCAGGAGTTATCTAGAGTGTGTATCCCGCTTACCGTGACTAGAAGCAAGGGTCCCTACTTGAACCAAGGTACCTACCTCTGCCCAATAGAGACCCCCATCTCTAACATATTGTATTCTGTATAACTTCAAATATATGTTCCATTTATTAAGATAAATATTGTGCTCCTCAATCTCTGATTTACATGAGTTCAAATACATTTAAAAATTTCAATCTTTAACCAGCTTGGCACCATGATCAAAAACATGCCATTCTTTTGTAATATCAAAGTAATCTTCACACAAAGTGTATGCGCTTCAGTGATGTTCAATATATTTAGCATTATGGGACAGATGTACAAAGTATTTTGGTGCTCACAAGAGTTTGCAACCACCAAAATTATTTAACTAATCCCATTTTAGGAGTTGGAAAAGTATTTCTGACTACGAAAATGGGATTGCAAATGAATACTGATTTATTATCCGGAAAAAGCATCTTTAGTCATTGCTTTCAAATTCTGATTAGATATTTTCTTTGCCAATATTTTGCAGAAATCTAGTTACAATACAATTAAGTCACTGGCACCTCAACCTATTCATAAAAGGTGACCCCTTGCCTTTGTGGATATAAAATAAAATGATTAGGGGCGAGGCAGGGGTCCAGGGAACCACTGTCTACTTTCCAAGAAAACCTTAAAAAACGCTCTTTTTATTGTAATGAAGTCTTTATTTATTTATTGCAATTTTATATAGCGCGAACATTACCCGAAGGTGTCAGAGCCCTTTACAAAAGAACCAGTTGGTTTACATAAGGACTTTGGATTACATGAGTTACATAAGAGATACAAACAGAAAAAATTGCAAATGTACAAGCCACTCAAGGAAGAGATGCAAACAGATAAACTCTAAATCACTGGGAATGGTAGTAAGTACAAAGGTCTACTACTTATACTCGTGGTTAGAGTTATATATATACATATTGAAAATTCACTCAGGATTACATTTTACCAGCGATTAGGCTTGGACAATTATAACTTACATATTTACAGAGCAGGAAATTCTTGCCAAGGTTTAGCCAGGTGTTCAGGTAGTGTTGCACTCAAGGGTGGTGGTCTTGGGTCTGGAGGGATCTCCGAGTTGGATATGTCCATAGGGGTAGAAGGCAGGATGGTGGTGGGGGGAAGCAGCATGCTGGAGGTCAGGTGCAATACCCAGGGCACTTTCCTTGGACTCGTTCTCCGCACGCAGTATTTAGCTGAGAATTGGAG
Organism: Lissotriton helveticus; assembly: GCF_964261635.1. Taxonomy (NCBI): domain Eukaryota; kingdom Metazoa; phylum Chordata; class Amphibia; order Caudata; family Salamandridae; genus Lissotriton; species Lissotriton helveticus. The sequence continues at coordinate 1,691,278,130 of NC_136061.1, read as the reverse complement.
CGCAGCCGCCATGGCAGGGTCAGGCACAATGGTCAGGCAGTTCATCGCTAGCTCGTGGCAGCACACTTAAGTCCCAAATTCACTAAAACGTTAACAGACTGTGGCAAAGCTAGCGTTTCCAAAACTGGGCCCCACTAAGTAATGATAATGAAAAATGGATAAGTTCACCACCCTAAGATCTCCGGTTCCAGGCCTCAATCCGTCCAATAACACCTTACTGTCTGGGGTGCACCAGCTATACACCAGAGGTCACCGTGCCGGTCCCCCCGACTTCTCCTCTTCCCCCATGGCCCTTCATAACTCGACCATAGTGTCCTCGCAGGTCTCAGGCCTTGCGGCACGCTCCAGGGCCATAGTTCACTTTTGAGGCGTCATTTTGAGGGTGCTCGACCTCCTGCGGCTCCCGTGGCAGAGCTAGTCCCTGTCGTTCTTGTGGGTGCTTGCGGTGTCCGATGCAGCCCTGCTTCATCAGTAGAGTTACCGGGCCAGTTTCAGCCAGCTCCCTGGTCCCGGCTGCCAGCATTCACGTTGATAGACTCTGGCCGGTGCCCGAGTCTATCAACAGTACCCGTTTCCTTAAAGTTAAAACAGACTGTATTAAAAAAAATATTTAAAAAGTGATCACAAGCATAGTGCTCTGCTAACAGGAGCAGGCCACCATCCTTGGCATGCCCACCAATCTTAGTAAGTCGCAATTTGCATCCTTCCTTAGGAATATTGATGAGGTAAGTGGTGTGGCGCCGCGGCCAGGGCGACTGACTCCGGAATCTGGGGATCACGGTTCGATCCCCGGCACCGGCGGCAGAATAGCCCAGCACCATGTGACTCTGGGCAATAGCTTGCTTAATCTTCCCGATGGCCCCCAGCGCCTAGAGACCCTTACAGGTGATTGTGCGCTTTACAAATGTGGATTATTAAGCCACACTGAAACCCATGATGGTTCAGAATTTTCTGAATTGTACTATTAGTACATAGGTCTAGTTACAAAATTTCTGATTGGTTAATAATATACTGGTTACAATTAGCAAACAGTATTTTGAATACATCTGGCCCCATATTCTATAGGCGATATTATGTGCTCTGTGTTTATACCTTACTACAATTGATTTATGTGTCCAGCGTTTGGATGCTCTTCATTGCTACTAAGTGCCCTCCCCACCAAAATAGTTGTCTGCATGCCCACACAATTTAAATGCAGACTACTTATAGGTTTAATCATGGCGGAGACTTCCCTGTCTCTGACGTGATTAAACCCCTTAGGTGGCACCATGTAGTAAGGGCCATCCGAAGCAGACCTTTATTTCTACCCGCCTGTTTTAGATGGGTGGAATTAGAGGTCTATTTGCACTGCCAACCACTGCCAGAAAATCTCTGGTGGTAAGGGGCAGTGAAAACTGGCAAATGCTCCCCTCGCTAAGGAAGAGGACTCGATTGGAGAGGGGAATATTTAGTTTTTGATAAAAAAAAGTGGTGTGAGGCACCGTCAACTTGACGGTGCCCTGCACCAAGCTGCAAAAAGCATTGAAATGAGTCGCCATGATGGCAGTTCCTGCCAATGCTTTGGAAATTACCTCAAGCTAGTCAGTTATTTCTAAATTAGGTGGGGGGGGCAACTCCGTCAGGGCGACAGACTAATTTACCCAATCGACCTTATCAGAGAAACAGGCCACCCACCAAAATATAAGTGGGGCCCTTAATACATTTTAAAAAAAGCTCTTGACACATTTTACCTCAAGTTAACCATCGATAAATGAAGAGAGGTTGTTGCATAGCCACTCACATAATTTACATCTGACAAATGCAAATTCCTGACATTAGTTATCCACGTTTGAGGCCCTGTATCCATACCAGTTGATTAGAATGTAGATGTTGCGATATGTTGTTAGAAATAGAAGACAGATCAATTGCCAAATTAATCTACATGGTGAACTTTAACATTTCAGAAAAGTGAGTGATGTTAACGTCAGTAAGCACTTGTTTGCAGTTATAGACGTGAAGGAATCTAGAGGTTTTTTAACTGCGCTCATTCTAACCATCACAATTCCACAAACTACTAATTTTCCTCAGATATATATAGAGAAGGTGAATATAATTCTATTTTACACCAAGACATCAAAATATATTCAGTCATGACTTGGTCTCATCTCGTTTCAGTAATTCAACTATTCTTTTTAATAGTGCTACCACTATCACTAGATAATGCAATATCTTGGGTTTATCACTTCACAAAATAATAGGGTACACTTTATAACCTTGTTGGCCCTGCGCTTCAAAATTGAGTGTTGCTGTTGAGGACTTTTATAATGTATGTTGAAAAGCTGCAACATTTTGTGTTGCATGATGTTATGCAAGTACACCCCTAAAACTTAAGTAAATATAGCTCCATGTCCCCATTATCTCTGACACAAAAAGGCAATGACTCTAAAGCATAGGAAGTATTCCATCTACATGTGGTGATCATTTTTCCTGCCCTGGTAGGCCATGCCTTGCAAAGAGCTCCTGGGCTAGAAGAATGCATGTAACAATGGCCACCTTAAATGTGGTGGGACTTCTGATCTACTGATGGGATGGTCCTGTAGCAAGCTTTCCCCCTGACTAGAGGTTCTTGATAGTGAAGCCATCTGAGAACCTTCTGCCAGGCAGCTTTTGCTACTCCCACCTATATATTAGTTATTGGAATCATGGATGTAATGGGACTGGAATCCAACTGATTTATTGTTAGACCACTGTCTCACGAAACCCTCAGCATTATACATTCTCATTTCAGTACCAGTTGCAAAACATATTTTTAGGTTTAACTTACTATGGAAATAGCCCTCATCATCTAGATAATTATTTTCAAGAATCATCTTTCAGTGTTCATTGCACTGAAATCTAATTAGTTTCACATAATAAATATCAGCTTGGGACACACAGCTCTGTCCCACCTTTGTTATCCAAGAATGATTTCTCCATGTGGATTGTACTCCTCATAAATTCGTGTTCATGTGAAGAAGCTGAGGCCGCCTCCGTTTTACTTTGTGTAATCTGTTTTAAAGGTATTAAAAATATGTATATGTTTCTCTGTGATTCAATGGAGTTTAACCGAATTGCGAATTGGTTTTGTGCCCTTTCCACATAGTTTGCTCATTACCTGCTGTATAGTTGTAAAATTAGCTTCGGGGTATACATAATAATTGTGAAATATTCCTCTCTACTACATTTTAGTGGATGGCTTTTCTACTCATTAACCTCCTCTTGAGAATGTTAGAAGTTCATTGCACAATCATGGCCACCAGCTGAATGTAAATGCAAGGGAAGAAAGGGAGGGAGATTAAAAGACGGTAATACCAAACAAAATATTGCAATAAGACTATCAGCAACTGTTAAACAAATGTCAGCTTTTTTCCCAACCACCCTTGTCTTTTTCTTTTCTTTGTTCCACATGTCCACAGGCGTCAGGTTGCATTCAAATATGCAAAGTTTGCCCTTCCTTCTAAGCATCTTAAAGCCACCTTACAAGAATCCTGCAAATCCCAATTTAGGTGCAAAACGTGCTGCACCAGAATCAGAATTATAACACAATGTCTAATGCCACCCTCTGCTTGCAGGTGTTTGCCAGTATATGTCTTCCAGGCAGTACATACTCCAGCTTAGTGCACTTCACAAATCATGTATATTTTACATATTGTCCTCCTTAACTAGGCCTGAAACACTAATTAATGCAGTACCGGTGAAGCTGTTAAATACCAGGAATGAACAACATGTAGCTAATATTTTCGTGCATTATATACATAATTTTTGCAGAATTGTGTGTAATACGTGCCAACATCTTGAGTATCTTTTCATTGCAGAGGTATACCTCACACAAAAAAGTCAGATGAGATAGCAACAGAATATTTCAAGGACTTTCTACACAAACCAGACTCCTCCAGGCAAAAGGCTTTTTCAAAATGTTGAGAAATGCGAATTGGTGTGTTTTTTTTTTACATTTTGTGTGGGGCGAATTTTGGAAATTCTGAAAGATTACACCAGTGTTACAGCCATTCTCACAAGGTTGCTAAATGCCACACTCGGCGGTATTGCAAATTGCTGATGGCCCCATTAGTATGCGCTAAAATGACGGTCTCAATAATTATGGTCTAGGTTTTTATTCCATACAGGTTTATATTTTATATTTGCTACTATATTGATTAATAACCCTTATTGGTTCTTCTGGTATTTACACCTTCAGCACAGTGAGCAGCCTTAAACATGCCTGACACAGCCGTTAAGTTGTATCATTATGCTTGAAAGGTCTAAAGTTAATATGAATCATGTCATATTGTTCTCCACTGTAGCATATCTGATTGAACCGTAAACACAATCTGATTAGACAACACTCAGAAACCCTTATCACGGGCATATACTATTGCTCTTCCAGGGGCCAGATAAAAATGGACCTCATTTTCCACACCATGAGACCTGCTAACTGGAACAACATCCTCAAGACACATCTGCACATATCCAAAACAACCAACACCATCCACAGGTGCAAACGTACGATCACACTTCCTAACCGCCCCAAACACAGCAGCAACACCTCTGTAACCATCAACACCAACGGCACAGTCTTGATCCAAGCCAATAATGACAACCTAGAAGCTTTCGACTCCCTCTTCCCCTCGCTCCGCAACGCCCCACCGCATTCACATAGCTCCCACCGTCCACCTTCTTATCCCCTGAGAGACCACCCGTCCATGTGATTGCACATGAAATTCACAAGACCTCTGCCATGCAAGACAACCTCCCCCTCCAGACACCATCTGCCACTCTGTTTACCCCTCCCAAGAGCGCTCCGATTCTCGCCCACGCTCCAAATTGAATCCGAGCGCCGACACAGGCGTGACTCTCCAACACCCTACAGACCAACACCCACCCCCTTCCTTAACCCACCACCCCCACAAGACCTCTGCCATGCAAGCCAACCTCCTGCCTCCAGACACCATCCTCCACTCTGTCTACCCATCCCGATTGTGCCCAATTCTCTCCCACCCTCCAAATCGAAACGGAACCCTGACACAGATGAGGCTCTTCAACCCCCCGACCAACACCCACCACTACCTCAGGACTAGGGCTGGGCTTAGTTTGCATAGCATCACTACGCACACTACGCAGAATTTTGTAAAAAATGTGTGGAAAACGAGCGCATGTCCTGAGGGTCCGTGTGCCCAGGGCGGAGCAGGCTCCCTGATCTCCCTGGGCTGGCTGGGTTGCAGTCAGGGCCTAGGGTTTGGGATACCCCGTCCTGCGGTCTGCCAAGAGTCCATCTACCCGGGACAAAGGTCCCTGGTGCAGAGCCCCGGAGACCTGTAAGGCTCCATGGGTCCCGAGTGGTCCTTCCCCGGGCGGCTGGGCCCCAGGAGCACCTGTGGACCTCCCCAAGCCTGAGGCCCAGTGTGGGGATTCAGAGCCCCCTGAGCCCTGCCGCTCCGGAGCCCTTCAGCCCCGGAGCCCAGCAGCCCGAGCCCTGCAAGGGCAGGCAGGAGCCCTCCCGCGAAAGCTCGGGCAGGCAGATTGATGTTATTTCGAACCTGGCCATCTGGTCGCACCAATCCCTTCGGCCATCTGGTTGCACGCAATGCTTTCCAATGGGGCGACCAGTCGGCCGCGTCGGCCTGGAAGTCCCGATGAGGGCTCATTTGCCTCCCAGATCCCAGCCAGGGCTCTAGGAGGTTGGGCACATTCGCGCCTAGGGTCCCCTGAGCCTTGCGGTGCTCACGGGTTCAGAGAAAGAGGGGTAGCTTTCCTCCGGATTACTAGGGGCATGGTATTCCGGAACACCCCTCCCGGGCTGGCGGTTCTCTGCTGGGGACTAGATGGGCTATGCCCGGGCAACACCTCCCAAGGCATCTGGGGCTCCCTCCTCCAGCCGTGGCATGGCAGAGTGCCCGGGACGGGCTCCATTGTTCCTGGTCAGTCCTCCCCCAGGCGTCGGGGCCCGAGAGCTCCAGTGGTCCTTCCCCTAGGCTTGAGGCCCAGCCAGGGTCCCCGAGCCCCCAGGAAGCAGAGTCCCCTAGCCCTGCATGGGCAAGCGGGCACCCTGCCGAGAAGGCTCAGGCGGGCAGCTGGGAGTTCTTGCGGTCCCGGCCATCTGGTTGCAACTTTCCCCTTGGCAATCTGGTTGCACGCAATGCTTTCCAACGGGGCCACCAGATAGCCGGGCTTCCCTGGAAGTCCCGATGAGGGGCCATTTGCCTCCCCAATCCAAGCGAGGGTTGCAGGAGGTCGGGCGCCTCTGCTCCCTGGGTCCCCTCTGTCACTTGGTGCATGCGTGATCCCAGAAAGAGGGGTAGCCTTCCTCTGGATTACTAGGGGCAGGGTATGCTGGGATACCCCTCCCGGGCTGGCTGTTCTCTGCCTATGATGGGCTATGCTCGGAAAACAGCTCTCCTCCGTCCGGGGGCTCCGGCCCACGCCGTGGCAAAGTGCCCTGGATGGGCTCCATGGGTCCCGGGCAGGCCTCCCCCGGGCATCCGGGCCCGAGAACTCCGGTGGTCCTTCCCATACCTGAGGCCAAGCTGGGGTCCCAGAGCCCCTGGAAAGTGGAGCCCCCAAGCCCTGCCCTGCGTGGGCAGGCTGGAGCCCTACCACGAATGCTCAGATGGGTAGCTGGGAGTCTTTTCGGTCCCAGCAATCTGGTCGCACCTGCCCCCCTCGGCCATCTGGTCACACCCAATGCTTTCCAATGGGGTGACCAGATGGCCGGGTTTCCATGGAAGTCCCGATGAGGGGCCATTCACCTCCCCTATCCCAGGGAGGGCTCCAAGAGGACGGCGCCTCCATGCCCTGGGTCCCCTCCATCACTCGTTGTGCGAGGGTTCCCAGAAAGAGGGATAGCCTTCTTCCAGATTACTAGCGGCAGGGTATGCCGGGATACCCCTCCTGGGGTGGTTGTTCTCTGCCGATGACCAGATGGGCTGTGCTCGGACAACACCTCTCCTCTGCCCGGGGGCTCCAGCCCACGGCGTGGCAAAGTGCCCGGGACGGGCTCCATGGGTCCCGTGCAGTCATCCCTCGGGCGTCTGGGTCCGAGAGCTCCAGTGGTCCTCCCCGCCTGAGGCCCAGCCTGGGTTCCCAAGTCCCCGGGAAGCAGGGCCCCTGAGCCCTTCGTGGGCAGGCAGGAGCCCAACCACGAAGGTTCGGGCGGGCAGCTGGGAGTCCTTTCAGTCCCAGACATCTTGTCGCACCTTTCCCCTCGGCCATCTGGTCACATGCAATGCTTTCCAATGGGCCAACCAGATGACCGGGCTTCCCTGGAAGTCCCAATGAGGGGCCATTTGCCTCCGGGATCCCAGACAGGGCTCCAGGAGGTCGGGCGCGTTTGCGCTTAGGGTCCCCTGAGCCTCGTGGTGCGCACGAGTTCTCAGAAAGAGGGGTAGCCTTCCTCCGGATGACTTGGGGCAGGGTATGCCAGGACACCTCTACCGGTTTGGAAGTTCTCTGCCGGTGACCAGATGGCCTGGGCTCGGACAACACCTCTCGGTCCGGGGGCTCCGGCCCACAGCATGGCAAAGTGCCCGGGTTGGGCTCCATGGGCCCTGGGTAGTCCTCCCCGGGCGTCCGTGCCCGAGAGCTTCGGTGGTCCTCCCCATGCCTGAGGCCCAGCTGCGGTCCCCGAGCCCCCGGGAAGCAGAGCCCCGGAGCCCTGCATGGGCAAGCGGGAGCCCTACAGCGAAGGCTCAGGGTGGACAGCTGAGAGTCCTTTCAGTTCCGGCTATTTTAGCACACCTTTCCCCTCGGCCAACTGGTCACACGGAATGCTTTCCAATGGGGCGACCAGATGGCCGGGCTTCCCTGGAAGTTCCGATGAGGGGCTATTTGCCTCCTGGATCCCAGCCAGGGCTCCAGGAGGTCAGGCGCGTTTGCGCCTAGGGTCCCCTTCGTCTGGCTGTGCCTACAGGTTATCAAAAGGGGGATAGCCTTCCTCCTGATTACTAGGGACAAGGTACTCTGGGACCCCTCTCGGCCTAGCTGTCCTCAGCCAGCAGCTGGATGGCCCAGGATGCCGCCCTAGCCCTGGGCCCATCTCGGGGCCTGCCGTGTGGCAGGCTGCCCTGGATGGGGTCTGGCATGCGCGGGGAGCCTTACCCTGTTGGGCTGGGTCCAGGGGCCCTGGGGAGGATGGCCTCCCTACCTGGCCCGGGGATGCTTCCCCTGCACCTCTGGCCCTGAAAGCCCCGGCTGGGTCCAGGGGTCTGCCGGCCCCTGGTCAGGTGCTCCGGCCCTGGACCCTGTCTCCCAGCCTGCGGCACTGCCAAAGGCCCAGAACGTGGTTCCGTTGTGCCCGGGGAGCCTCCCCTTGCTTGGCTGGGTTCAGGAGCTCCATCCGGGGCCCCTGAGTGCCCCGGGGAGGGTGGCCTCCCAACCCCAGGCTCTGTCCTTGGTCCTGCCGTGTGACAGGGTGCCCGGGATGGTGTCTGGTAGGCCCGTGGAGGCTTACCCTGTGCCTCAGCCTGGGAGCCTCGGCTGGGTCCAGCGGCTCAACCGGGCCCCAGGTCAAGTGCTCCGGCCCTAGGGCTCGTCTCCTAGCCCCTGCCGCACTTCCAAAGGCCCAGGACAGGGTACCGTTGTGCTCGGGGAGCCTCCCCTTTCTTGGCTTGGTTCAGGAGCTCCATCCAGGGCCCCGAGGTGGGTGACCTCCCCAACCCGGGCTCGGTCCTTGATCTTGCCACATGGCAGGGTGCCTGGCATGGTGTCCGGCAGGCCCGGGGAGGCTTCCCCTGTGCCTCTGCCAATAGGGATGCAGAAAGAAGGAAAAGAAGTGCAGAAAGAAGCTACTGAGGGGCTGAAAGAGATAAGAAGGGTGCTGAAAAAAGCAAGAGATGTACAGAAAGAAGCAACAGAGTTGCAGAAAGAGGTAATAAATGTGCAGAAATAGGCAAGAGATGTGCAGAAAGAAGCAAGTGAGAAGCAGAAAGTGGCAAGTGAGCTGCAGAAAGAGGCAATAGAGGTACAGAAAGAGGCATGATAAGTGCAGAAAGAGACACCTGGTGTGCAGAAAGAGGCAAGAAAAGTGCAGAAAGAGGCAAGAGAGGTACAGAAGGAAGACAGTGAGGTGCAGAAAGAAGCAAGTGAGGTGCAGAAATTTGCAAGAGAGGTGCAGAAATAAGCAAGAGCCATGCAGTAAGAAACAACAGAGGTACAGAAGGAGTCAAGAGGGGTGTAGAAAGAGGAAAGAGCAGTGCAGAAAGAACCAAGAGATGTGCAGGAAAAGGGAAGCAGTTTGCACAAAGAGGCACGAGATGTGCAAAAGAAGGAAGAGAAGTACAGAAAGAAGCAACAGAGCTACAGAAAAGAGTGGCACAGAAAGAGGGAAGAAAGGTGTAGAAAGAGGCAAGAGAGTTGCACAAAGAGGGAAAAGGGGTGTAGAAACAAGCAAAAGGGTGCAGAAAGAAGCAAGTGAGGTGGAGAAAGAGGCAAGAGAGGTGCAGAAAGAGACAATAGAGGTGCAGAAACAGGCAAGAGAAGTGTTGAAAGAGGCAACAGAGGTGCAGAAGGAGGCAAGAGAACTGCAGAAAGAGGCAAGAGAGTTGCAGAAAGAGGCAAGTGAGATGCATAAAAGAATAGAAAGAGGGAAGAGAGCTGAAGAAGGGGGCAAGTGAGGTGCAGAAAGAAGCAAGATGAGTGCAGAAAGAAGCAACAGACATGCAGAAAGGGGGAAGAGGGATGGAGAAAGAGGTAAGAGGGGTGCAGAACAAAGGAAGAGAGGTACAGAAAGAAACTCAAGTAGTGCACAAAGAAGGAACAGAGGTGCAGGAAGAGGAGAAAGGGGTGCATAAAGAGAGAAGACGGGTGCAGAAAGAGGCAAGAGGGGTACAGAAAGAAGCAAGTGTGGTGCAGAGAGAGGCAACAGAGGTGCAGAAAGAGGCAAGAGAGGTGCAGAAAGTAAAAGAGATGTGCAGAAAGATGCAAGACAAGTGCAGAGAAAGAAAGAAATATACAGAAAGAAGCAACTTAAATGCAGAAAGAGGCGAGGGAGGCGTAGAAAGAAACAAGAGTGGCTTGCACACCATTAGTACCAATTTAACACCCACATTTAGCAATAAGTAGCAGGTGACCATTCTAGGTTTGAAATGGCCTGCCACCACTCAATAACACCTGGCACTGCATTTTGATAACATTTGAGCAGTTTGAGCTAGGAACAAGTCTTTTATTTTTAGAAAAAAGTTTTTTTTGGGCCTGGGTGCCCTGTGGGACCACCTGAGCAGGCCTAGTGGGTCAGGGGCTTTCTACCCTTCCCCCTTTTCTTCTTGTTTAATCTTTTTTCTAATGTTTTCTTGTGACTCGGTTACCGAGCCACAAGATGGCTGCCAATACTTCCTGGTTGCGATGATGGATTCAACCCAGATCTATGACTGGGGTGAGTGTCTGAAAAGTTTCAGCGCTCCATCCATCATCTCCTTGTGTTTGCTTTGTTTGCCCTAAGTTTGCAGGGTATGCCCAGACGTAGGTCCCGTGCTCACTTTGCCACTGGATTCAAGCTAGCCCGGCTGATGAGGGCTGTTAGCCCGAAACTGGTCCCAGGATGCTTGCTTCCGGTCCAGGGAAGCCATGGCTTGGCAGTTCAGACTGGACTGTTCCCATGAGGCACAGGGTCAAGACTGATTTGGATATAGTTGTGTCTGAACTGGGGTGGCAAAGTTAGCTAAAGAACGATGATGGATTCAACACCGATCTGTGACTTGGGGTGAGTGTCTGAAAAGTTTCAGCGCTCCGTCCGCCATCTCATTGTGTTTGCTCTTTAAATAATGCAATGGAAATTAACAGCATTAAAATATTTTTTAAATAAAATACTGTTTAGCGATACTGACATCGAGAGCAAGTAGAGTGTATCAATGCAAGTAGGGAGTATCGAACAGAACACTTATCTGGTACTGTGAAACTGCAGTATTGAGCGGGTTTTTTTACCTCCAGTTTGGTGAAGTTCACTTGAGCAGGGAAATAAATATACAGGAACTGACAGATAATAG